>NC_063059.1:40950671-41288171 GCF_018812025.1 Megalobrama amblycephala | reverse complement strand
ATTCACTCAGAAACAGTCACTTGTTTCGTTACTTTAATAGTCTGTGCGTTTGAACGAATTGGTTGACGAATGATTCAATGACTCACTCAGAAAGAGTCACTTGTTTCGTTACTGTAATAGTCCATGCATTTTAATGAATTGGTTGAACGAATGATTCGATGACTCACTATGAAACAGTCACTTGTTTCGTTACTTTAATAGTCTGTGCGTTTGAACGAATTGGTTGAACAAATGATTCAATGACTCACTCAGAAACAGTCACTTGTTTTGTTACTTTAATAGTCTGTGCGTTTGAACGAATTGGTTGAGCGAATGATTCAATGACTCACTCAGAATGAGTCACTTGTTTTGTTACTTTAATAGTCCGTGTGTTTGAATGAATTGGTTGAACGAATAATTCGATGACTCACTCAGAAACAGTCACTTGTTTCGTTACTTTAATAGTCTGTGCGTTTGAACGAATTGGTTGAACGAATGATTCGATGACTCACTCAGAAAGAGTCGCTTGTTTCGTTACTGTAATAGTCCATGCATTTTAATGAATTGGTTGAACGAATGATTCGATGACTCACTATGAAACAGTCACTTGTTTCGTTACTTTAATAGTCTGTGCGTTTGAACGAATTGGTTGAACAAATGATTCAATGACTCACTCAGAAACAGTCACTTGTTTTGTTACTTTAATAGTCTGTGCGTTTGAACGAATTGGTTGAGCGAATGATTCAATGACTCACTCAGAATGAGTCACTTGTTTTGTTACTTTAATAGTCTGTGCGTTTGAACGAATTGGTTGAACAAATGATTCAATGACTCACTCAGAAACAGTCACTTGTTTTGTTACTTTAATAGTCTGTGCGTTTGAACGAATTGGTTGAGCGAATGATTCAATGACTCACTCAGAATGAGTCACTTGTTTTGTTACTTTAATAGTCCGTGTGTTTGAATGAATTGGTTGAACGAATAATTCGATGACTCACTCAGAAACAGTCACTTGTTTCGTTACTTTAATAGTCTGTGCGTTTTGAACGAATTGGTTGACGAATGATTCAATGACTCACTCAGAAAGAGTCACTTGTTTCGTTACTGTAATAGTCCATGCATTTTAATGAATTGGTTGAACGAATGATTCGATGACTCACTCAGAAACAGTCACATGTTTCGTTACTTTAATAGTCTGTGCGTTTGAACATATTGGTTGAATTAATGATTCAGTGACATGCTCATAAAGTCAGTCAATTCTTTTGTTGCTGAATGAATCAATCAGTGGGTTTGAACAGTTTAAATGAATTAATGATTTAATAACTCACTAATTAAGACAGTCACTTGTCACCACCTACTGGTGTAATGGTGTAACATGGAGAAAAAAATCACTTTGCGTGTAAATATATTATATTATCAACAATTTTATATCAACATATATACTTATATATAATATATATTATATTCATATTATATATATGTTGACATTTAATTAATATTAACATCAGGGTTATTATACTTAAACCAAAACCATTAAAAATGGTTGATTTACTACAATAACTAAACATTTTATAATATATTTTATAATTTCATAAAAATGTATAAAAACTATAGGCATATTTAAAAAAAAAAAAATAAAAATAAAAAAAAATTCTAAAACTTTAACTAAAATTTAAATGAAAACAGAAAAAAATATAAAAATAATTTAAATAAATTAAATAATAGGTTATTGATCAACATATTTATATGAATCTATAATGTATATTTTCAATATTTGAATGATATTTTGTTATTGTAGTGCAAAATGCATATAGTATCTGTATTGTTTTTAGAGGAACATAAGAACTGTGAGCGGTCACATTTGCACGATAATAGTTTCTTCCTTTTTCACTCTCTGAATGAAATTCATCCCTCTCTCATGAATCAGATCAGATCAGACCTGCTGTGACTTGTTTGGATCGATGGCCCTTTATATTCAAGTCCTTCTTCTCTAGTGCTCTTTATTGATCTTCTCCAGCACACACAAGCTCGAAGATCGGAGACGTGTCACATTAGGGCTAGCGAACTTCAAACAGGTTTTTTGCTGGATTCAGATGAAGCCTAAGGAGTCATTTCATGGTCTGTGTTCTTCATTAGTGAAAACTGATTGAGTGTGTGAGGAATGGAAATAATATTGAGGCTCTTCCACCAAGACACAGTGTTATTTGAATGTTCCTTGCAGTAGTTTGGAGCAGTGTTATTTTATCATTTTCATTCTTTTTTCCCCCAAAAATCATAGTGTGCTGTCTACTTGGGCCGCTCTGTTCTAAGGCAGCATCCTAATTGTTGTAAAACCTCATAATGCATACTGATACCATTCAGTACTTAATTAAGTACATGGGTCATTCTACAGAACTGCTGTCCCACAACCAAAACACATTTAAAAAGCATTTAAGTATACAATTTTAGATGTTTACTAAGATCCTTCTATTATCTATTGAATCCCACAATAATATTTAAAATATCAGTAAGCTATATATATAAAGTCATCATTTATTGGGTACTTTCAATTGGGAGGTGGCTATCCTGAACCCTAACCCCTAAATTTCAACTTGTGAAAATATTGAAATAATTTTTGTAATTTTTTCCATTGTTGTTTTTAAAAAAGTGAAGTTAAAAAATATATTTATTTTATATTTTATTTTTAAATCATGTAACTTGATGTAATTAACAATGTGTCCCACATTTATGTCACTACCGAAACAGTGTATGTTTTAGTCCAAACTAAATTTTAGTACAGTTATGCAAATCATTAGTATTTTAATATGTTTTAGTAGTGTTTTAGTATGTAAGTTAAAATCGTGTAATGTGATGTAGTCACTATCAACACATCCAACACATTACTGTCACTACTGAAAATGTGCAGTCACTACAGAAACATGGGATGTTTTGTCAAAAATAAAGTATATTGAATTATAAACTAAGATGTTATGATGGTGTTTGGTTCAATGTATATTCAAACTAATGAATCCTTCACTTTGAAGTAGGTATGATAAACTTTATGCCTTTTACAAAGAAAGATTGGAATCAAAATACAACAAATCTCATAAATTACACTTGAAATATTGTTAAAATTATATGTTAAAAAGTAATTGTTATTTATTTACCTGTGAACATACAAAATGTTTCCAACAAAAGACATTTTCAACTAATTCTGTAGAATGGCCCATATATATATATATATATATATATATATATATATATATATCAAATTGAAAATTCCTTTGACTCCACATGAGACGCCACCTTAAATTTTGGTTAAAGGTGCCCTAGAACCAGTTTTTACAAGATGTAATATAAGTCTAAGGTGTCCCCTGAATGTTTCTGTGAAGTTTCAGCTCAAAATACCCCATAGATTTTTTTAAATAAATTTTTTTAACTGCCTATTTTGGGGCATCATTAACTACGCACCGATTTAGCGCGCGGCCCCTTTAAATCTCGTGCTCCCCGCCCCCCGAGCTCTCGACTATACACAAATCCGCCGCGAACTCTATGGGCGCCGCCATCTTGCCTGCCGCCATTACTGCGTGCCTGCGAAGTGTGACGGTGTGACACTTGCCGGTGCCCTCTAATGACATTTCAATTAAAGTTCATCCTGCTCATTAAAGAAAATCTCTGGTGAAAGGGAACATGGGTAGATGATGTCAGGCAGTGGCCAAAACTTACCGATAAAGGTAATTTATTGACAACATAATGTAATAATGTAATGTAATGTAATTAAGAAGTGTATTAATTGATGACAACAATAAAACCGAACGCTGTCATTACTAGCTGTGTTGCTAATATGTTCACAAGCTTAAGTTTCAAATAATTATTAGGCCATCCTTAAAAATATTCTTGTTTGCCATAACCCGATTTCAATTTAGGACCGACCCAATTAATTATTTTTTCCCCTTTTAGTCCGACCGACTTGCCGATTGTAATTGCGTTAAGACCCACTGATTTTTTTTTACTTTTCAAACAGCTAATACAAATGCAATAAAACACACGCAATTGACGCTTTTCACACGCTCTCACGCCACACATCCATTTTCTCACGCACAGAAAAATCGCGAAGAGGACACAGAGACCGACAGACTAGACAGAGCAGGTTACTTATGATAGAAAAAAATCTCAGCTCTCAGATTCTGTCAATTTTATTACGAAATTCAAACAATAAATACCGTTTTGGTGCTTGTAAATGTGACATGCTAGAAATACAGATTAAAAAATATTACAACACCAAACGACGTATAATGTTATGTTCTTGTAAACATGTTTTTCAAAATGGATTTATGTATTCACACTTACCTTCGTCTGAGGTAAATCTCAGAAATGACCGAACGCTGTCAGCTAGCAGCCCCTCACACAGAACCTGTTTTGGCTGATATGTGTACTGTATTACATCTTTATTATATTTTTACTTATATCATTAAATAAAGTTGTTATTATAATAAAAAATGCATTATATTTAAATTGTTATTTTTTAAATAATACTGCCAGCTGATAGGACTCTCTGTATGTTTACAGCATTAAGTTAGGTGAGTTGTTTTTTTCTTGAGAAAAATTAATGCCTACCTTGTGTAGCCTAGCTAATATTTATCCAAATGAGTCAATATTAAATCAAATCACAATAATAATTAAATAATAATAATAATTGAATAAAAAAAATAAAAAAAAGTGTAACTTACCAGAAATTGTAGCCTACTATGTAAACATTGTAACATGTCACTAAACCTAATAAAATTCAGCTTAGTTACTAAAATGTTTTGACAATCACAATACACTTAATGTGATGCAATAAAAAAAAAGTTTTTTACATTTTTTACGACCTACCGACCATTTTTTATTTTTTTTGGCTGTTAGGGCAAACCAAAATATTTTTAAGGATGGCCTTAGCCACGACCAGTTGTAGCAATAAAATACATGTTCTTATAGGTATTCAAGATTATTTTATTAATCATCTGGCATGCGATGAGCCATCTCGGTTATGTGTTTCATCCACTTTTGACGCACATCTTGGTCCTCCGCTCGACCAGGAACTCTGTGCAATCCGTATGGCCGTAAACATGGGCAGTCAATGTGCAACAAAGCTTCGTGGATTACACAAACGGTTTTATTCCAGGCTTGTAGTTTTGTGCTGTTGTTAAAACAACCAGCCACACAACACGCTCTGCCCGGCATCACTGGACAGCATAGGTACTAAAAAACTATATAGCTAACATCTGCTACAGCCTACGGGACCAACACGCTACTTCTGCTACTTCCTTAGCAGCAAGGCACGCAGTAATGGCGGCGCTGCTTTACTTCCGTGTTTCGCCGGATTTGTCTATAATATAGTGCATTTACAAAGTTCACACAGCTAATATAACCCTCAAATGGATCTTTACCAAATGTTCGTCATGCATACTGCATGCATGCGTCGGATCATGTGATTATAGTATTTATTTGGATGTTTACATTTGATTCTGAATGAGTTTGATAGTGCTCCGTGGCTAAAGCTAACATTACACACTGTTGGAGAGATTTATAAAGAATGAAGTTGTGTTTATGAATTATACAGACTGCAAGTGTTTAATAATGAAAATAGCGACGGCTCTTGTCTCCGTGAATACAGTAAGAAACGATGGTAACTTTAACCACATTTAACAGTACATTAGCAACATGCTAACAAAACATTTAGAAAGACAATTTACAAATATCACTAAAAATATCATGATATCATGGATCATGTCAGTTATTATTGTTCCATCTGCCATTTTTCGCTATTGTTCTTGCTTGCTTACCTAGTCTGATGATTCAGCTGTGCACAGATCCAGACGTTAATACTGGCTGCCCTTGTGTAATGCCTTGAACATGAGCTGGCATATGCAAATATTGGGGGCGTACATATTAATGATCCCGACTGTTACGTCACAGTCGGTGTTATGTTGAGATTCGTCCTGATTTTTCGGAGGTCTTTTAAACAAATGAGATTTATATAAGAAGGAGGAAGCAATGGAGTTTGAGACTCACTGTATGTCATTTCCATGTACTGAACTCTTGTTATTCAACTATGCTAATTTTTGATTCTAGGGCACCTTTAAAAAACAGCGTAAATGCATATATGCACCCTAGAAACGCTGTCTAGGTTGAAATGAACCACTATTATGTTTTGAGCGACACATACAAGCACATGTAACTCTTGTACAGATGCCACGCATCTGCAAAAACACAACGCTTGCATATTGTCCTTTTGCGTGCTAGTCGACAGCTTTATAGTACATCTTACAACCTCGATTGGAGTTTGGTAAATGAAAGTCATTAATCAAAGCTCTCAGATAGGCTCTCATTACACACTGCAGCAAAGCAAACAGAGCGCACATCAACACTGCAGCACGGATTCATAACGCAGCCCAAAACAGGTTTTCCAGCGTGTTACCGCAGTTTTATCTTGATGACAAGCGAACATGAGGTGTTTCAGTGGAGACAACACTTTGCTGCGATTAAAATAAGATAAAAATGCAAATTCGGCTAACACACACTCACAAACGTGTGAGCTGAGGTAGCAGCTGCCTTCCGCATCTGTGCGAGAAACTTTTGCATGGCATGGCCGTTACTTGGAAATCAAAGTGGAGCACATGCTTCTTAATGCTGCAGAAATTCTCTTTAATAAAAAAGTAATAATCTTTCCCCACCGCTGCCATTAGAGCCTTATTAGAAATCCTGATGCATGGCCGAGAGAGTCGAAGATCTAGCATTACACATATCCATCTTTATCCGAAACTTCTAATGGATTCTCATATATAACATTTATTGCATACTAGATATTCCCATGTAGTCATTAATTCTGTTCTAGGAACTCACAAGAAACCCTGTAACTCTCATACTTGGTGGTTTTTAATAGACTAGTACTAATTTGTATAAAAAGCTTTAGTTCTAAATTCTGTCACCGTCCATCAACAGACTGGCCAGGTCTTGACCTTTGACATCTGTTGACCGCAGCCATGCAGGGGTCACCCAAGTGTTTCCCCTCAAGTCAGAGAGTGAAAGCGCTGATGTACTTCATTAGTCTGAACCAGAAATAAACCACCATGAGATACAGATTTAGCATTAATTGGCTCTTTGCGAAGTCTTTGATACGAGGAGTGCTGACCGACTGCAACAAACCAGCTGGAAGTTTTTATTTGTGTACTTTCCAGAATTTATACATGCATAATGAATAGAGGAAATAGAATGATAAAGTTTCAAGCAAGAATACACTACCGTTCAAACGCTTGGGGTTTGTACGAAATAAATTAATACTTTTATTCAGCAGGGACGCATTAAATATCTTAAAAGTGACAGTAAAGGCATTTTATAATGTTACAAAAGATTCTATTTCAAATAAATGCTGTTCTTTTGAACTTTCTATTCATCAAAGAATCCTGAAAAATAAAAAAAAATCACAGTTTCCACAAAAAATATCAACTGTTTTCAACATTGATAACAATAAGAAATTGTTTCTTGAGCATCAAATCATCATATTAGAATGATTTCTGAAGGATCATGTGACACTGAAGACTGGAGTAATGATGCTGAAAATTCAGCTTTGATCACTGGAATAAATTACACTTTACTATATATTCACATAGAAAACAGCTGTTTTAAATTACAATAATATTTCACAATTACTGTATTTTTGATCAAATTAATGCAGCCTTGGTGACTACTTTCAAAAACATAAATCTTACTCATCTCAAACTTTTGGAAAGTGGTGTATATTGCACAATAAACGTATATATAAATATATAAATTACATGTTTGTCATTAGAAAATATTTATTTAAATCTCATTAGACGTTAAAATAATTGCATAATCATGTGTTTTTATTAATTCATATGGTTATGCAATTAAGATATTAAGATGCAAATAAGATTTGAATCTTATTGTGCATGATTTATCATAATTCAAATTATGCATCATTTAATTTAGTGCTGACTAAGGGTGGAGCGATGAGATCTCACGAGAATAAAATGGGATGAGGTTTCTCATCGAGGTTAAAAGCTGTCTCGTGATATTGCCATGACGGAGTGTGAGGGTGAAATTAGGATATTGAAATTAGCGCCTCTGTCGCTTTGCTTTTTATAAAAAACCCATTTAATTCAGTTGGATAACGGAGTACATGTGATCGCAAAATAGAAAGCGAAAGTAAAACGCAAGCACGCATTCAAACGCGATTTCAATACCCCACATTTTCCCATGTGAATATCTCCCAATTATGAAAGCTATCTTAGGCTGGACTGTGTAGTTGTAACCATCTCTCAGCTTTGCATTTTGAATTCAGTTAGGAGGTCAAAAGTTGTAGAACATCAAAATTCATGTACAGTTTTACAGACTTTGATTCTAAGCATCAAAGAGAGGACAGAAAATGGTTGAGAAAAACAAGAAACAGTAAAGGTCTAGAATATGAGCATTTTAATATCTGAGATCTGCTCCAGTATTGACTAAACGAGCATCACTAACTGTCACAGCGTCAAAGGTTCAGATAGCCGTGAGTCAGTCACAGAAAGGCTTTCGGTCCAGCGGGAGATCTCACCCCTCCTGATACGTGAGGGAAACTTCTTATCAGCGCGAAAATGAAGCGCGGTGAGTGAGAGAGGCTATTTTTATCATCACAATATGGCTGCCCTGCCAAGCACCCTGGGATAGCGGCCAAACGCGCCGAGGACGTGCCAGGTAACGGGCCGCTATACCTGCGGGAGTGAGCTCACATCACACCATGAGCTGAGCGTCCTGTCCAGCCCTGTACACACACACTTATCATCGCTCAGAGGTTGCTCTTTCAAAGCTAAGGAGTCTTAATGGAGTTCTCAGTTGTTTCATTGTAAGTGTTTAAGTATCGACGTGAAAACAAGACAGACACAAATGAATCAATAGATGCTTCTGTAAGAATGTAAGGGATATAAAATGATCGTGGATCAGCACAGATCTTTGGGAGAGTTTGATGAGAAATGCTTGAGATCATATTGAGATCTTAGCAAATCTGAGCAGTTTTTGAGGTATTTTAATAAGAGATTGACCAATTTAGATTTTTTTTTTTAAATAACCGTTACCGATTATTTTTATACCAAGTGTGTCCGATAACCGATATGCAGAACCGATATTGAGATAATGTTTTACTTCTGTTTTTGTTCAATTTCATCTTCATTTCACAATAAAAACATAGTATTTTTTTCGTATAACAGCAGCAGCAACAATAATATTAACAATGTTACAGTTAAAAAAAGATTAAACTATAAAAAATATTAACAACTACAGTTAAAAACGAAGGTTAAGGTGTTGTTTATTAGGCTAGTAAGTAAAGACAACTATATTGAGTATTAGATGTAAACCCAGGAATAATGAGTCTTTAAACGCCATTTATCAGTGGATCTGATATTACAAAACCGATATCCGATAAAGGAAAAATGCTTAAATATCAGGAAAATATTGGTACACAAATTATCGGTCAGCCTCTATTTTTTGGATTATTTACAAATATTGTTTAACAGTTGATTCAGTATTACAAACAATATTCAATTAAGTAAAAATGCTTAAATATCGGGAAAGTAACAATTATCTGTCAGCCTCTCATTTTTATATTATGCATCACATAAATGACATTTATCGGCAGATGCAATATTACACAAACAATATTAAATTACGTAAAAATGCTTAAATATCGGGAAAACATTGGTAAGACCAATTATCGGTCAGTCTCTCATTTTTAGATTTATCACCGATAAATGCTGTTTAACAGTGGATCCAATATTACAAAAACAATATTCAATTATGAAAAAAATGCTTAAATATCGGGAAAATATTTGTAAAACCGATTATCGGTCTGCTTCTAATTTTTAGATTATTAATCACCGATAAATGCCTTTTAACAGTGGATCCAATATTACAAAAACAATATTCAATTAAGGAAAAATACTTAAATATGGGGAAAACTATCAGTAAAACCGATTATCGGTCTGCCTCAAATTTTTAGATAATTAATGACAGATAAATCGCATTTAACAGTGGATCCAATATTACAAAAACAATATTCAATTATGAAAAAAATGCTTAAATGTCGGGAAAATATTTGTAAAACCGATTATCGGTCTGCCTCTAATTTTTAGATTATTAATCACCGATAAATGCCTTTTAACAGTGGATCCAATATTACAAAAACAATATTCAATTAAGGAAAAATACTTAAATATGGGGAAAACTATCAGTAAAACCGATTATCGGTCTGCCTCAAATTTTTAGATAATTAATGACAGATAAATCGCATTTAACAGTGGATCCAATATTACAAAAACAATATTCAATTATGAAAAAAATGCTTAAATGAAAAATTTGTAAAACCGATTATCGGTCTGCCTCTAATTTTTATGGGGATCCAATATTACAAAAACAATATCAATTAAGGAAAAATACTTAAATATGGGGAAAACTATCAGTAAAACTGATTATCGGTCTGCCTCTAACTTTTTTGATAATTAATGACTAACTTTTTTATTACAAAAACAATATTCAATTATGAGGGTCTTTTTTGAGGAGAAACAAAAACAATCTGAAAAATACTTAAATATGAAGGAGGAGACTTTTTTGAGGAGAAACATCTGAGAAGGAGGAGACTCCATTTGCTCTCCATTTAGTCTAGGGATGTCCTTGGTGATTTTCCTGTCCTATGGGAGTCTGTGTCCGCAGGTGCTCCGTTAACTCACCAGGAGAGAAAGCGTTTACTGTGGGGACCGTGTGAGTGATGAACACTAATCCAGAGTCTTTAATGTCACTGTGTTAAACACTCTGGCTGAGAGAGTTAAACTGATCTCTGATCAGCGGGTATTTTTAACAGTCGTGTAGGAGGGACTGATGAAGCTTTGCCCGTTTTAGCTGACTAGAGGAAAGGTGTAAGAATAACCTTTGAGTCTGTTTTTGCTGAAGTGGAATTTAGTCCAAACCGTTGATTGTGCAGAG
Source organism: Megalobrama amblycephala (assembly GCF_018812025.1). Classification (NCBI taxonomy): domain Eukaryota; kingdom Metazoa; phylum Chordata; class Actinopteri; order Cypriniformes; family Xenocyprididae; genus Megalobrama; species Megalobrama amblycephala. The sequence goes on along the minus strand of NC_063059.1, from coordinate 41,277,200 downwards.
TAGGTACAGTCTGAACTTCACTGTTCTTAACATGGAACTGACCTTTTACTTATGACATCATTTCCTGCTTCAGTGGCTGATAACACATTGCTGCCTACCGAGGCAACTTTGTTTTTTGCACCATAGGCATGCTCTAAATGCTGCATACGGTGCTATACGAGACTGGCCAAGTGTAAAAATGCAAATATGTTTTGATATAATTCTGTGTTTTTGTCCATTCGAGACGCAAAAGAGAACTCAATTCGGTACCGGCATGCAGTCTGAGAAGCGGCTTTCTTTGTGTGTGCGTTTTGGGTAACGAAATTGAGTTCTCTTTTGTGTCTTATCACTAATTTGATATATATATACACAAACAAGTCTGTTATTCAAGGGTTTTTAGTGAGAAATTTTGACACCTGACATCTCAGGATTAATGTGAAGTGTGAAAAAGATGCCTAGTAAGGCAGCTCACTTGGTTTTGAGACACAGCTGTTGTTGTGTATTATTGTGTCGTTCATGTTGTCCTGTTAGTTGTGTCCAATTTTTTCTTTACTCTTTATGATAAACAAAGTGTCCAGGTGGCTTCTTGCTATGACCGGCATCCTGTAAACATGGGCAGAGAGTGTGTGTGGGTGTGTTTGTGTGTGTGTGCCAGTGACCCTCAAGCACAGAAAGTGACTAAAGATTGTATGGAAGCTTGTTTCTGCCATGGAATAAAACAATTTAAAAGATAATTGTGACTATATATCTCACTATTCTGACTTTTGTTCTCACAATTCTGACAGTTTTTTTCGCAATTGCGAGTTTATATCTCGCAGTTCTTTTCTCAGAATTGTGAGATATAAACTCACAATTGCGAGTTATAAAGTCCATTTGAGGGGGGAAAAAATGCTTTTTAGAATTGCGTTTATATCTCACAGTTTTGATTTTAGAACACACGAATGCAACTTTATATCTCGCAATTCCTACTTAATTTCATGTAATTCTGACTTAATAACTCGGAATTCACACTTTATATCACGTAATTCTGACTTTATATTGCACAATTCTGACTTTATAACTCGCAATTACGATCTTATATCACGCAATTCTGACTTTAATGCGCAATTCTGACTTTATATCACGCAATTCTGACTTTATAACTCGCAATTACGATCTTATATCACGCAATTCTGACTTTAATGCGCAATTCTGACTTTATAACTCGCAATTCTGACTTTATATCACGCAATTCTGACTTTAATGCGCAATTCTGACTTTAATGCGCAATTCTGACTTTATAACTCGCAATTCTGACTTTATATCACACAATTCTGACTTTATAACTCGCAATTCTGACTTTATATCACGCAATTCTGACTTTATAACTCGGGTCCTTGCACTGGCTTCCAGTTGCATTTAGAATTGATTTTAAAGTACTGTTACTTGTTTATAAATCACTCAATGGCCTAGGACCTCAATACATTGCAGATATGCTCATAGAATATAAACCTAACAGATCACTCAGATCATCAGGATCAAGTCACTCATAAATACCAAGGGTTCACTCAAAGCAGGGAGAGTCTGCTTTTAGCTGTTACGCCAGCCGCAGCTGGAACCAGCTTCCAGAAGAGATCAGGTGTGCTCCTACAGTAGCCACATTCAAATCCAGACTCAAAACACATCTTTTTACCTATGCATTTGTTGATTGAGCACTGTGCTATGTCCGAACTGTTTGCATCCTATTTTATACATATTTTTGTTTTTATTTCATTTTTAATGTATTTTATATCTTTTATGTATCATCACTGTTATTTCTATTTATGTTCTATTTTTATTCTTCTTCTTTATGTAAAGCACTTTGAATTACCATTGTGTATGAAATGTGCTATACAAATAAAATTGCCTTGCCTTGCCTTGCCTTGCCTTGCAATTACGATCTTATATCACGCAATTCTGACTTTAATGCGCAATTCTGACTTTATAACTCGCAATTCTGACTTTATATCATGCAATTCTGACTTTATAACTCGCAATTACGATCTTATATCACGCAATTCTGACTTTAATGCGCAATTCTGACTTTATAACTCGCAATTCTGACTTTATATCACGCAATTCTGACTTTATAACTCGCAATTACGATCTTATATCACGCAATTCTGACTTTAATGCGCAATTCTGACTTTATAACTCGCAATTCTGACTTTATATCACACAATTCTGACTTTATAACTCGCAATTACGATCTTATATCACGCAATTCTGACTTTAATGCACAATTCTGACTTTATAACTCGCAATTCTGACTTTATATCACACAATTCTGACTTTATATCTTCTGACTTTATAACTCGCAATTGCGATTCTATATCACGCAATTCTGACTTTAATGTGTAACTGACTTTATAACTTGCAATTGCGACTTTATATCACTTTATATCAGTGTCTTAAAGCTAAGACACTTTAAACTTCTGGCTCAAATAATAGAGTCATATAAATATATATCAAATAATAGATAGAATCAGTTTGAGTGACCAGTGGCAGAGGGTGGTGATGCAGACAGTTTCGTGTTTTCATTTTTGCAGTTTCGTTTGCTGCCACTTGTGATGCAGAAGTGAGATATCACACACAGAAACACACAAAGATGATTTATTTATATACACTAAAACAGGCTGACTTGGGCCTGCAGATTAATTACTCCACATGCGGATGTGATCGCGGTTCAGACTCGGGTTTATTTCAGAGGTTTGATTCAAAGGTGCAGCATGTTTGTACAGGATGAGTGAACTGATATTAAAGAAACACTGATCGTGAGGTTTCCATCTGTCTGTGTGATTTTGGATCAGTTCAGCCTTTAATGCACACACACTTCTCTCCATCTCTAATGTCATCCAGGGGCAAACAGTGCAATTTCAAAAGAAGCCCAGCATGATTTGGTATTTATTTCAGTATTTATAACTCGCAATTCTGACTTTATAACTTGCAATTGCGACTTCATATCATGCGTAATTCTGACTTTATCTCGACTTTATAACTTTATAACTCACAATTCTATTAACTCACAATTCTGACTTTATAACTCGCAATTACGACTTTATATCTCGGAATTCTGACTTTATATCTTGGAATTCTGACTTTATAACTCGCAATTACGACTTTATATCTCGGAATTCTGACTTTATATCTTGGAATTCTGACTTTATATCTCGGAATTCTGACTTTATATCACTCAATTCTGACTTTATATCTCAGAATTCTGACTTTATATCACTCAATTCTGACTTTATAACTCGCAATTGCAACATTATTTCACTTTATATCAGTGTCTTAAAGCTAAGACACTTTAAACTTCTGGCTCAAATAATAGATAGAGCCAGTTTGAATGACCAGTGGCAGAGGGTGGTGATGCAGACAATTTCTCTGTCTTCTCTCCATCTCTAATGTCATCCAGGGGAAACAGTGCAATTTCAAAAGAAGCCCAGCATGATTTGGTATTTATTTCTGTATGTGCATTATGTGTATAATGATTTGCACATTCACTTTACACTCTTAATTTAAATCAGCCATTTATGAAAATTATAAATGATCTAGTTAACTAATCAGTTTTAAGGAAGCCCTGTATCATAAGGCTGGATTCTGTTGATTTATTAAAATAATTTTCTTTGGAAAAATCCAAGATGACATGATAGCAAGATAGCATGAGAGTATTTCTAAGTTTATACACCGATATTTATTTATATTTTATTTATATTAACTCTTATTTTATATCTTATTGATTCTATTTAACATTTTATTTATATTTTTTTCTTATTTCATATCTTAATTATTGAATTTTGCATTTGATCTGTATTTATTCTTATTTTATATTTTATTTATATTTATTCTTATTTTATCTTATTTAAAATTCTTATTTTATACCTTATTATTATATTTTGCTTTTTGTTTATTTATATATTATTATATGTAATGTTAAGTTCATTTGTTATTTATATTAACTCTTATTTTTTTATCTTATCTTATTTATTATTTAACATTTTATGTATATTTATTATTATTCTATATTTTTATTATATATCTTATTCTATTTTACATTTTATGTATATTTATTATTATTTTATATTTTGTTTATATTTATTTTATCTTATTTGAATTTATTATAATTTTAGATTTTATTTATAAGTATTCTTATTTTATATCTGAGATGTGATATTTTTCAGGATTATGATTTGAAACATAATCAAGTTTTGTTTATGATCATTTCTCATAAGGAAAGTCATGAAGCCTCGACCTGATACTGAAATGATGTGTGTTTTGAGGTACTGAAGTGTGACGGTCTCAGACCCCAGACAGAACATGGGATCACAATTTAATTTGTTCAGAAGAACTTTGTCCTTTTGTTCTTGTCTGTACTTTTAGGAGTGCAGAAAAACACAACAGAAACACACACACACACTGAGAGTTTTACAGGGCAGATTACTGATCCTGAATCTTGCTGTTGTGTTTTCCTGGTCACATTCCCATTATCAGAGCGCTGGGATGAGGGATTTTGTCTTTGTGGAGCGACAGAGATTTCAGTCCAATCATGAAAGTGTTTGTGTGTGTTTTCCTCAGGTGATCGCATGTAGCGTGCAGGAAATGCACACGAGCAAGAGCTTTGAAGTGTGTGTGTGTGTGTGTGTGTGTGTGTGTGTGTGTGTGTGTGTGTGTGTGTGTGTGTGTGTGTGTCCCAAGGCAGAGTCACTTTGTTTGTTTGTGAAATATTAATTAGTAGTTTTATTCTGTTTTTCCAGTGGAACCTCACAGCCGCTTCCTTCCTCTCGTTTATTCCCAGACCGTGTGACGAATGAGTGTGTGCGTGTGCGTTATGTAAAACTAAATTAATTAGCAATGTAACATTTCTTAGTGTCATAAATATCAATTATTCGATGCAGATGAATTAAATGATCTTCATTTGCGTGGATTATTTGGCTGTAATCTGTCTTCTTTATTTTTAATGCATGTGACTCGGTTCAGACGAAGTGCTCCATAAATCACAGTAATAAAGTGCACATCACGTCACATTATTTATGAAAAAATATGATCAGAGGTGAAATACACACATGATGTTGAATGCTCAAAGCATATATTCATATTTTATATCTTATTTATATCTATTTTTTTCTTATTTTATTCTTGGATTGTTCACTGTAACACATTTCTGCACTGAAAGAGAGAGACACAAGATCAGCTGCTCACGAACTCCACCAGACAGAGAGAGAGAGTCAGGGGTATTTAGAGCCCAAAAGAATGAGATGGATAGATGGATCCACCTCTTTACCTCCTTCGTCTCTCTCTCTGGGGTGGGACTCTCTTGCATAAATAAACGCAAATGTTGACATTTGTAGAATGAAGGAGTGGAGCTGCTGTTCTCTCTCAAACCCCTGCAGGTGACTCCAGGGTGAATGAGGTGACTTTCCCAATTAAAGCCGAGCGATGGAGACGTTGCACTTCTCCATAAATACAGAAGCACACTAAGAAGGTGTCAGAGCACTTTTTCACTCTCTGCAGCCCACAGAGAGACAGATTGTGTTTTTCTCTGGAAAAGTCAGGTAGAAACACACACAGTTAGTTTTGTCACTGTGTTGGGACACTGGTGAAAAAAGATGAATATCACCATGGCTATGTATGGAAAATAATATTTCTGTAGTATGCAGTATGCATATTGTGTGCACATTTTCTGTATGGGCACTTTCTGTGTGGCGATTTTCAGGATGCACATTTCCAGTATGCACATTTTCAGTATGCGCATTTTCTGTTCACATTTTCGGCATGTGCATTTTCAGCACGCACATTTTCAGTATGCGCATTTTCAGTATGCACATTTTCAGTATGTGCATTTTCTGTTAATATTGTCAGTATGTGCATTTTCAGTATGCACATTTTCAGTATACATATTTTCAGTATGCACATTTTCAGTATGCGCATTTTCTGTTCACATTTTCAGCATGTGCATTTCCAGCACACACATTTTCAGTATGCGCATTTTCAGGATGTATATTTTCAGTATGCGCATTTTCAGTATGCACATTTTCAGTATACATATTTTCAGTATGCACATTTCTAGTATGCATATTTTCAGTATGCGCATTTTCAGTATGCACATTTTCAGTATGCACATTTTCAGGATGCGCATTTTCAGTATGCATTTCCAGTATGCATATTTTTAGTATGTACATTTTCAGGATGCGCATTTTCAGTATGCACATTTTCAGTATGCACATTTTCAGTATGCACATTTTCAGTATATGCATTTTCAGTATGCATTTCCAGTATGCATATTTTCAGTATGCACATTTTCAGGATGCGCATTTTCAGTATGCACATTTTCAGGATGCGCATTTTCAGTATGCATATTTTCAGTATGCACATTTCCAGTATGCATATTTTCAGTATGCGCATTTTCAGTATGCATATTTTCAGTATGCACATTTTCAGGATGCGCATTTTCAGGATGCACATTTACAGTATGCGCATTTTCAGTATGCGCATTTTCAATATGCACAGTTTCACTATGAGCATTTTCAGTATGCATTTCCAGTATGCATATTTTCAGTATGCACATTTTCAGGATGCGCATTTTCAGTATGCACATTTCCAGTATGCATATTTTCAGTATGCGCATTTTCAGTATGCATTTCCAGTATGCATATTTTCAGTATGCACATTTTCAGGATGCGCATTTTCAGTATGCATTTCCAGTATGCATATTTTCAGTATGCATATTTTCAGTATGCACATTTACAGTATGCGCATTTTCAGTATGAGCATTTCCAGTATGCATATTTTCAGTATGTGCATTTTCAGTATGCATTTCCAGTATGCATATTTTCAGTATGCACATTTTCAGTATGCATATTTTCAGTATGCACATTTTCAGGATGCGCATTTTCAGTATGCACATTTACAGTATGCGCATTTTCAGTATGCACAGTTTCACTATGAGCATTTTCAGTATGCATTTCCAGTATGCATATTTTCAGTATGTGCATTTTCAGTATGCATTTCCAGTATGCATATTTTCAGTATGCACATTTTCAGTATGCATATTTTCAGGATGCGCATTTTCAGTATGCACATTTACAGTATGCGCATTTTCAGTATGCACAGTTTCACTATGAGCATTTTCAGTATGCATTTCCAGTATGCATATTTTCAGTATGTGCATTTTCAGTATGCATTTCCAGTATGCATATTTTCAGTATGCACATTTTCAGTATGCATATTTTCAGTATGCACATTTTCAGGATGCGCATTTTCAGTATGCACATTTCCAGTATGCATATTTTCAGTAAGCGCATTTTCAGTATGCATTTCCAGTATGCATATCTTCAGTACGCATATTTTCAGTATGCACATTTTCAGGATGCGCATTTTCAGTATGCACATTTTCAGGATGCGCATTTTCAGTATGCACATTTTCAGGATGCACAGTTTCACTATGAGCATTTTCAGTATCCATTTCCAGTATGCATATTTTCAGTATGCACATTTTCAGGATGCGCATTTTCAGTATGCACATTTCCAGTATGCATATTTTCAGTATGCGCATTTTCAGTATGCATTTCCAGTATGCATATCTTCAGTATGCATATTTTCAGTATGCACATTTTCAGGATGCGCATTTTCAGTATGCACATTTTCAGGATGCGCATTTTCAGTATGCACATTTTCAGGATGCGCATTTTCAGTATGCACATTTACAGTATGCGCATTTTCAGTATGCGCATTTTCAATATGCACATTTTCACTATGAGCATTTTCAGTATGCATATTTTCAGTATGCGCATTTTCAGTATGCATATTTACTGTGAGCATTTCTGCACATAACCTGATGACCTACAACTGCATGTTTGCTAAAATATGCAAGGTTACAACAGAGCACACTATGTGAGACACTGTATCCCACAGTGCAATGCTCTTCATGTGTGACCTTCCATTTCCATTGTGAGAAATGAAATGAATTGTAAGTGATATCAGCTATAATTTTAAAATGTTTCTGGACTCATTGTTTAATCAGACTGCCAAAAGTAAATTCATTTTGCACTAAATTAAACCTTTTTTTTTTGCATTAATCATTTTTATTTCAAAGGTGATAATTTGGCTCTCACTGAAACATCTACATAATGACTGTTGCAAGCTGCTATTTTATATAGACACCACATTAACTGCATACAGTCACATGCTTTTTCCTAACGGTAAAATAAATATTGTAAATGCTTTTATTAGTCTTTGTTACAGAGCAGAGGGCTGAGAGAGAGTTAAATCTGATTGACAAAATACACCTGTAGTCTGATGGGCTTTGCGCACTACTGTGTAAGAAACAGGATTACAAAACGATCCGCCTCAATGGGATAACAGCACTGAAAATATGTGTGTGAGAATCCTTTGTGGACTCATTTGAGCTTGGCTGTAATAAGGATTTGTGAAGTGCATTAGTTCTGTTCAGAAAGCCATTCAATCCACACTACATGATGTACATGACATGCTATTTTCAGTGTATACAGTACAGTTTGTAGTCATTAGTATGCTAGTATTCCATTCTGAACACAGTCACTCACATCTTTTGTGCAGCTGGTGAGGGTCTGTCTTCTTTTCACGTGATTGGTCGGATGATAATCATGTGATACTGTGTTAACGAGGCTTGGGAAACATGAGCGCGTTCATCTCTCCCAATTAGAGGCATTGTGCTGTTCGTTCAGATGTTAATCCAATCAAATTCATGAATGAGGATGTTCTTTTTAAAACAAACAATATAACCATAAATAGCATTAAATATACACCTGGTAAAATCATGTTTTTATAGAGGATACATTTTGATTGCAGTTCATAATGAGCACGAGTTCATATACCCACAGATCTCCGAGGACGTAACCCAGTTTAAGACGTTTAATGTGTTTAGCTCATGCAAACATGAGCCATGGTTGTGTATCATGTGACGTGGTGATTGTGTTTGACCTAATCACACCAGCAAAACAGGATGTGACTTTCTTTTTTAAAAAACAAGCTGGCATTTACTGGCTTATTCAATGATTTTTGAATTTTGTTTTGATTTTTGTCGACTGAAACACTGTTGATACTTGCATTATTTTATAATTCCTGTTTCGTATGTGTTTCGTATTTATGATTCATATACTAAAAATCTTAAAGAGGACCTATTATGCCCTTTTACAGAGTTTTAATTTTGTTTTTGGACTCTTCTAGAAGAGAAATTAGCATGAAACTAAAACACGTCACATTACAATCTTATAACAAAAAAAAAACAATAATGTTGCTGTGCACATTTTCAGTATGAGTATTTTCACTATGCACATTTTCAGCAAGCGCATTTTCAGTATGCACATTTTCAGCAAGCGCACTTTCAGTATGCACATTTTCAGTATGCACATTTTCAGCAAGCGCATTTTCAGTATGCACATTTTCTGTGCACATTTTCAGTATGAGTATTTCCAGTAAGCTCATTTTCTGTTCACATTTTCAGTATGCACATTTTCAGCAAGCGCATTTTCATTATGAGTATTTTTCAGTATGAGTATTTTCTGTTCACATTTTCAGTATGAGTATTTCCAGTAAGCTCATTTTCTGTTCACATTTTCAGTATGCACATTTTCAGCAAGCGCATTTTCATTATGAGTATTTTTCAGTATGAGTATTTTCTGTTCACATTTTCAGTATGAGTATTTTCAGTATGCTCATTTTCTGTTCACATTTTCACTATGCACATTTTCAGCAAGCGCATTTTCAGTATGAGTATTTTCAGTATGAGTATTTTCTGTTCACATTTTCAGTATGAGTATTTTCAGTGTGCTCATTTTCTGTTCACATTTTCACTATGCACATTTTCAGCAAGTGCATTTTCAGTATGCGCATTTTCAGTATGCACATTTTCAGCAAGCGCATTTTCAGTATGTGCATTTTCAGTATGCGCATTTTCAGTATGCACATTTTCAGCAAGCGCATTTTCAGTATGTGCATTTTCAGTATGTGCATTTTCAGTATGCACATTTTCAGCAAGTGCATTTTCAGTATGCGCATTTTCAGTATGCACATTTTCTGTTCACATTTTCAGCAAGCGCATTTTCAGTATGCACATTTTCAGCAAGCGCATTTTCAGTATGCACATTTTCAGTACGCGCATTTTCAGTATGCACATTTTCTGTTCACATTTTCAGCAAGCGCATTTTCAGTATGCACATTTTCAGCAAGCACATTTTCAGTATGCACATTTTCAGTATGCACATTTTCTGTTCACATTTTCAGCAAGCGCATTTTCAGTATGCATATTTTCAGCAAGCGCATTTTCAGTATGCACATTTTCAGTATCCACATTTTCTGTGCACATTTTCAGCAAGCGCATTTTCAGTATGCACATTTTCAGTATCCACATTTTCTGTTCACATTTTCAGCAAGCGCATTTTCAGTATGCACATTTTCAGCAAGCACATTTTCAGTATGCACATTTTCAGTATGCACATTTTCTGTTCACATTTTCAGCAAGCGCATTTTCAGTATGCATATTTTCAGCAAGCGCATTTTCAGTATGCACATTTTCAGTATGCACATTTTCTGTGCACATTTTCAGCAAGCGCATTTTCAGTATGCACATTTTCTGTATGCACATTTTCAGTATCCACATTTTCTGTGCACATTTTCAGCAAGCGCATTTTCAGTATGCACATTTTCTGTATGCACATTTTCAGTATCCACATTTTCTGTGCATATTTTCAGCAAGCGCATTTTCAGTATGCACATTTTCAGTATGCACATTTTCAGTATGCACATTTTCTGTATGCACATTTTCAGTATCCACATTTTCTGTGCACATTTTCAGCAAGCGCATTTTCAGTATGCACATTTTCAGCAAGCGCATTTTCAATATGCACATTTTCTGTTCACATTTTCAGTATGAGTATTTCCAGTAAGCTCATTTTCTGTTCACATTTTCAGTATGCACATTTTCAGCAAGCGCATTTTCAGTATGAGTATTTTCAGTATGAGTATTTTCTGTTCACATTTTCAGTATGCACATTTTCAGTGTGCGCGACTTTACATTACATTACCAGTAACGCGAATCTTATAACAAAAAAATAAAATAGCAATAATCTCGATCTAATAATTCTTAAACACTTTAAATTGCTATTTAGTATAAAATATAACACTTACAGACACTTCCAAGGTTTAAAGGATGGGATCACTAGCCGATGCATGTTCTTCTTAAATGTCCAATGGGAGGTGGAAAAGAAACACTGCTAGACATAAGCAACAACACAGAATGTAATTTTTAATGAGTGATGGTGTAAACAAATCTTTATTAGGGGTTCGAGGCATAATGATGAAACTCTATTGTAATTGTTAAAATTTCCAAGGATCAACATTCTCTTCTAAAAGTGATCGGGCAGACCAAACTATAAGTCGTAGAGACTTGAAACTTTGAGGGCTGGTAGCGCTCACACCGTCTCCAACGTCACCAAGGATTGGCCTGTAGGGGGCGCTACAGCAGTGAATAGTACGTGCCTTATATTTTTGGAATCCTTGGCTCAAGATGGACAAAATGCATCCCGGATTTGCTTGTCATTCTGGCAAAAATTTTGGGTATTTTGGATTTTTTGAAAAACTTACTTTTGCGAACGAGTCCTAGGTTTTTGACCCGATCGTAACCAAACCACTGCAGTGAGATTCTCTAGAGTCTGAATATAAATAATTATCAAAAAAAAAAAGAAATTTTAGAATTTTTGAAATTTTGATTCACGGTTCCTAAGGGCCGCCAAATCTTTTGAAGGGGGCGGAGCCACTTTTACTAAAATGGCTATAACTCGTGAAAGGAATGAGATACTTTCACCAAACTTGGTACACCTGTGTATGAGCTCATTCTGTGGTCATGTGAAAAAGGACGCAGCAACTGGCCACTAACATGGAAAAAAAAAGAAAACGGTGATAACTACTTTACTTTTTCACGTGCGTAAAAGATCATGTATCCCGCGATTTTTTTCCGCACGTCCACAAAATTCGTACCACGTGGTAAAATTCCTCATTCTGAGCAACTTTGCCTCTAGGACCACCACTGTCCATCGAATCGTTCGTTAAATACTGGAGATCATTTCAAAAACCAACTTTGGCGAACTAGTCAAAGGTTTTTGGCTCAACCTCGATAACTGTTAAAAAGCTTTAAAAACCATATATTTCTTATAGTAAATTGCTTGTATTGGCTGTAAATGGTCTTTGGCTTGCTAATTAAAATGTACCTTTTTACGCATGTGCCTTAAAACGCTTGAACCCGTTAACTGCTGCTCGCAGCTATATTTAAATTGGTGTTTTGAACTGATTCATTGACATGGACAGTTTGAAAGATTATGCCCTTTTACATAGTCTTGATGTTATTTTTGTGCTCTACTAGAGCAGGTTTTCCTGCTTGAATGTTGATTATTTTCCTCATATTCTCCATTGTTGCAGCTCCTCTCTTCCCAGTACGATCTGTTTAGTTCCTGTCTCTATGAAGCTCCGCTTTCTTTAAAGCACATTGTGCTCTGATTGGTCGTCTGGAGCAATGTGTTGTGATTGGTGTTTGGGAAATGCCCCGCCCCTTACCATAACCGCCAGTTTCAGCACACTACTAACTAACTCAACCAGGCCCCGCCCCTTTATTCTGCGCATTAATTATTTAAATGAGGAATATTGTGACGGAAGAAACCTCAAGACTACAATGGAGGCATTTCAGGGAGATCAGAAACAGTGACACTGATAGAATAACTCCCCCTGGAGGAACCTTTGAGTGTATATTTTACCCTGCTGCTCATGAATGCTGTGTTATTTGACTCGTTGTGTGTTTTTCTGCAGTGTGTGTGCATGCGCTGGAAGTGACGGTGAGCCAGAGCAGCGTCCAGGTGGCCAGAGGTCAGGCGGCCATCTTGCCCTGTACGTTCTCCACCAGCGCCGCCCTCAATAATCTCTACATCATATGGATGGTCACGCCGCTGGCCAATGCCAACCAGCCAGAGCAGGTGATCAAACACACCACATACTGACACTGATCTCAACAACACTCACATGCATTTAACATCCATATTGTGGTGTGTTTAGGAGTGAAACAATATCCAGCGAGAAACCATTTAGGAAAGTGCTTGATTATATCCATAAGGATTACTGTAACCCTCAACGCTTTCACAATCTGCACACAGCTTTTGCATTCCCGGATAAGCGTCATAATGTAATATTTTTCAACTAAAACCACATTGTATCCTATTATTAACTTCTTTGCAACATATGGATGTGCAAAGATACCATGGTATTACCATTTTGTTCATTAAAAAATGTGAAATTCTTTGAAATTTTAAATTATACATGAACTACATAAAGAAAAAAAACATCTTTATCAATATTTGTGAGAGAATATATCATTTTATGAAATTTATAAGAACATATAACATGAGAATTACCAGTTGTTATTCAGTTGATTTAATGTAATTCCTTTAAACTTGTAACTTATGAAGACTCAAAACATTTTCTAACAAAACAAAACAACATCAATATTATTCTGGATTGTTTTCAAACAAAATATATCAATTTCACTTGCATAAACTTTGACTTTTAGATGAAAAAGATCAATTTTTCATGCTGCAATGGTTCATCAATATGTGGCAGCAGAGTGAAACTCAGTCCCAAAAGTGTGTGATATATGGGAAAGTAAATATATTTTTCAAAAGTATTTTTGAGACTAATCTACTGTAACTCCATAGATGCACAAAAAAGTCATAAACTTTATCAGACAACCATGACCCAGAATGCAAAACGTGTTGCATTTTTTAAAAATATTTTTTTTTTAAATCTTAAAAAATAATTTTAATAATCTGAAAATGTGTATCCCCCCCCACCACCTTTTTTGTTGTTAATTTTGTATTTTTTTATATTTATGCTTAAAAAACCTTTTGAGTAAGAAAGAATAAGTTCAAGATATATTCATTAAAAACAAGTCAAAATATTTTATGCAGTTTTGCTTCTCAAATAATTGCAGTGTTGATTGAGTGTTAAACACAGTGTCTCGCATTTCATGGTTTCCACATTTAGTACTTTAGTTTTTTCCCTCTCAAGTCTCTCTTTTAAGACGACATGTGACTGTAGACTTCCTGTTGAGATTTTGCACCTTCCCTGGGTTCATTAACAGACTGAAAAAGCTGAAGAGAAGAGTAGAAATCAGGAGCGTGCTGGTCAGACGCTGGTGATTCGTTTACATGACCATCATCTGACTCTGTCGCTGAGTTAAAACAACCCAACCGCTGAATTAAAACAACCCAACCGCTGAGTTAAAACAACCCAACCGCTGAATTAAAACAACCCAACCGCTGAGTTAAAACAACCCAACCGCTGAATTAAAACAACCCAACCGCTGAGTTAAAACAACCCAACCGCTGAATTAAAACAACCCAATCACTGAATTAAAACAACCCAACCGCTGAATTAAAACAACCCAATCGCTGAGTTAAAACAACCCAACCGCTGAATTAAAACAACCCAACCGCTGAATTTAAACAACCCAACCGCTGAATTAAAACAACCCAATCGCTGAATTAAAACAACCCAATCACTGAGTTAAAACAACCCAATCACTGAGTTAAAACAACCCAATCACTGAGTTAAAACAACCCAACCGCTGAGTTACAACAACCCAACCGCTGAGTTAAAACAACCCAATCACTGAATTAAAATAACCCAATCACTGAGTTAAAACAACCCAACCACTGAGTTAAAACAACCCAACCGCTGAATTAAAACAACCCAATCGCTGAATTAAAACAACCCAATCACTGAGTTAAAACAACCCAATCACTGAATTAAAACAACCCAACCGCTGAGTTAAAACAACCCAACCGCTGAGTTAAAACAACCCAACCGCTGAGTTAAAACAACCCAATCACTGAATTAAAATAACCCAACCGCTGAATTAAAACAACCCAATCACTGAATTAAAACAACCCAATCACTGAGTTAAAACAACCCAATCGCTGAGTTAAAACAACCCAACCGCTGAGTTAAAACAACCCAACCGCTGAGTTAAAACAACCCAATCACTGAATTAAAATAACCCAATCACTGAGTTAAAACAACCCAACCACTGAGTTAAAACAACCCAACCGCTGAATTAAAACAACCCAATCGCTGAATTAAAACAACCCAATCACTGAGTTAAAACAACCCAATCACTGAATTAAAACAACCCAACCGCTGAGTTAAAACAACCCAACCGCTGAGTTAAAACAACCCAATCACTGAATTAAAATAACCCAACCGCTGAATTAAAACAACCCAATCACTGAATTAAAACAACCCAATCACTGAGTTAAAACAACCCAATCGCTGAATTAAAACAACCCAACCGCTGAGTTAAAACAACCCAACCGCTGAGTTAAAACAACCCAATCACTGAATTAAAATAACCCAATCACTGAGTTAAAACAACCCAACCGCTGAATTAAAACAACCCAATCGCTGAATTAAAACAACCCAATCACTGAATTAAAACAACCCAACCGCTGAATTAAAACAACCCAATCGCTGAGTTAAAACAACCCAACCGCTGAATTAAAACAACCCAACCGCTGAATTTAAACAACCCAACCGCTGAGTTAAAACAACCCAATCGCTGAATTAAAACAACCCAATCACTGAGTTAAAACAACCCAATCACTGAGTTAAAACAACCCAACCGCTGAGTTAAAACAACCCAACCGCTGAGTTAAAACAACCCAATCACTGAATTAAAACAACCCAACCGCTGAATTAAAACAACCCAATCGCTGAATTAAAACAACCCAACCGCTGAATTAAAACAACCCAATCGCTGAATTAAAACAACCCAACCGCTGAATTAAAACAATCCAACCACTGAATTTAAACAACCCAATCGCTGAATTAAAACAACCCAATCGCTGAATTAAAACAACCCAATCACTGAGTTAAAACAACCCAACTGCTGAGTTAAAACAACCCAACCGCTTAATTAAAACAACCCAACCGCTGAATTAAAACAACCCAACCACTGAATTAAAACAACCCAATCGCTGAATTAAAACAACCCAATCGCTGAATTAAAACAACCCAATCGCTGAATTAAAACAACCCAATCACTGAGTTAAAACAACCCAACTGCTGAGTTAAAACAACCCAACCGCTTAATTAAAACAACCCAATCGCTGAATTAAAACAACCCAACCGCTGAATTAAAACAACCCAATCGCTGAATTAAATCGCTGGGTTTGTCCATTTTCAACCCAACTTGGGTTGTTTTTAACCCAGCATATATTATTCAGAAAGGCTGAGTAAACAAATAAGCCCGGGTCACGGCATTATTTTCTTAGGCCGTTCTAATGATTGTTTGTTTTTTGCCTGCTGTATCAGAATATAATCAAGCATCACGTTCATTATTAGCAGACTAATGAGACCGAGAAGAAAACCTGCACAATGTTGTTCATAGCATCTTTCTGAAAGCTAATTAGAGAAGTGCTGAAACACTGTCTTCTTCGTCACGTGTTTGCTATTGTAGTTATTCAGCGCTAGAGCTGATTTTACACATGAAAGGTCAAGAATTCACACCTGAACACCTCAGTTACTGCTACTAAACTGTGCTCAAATCTGATTGGATGAGCCACATCTGAAGCAGCCTTTTAAAAATAGCTGATGTAATCACACCTGTGATTCATTCTCTGGTGTAACACACACTTGGGTTCGTTTGAGACGCATTGAAGTTCACTTGCTGGAAACTCTTCTGTATCTCTTGCTCTTTCTGTTATCTTTGCCTTCACCATCCAAACTCCAGCATCTGCACAATGCCCTGTGGGTAAAGCGGCACATGTTAAAGCACACGCGTGTGGCTCGGCCTCTCGTTTTGATGGTGCGGTCTCAGACTCGAGCGGCGTGGGCTTTTGTAGGGCTTCAAACGCAGAGCGCAGGTTTATCGCCTCATCCTTTGATTCCATCCGATTTATTTTCATGAATGACTGCAGGCCAAACCTCTTTCACCTGCTACCCACACACACACTTACCTATATACAGCTCTGTGAAGATCACCTGAACACACACACATGCACATACACTTACCTGCCTGTAACTCTCTATATGACCTGAGCACACAAACACACACACACACACACACACACACACACACACACACACACACACACACACACACACACACACACCCTGCCCCAACTGTTTCAACCTAACACGCACAACAAACGATCTTCTGCACTAATTAACCCAGAGCTGCACAGGCCAGGACACAACAGCTGCTCGTTACACAAGCACAAAACACACACACACACATAAATATAAAAACGCACATGCTATCTGACAAATTCAAATGATTTTATTTCATTTCTAATCCACTTCATTGGTTTACACTGTTATCTCATTACCACAGTTTGTTTAGAGAATTGGGTGCTAAACAATGTTATTTTAGTATTATTTGTATTTTTAAAAATTTGAATATTTCTAATTAGCTTTTATTTTTATATTTTCAGGTTTCATTTTAATTTTAGTTTAAGTTTTCGTAATTGTTTTAGTGCTTTTGTACTTTTTTCCAATATTTCTATTTAGCTTTAGCTTATTTTTATTTCAGTTTTAGTTTAGTAATTTCAAATGTGGCATGTCCAATAAGATTTCAGAGTCATAGAGATAAATGAGGTGTGAATTCTTGTGTATTTCAATTTTATCTGTAGTAATTCTATTACTTCAGCTTCAACTTCTAATTTTTGTAAGTTTTTCATCTAATATTTATATTTTATTTCAGCTTTATTTCAATTTTTGATTTTTTTTTTTATAGTTTTATGCCAAATTTACATTGTGAAGGTGGCAAGAAGTGCTTCTGAAGTGGCATTTAGGGGCCTCTTTACACAGCAGACTTAAGGCTGATCTGTGCCTGCTCAAAATTCTGTGTAAAGACATAATGCTGCATAAAAGCCAGACCAAATTATGCTTGCTCTAGTCCCTAGTGTCAAAGTATACAGTTGAAATTGCTGTGTAAAGCATTTATGCCACCTCTGAGCAGCATTAAAAAAGTCTGATGTTTAATGCTGCTCAGAGGTGGCATAAATGCATTTACACAACAATTTTATTAACAATCATATTACATATTATACTAGTGGCTGAGGTAGGTCAGAGCAGGCATAATTTACTCTGGCTTTTATGCTGCATTATGTCTTTACATTGAGCAGGCACAGAGCAGCCTTAACTTGTCTTGCATTTAGTTTACAGTAACAACGCTGTCTCTAAAAAATGATGCTTTCAGATTCCAAATTTAAGCTGGTACTGAAGCGCTTCTGAAGTGGCATTTAAGTGTCTTTACACAGACTATTTAATGCTGCTCAGAGGTGGCATAAATGCATTTGCACAGCAATTTCAACTGTATACTTTAACACTAGTAACTGAGGTGGATCAGAGCAGGCATAATTTACTCTGGCTTTTATGCTGCATTATGTCTTTACATTGAGCAGGCACAGAGCAGCCTTAACTTGTCTTGCATTTAGTTTACAGTAACAACACGGTCTCTAAAAAATTATGCTTTCAGATTCCAAATTTAAGGTGGTACTGAAGCGCTTCTGAAGTGGCATTTAGGTGTCTAATTCTGTTTAGAGGTGGCATTACACCACCTGGGGCTGAGGTGGGTCAGAGCAGGCATAATTTTGTCTGGCTTTTATGCTGCATTGCATATTTACACAGAATTTTGAGCTGGCACAGAGCAGCCTTAACTTGTCTGTGTAAAGATGCCTTTAGTTTACGATAACAAAAATGTTGCTAAAAAATTATGCTTTCAGACTTCAAATTTGCACTGCAAAGGTGGCACAGAAGCGCTTCTGAAGTGGCATTTAGTGTCTTTACACAGACTGTTTAATGCTGCTCAGAGGTGGCATAAATGCATTTGCACAGCAATTTCAACTGTATACTTTAACACTAGTAACTGAGGTGGGTCAGAGCAGGCATAATTTTGTCTGGCTTTTATGCTGCATCGCATATTTACACAGAATTTTGAGCAGGCACAGAGCAGCCTTAACTTGTCTGTGTAAAGATGCCTTTAGTTTACGATAACAAAAATGTTAAAAAATTATGCTTTCAGACTTCAAATTTGGCAAGTGGCATTTAGGTGTCTTTACACAGACTGTTTAATGCTGCTCAGAGGTGGCATAAATGCATTTACACAAAAATCTCAACTGTATACTTAAACACTATCGGCTGAGGTGGGTCAGAGCAGGCATAATTTGGTCTGGCTTTTATGCAGCATTATGTCTCTACACAAAATTTTAAGCAGGCACAGAGCAGCCTTAACTCAGCCTTGTTAAGAAGCCTTATTTAGTGAATTCCCCCTCAGACTATGGGAGTGTTCAGAATGGCATCATACCTACTAATGCCAAATTTATACTGAAAAGGTGGCACAGAGGCGCTTCTGAAGTGGCATTTAAGTGTCTTTACACAGACTGTTTAATGCTGCTCAGAGGTGGCATAAATGCATTTGCACAGCAATTTCAACTGTATACTTTAACACTAGGAACTGAGGTGGATCAGAGCAGGTATAATTTAGTCTGGCTTTTATGCTGCATTGCATCTTTACACCGAATTTTGAGCAGGCACAGAGCAGCCTTAACTTGACAATGTAAAGATGCCTTTAGTTTACGATAACAACAATGTTGCTTAAAAAAATATGATGCTTTCAGACTTTAAATTTCACTGCAAAGGTGGCACAGAAGCGCTTCTGAAGTAACATTTAGGTGCCTTAACATAGACCGTTTAATGCTGCTCAGAGTCGGCATAAATGCATTTACACTTAAACTGTATACTGTAATACTAGGGGCTGGAGTGGGTCAGAGCAGGCATATTTTAGCCTGGTTTTATGCTGCATTGCATCTTTACACTAAATTTTGAGCAGGCACAGAGCAGCCTGAACTCGGCTGTGTAAAGATGCCTTTACTGTGCGAAGGATACAATATTTCAATACCTAAACGACTAACACATACTAATATCTATTGCATTTGTCAAAACGTGCAGTATGTTACAGAACACACTACAATACTGTATCCAACAATGCATTGCACTCAACATGACCCTCTATTCCAGTTTAAAGACTGAAAAAGTGTTTTAATGGTTTCCTTTCGACTTCCAAACATTAAGACATTTAATGCAAAATTGGATTAAAAATGCAAGTATTTATAATCAAGGTCATGTGCTAACAGTGTAAACATTTTGAATTTGTTTAGCATCAGTGGAAGTGCATGATTTTAGCTATCATTTACTACTTTCACATTTGCCCGTTGTATCCCAGCATGCTCTGTGCTTTGCATAGGTGAGGGATTTATACCGACGTGTCTTTAGCATATGTCGAGCTTATCATAAAGGATGGACCTTCTGACCTGATTCTGATCAGATCACATTCTCTTCATGTCTGTCTGTGTTTGCCGTAATCTTCTGCGTTCAGCGGCAGATTAAGACGTACAGCAGATGTACGTGTGTATACAAGCATTTCCCTCATAAATCCTTTGCTCATTTGCAAGTTCAGCAAGCGCATACATATATTCATAGTTACTATTTAAACTATATTTTATATTTATATTATATTATATTTATATTTTATTCTGTATTTCATATATAAGAATAATATTTTATTCTGTCACATTTATGCATGTTGCAAACGCATGTTTGCATGCTCACAGAGGCTGCAATATGATGCTCAATAACAGAGATGTATGACCAGGGAATATAGGGCGGGGCATGTGATACGTTAGGGGGAGGGGCTTAATGATTGACAGCTCATGATGTGGCCGGCGCCAAGTCAGTTCTTAGCGCTGATGGCCATCTGTACACAGCTGATGACCTCCTTTCGTCTCGTGGCAAACGTCCACCGAGTGTGTGGAAATCTGCTTAGTTTCCTCTCTGTGTGTTTTTTCTGTGATTTTGTCCTTATTAAAATGATTCTGATCACTTAGTAAAGTAACCGCACACCTCTCCTCAACAACATATATATAAATGTATATTAGTTTTTAGTTCAGTTTTAGTTTTTGTTATTTTAACTCACGTTTACATCAAGTTTTTATTATTTTATTTCACTTATATTTAACATGTATATTCAAGTAAAGAAAACATTTTTTATGGTTAACTATAATAACCCTGCTGTGAGCACTAGTGATGCATGACTTAGAAAACAGCACTAATAGGGGCTCATCCATAATGTGCACTACTGAGACACTGAGATGAAGAATTAGGCGACTGATAACATGCATTAGAGCAACACTCATTTGTCTTTCTGTCATGTATACCTATACATCACTCCCATCTTTTCCTATTACACAGCTCATATCACACACACACACACACACACACACACACACACACACACACACACACACACACACACTGGCTGCGGGGCTTGTCTTGATTCATCTCAGCTGAAGTGCTGCCTGTTCATTTGTGTGTAAGAAGCCCAGAGTCCATGAGAGCATCATTTACTGGTGCTCAAAACACTGTCACTGTGAGCGTGTGTGTGTGTGATGTTACAGCGGCCTCTCGAAGGTCTCTGAAACTCCCATGATCACACACACACACACACACACACACACACACACACACACACACACACACACACTGTGTCTCAGAGTGAAGCAGGTTCCTTTGAATGTGGCGGATCACAGGAGCTTCTAACAAAGATCAAAGTCCTTTAAAAATGCTTTATACTCTCTCTGTGTGTGTGTGTGTGTGTGTGTGTGTGTGTGTGTGTGTGTTGAATATTGCACGAGCAGCTCTTCTTCTACACGAGTGTTTGATGGCCATGATAACGTCCAGAGAGTGACTAAAGCTGTGCTCAGAATGCTGCATGTTTTAACTTTTTCAATAATTGATGATTTAGAAAAGAAAAATGCATCCTCAATCAGTTCTTAATTATACCTTTCAGCACTCGCTTTTAACATCAGACTACAAAGTTTTCTTTATTTCTGGTCATATTGTGAAAGATTCACCAATATTCTAAAGAATATTAATGTTTGTATTCTGTAATAACTTGCTCCACCCAGGGTTTTTATTGTTAATTAAAAATAAAACCATAAAAAAAAATAATTAATTACTTGAAATAAACTGAATATATATATATATATATATATATATATATATATATATATATATATATATATAAATTCAATAATTTTGTGTTTAATGCAGAAGATTTCCTCTTTTTTTTTCCTCTCTGCAATTTTCTGCATTTAATTAATCTGGAACATACTACGGAAGAGGATTAGGGACAAGCAATAATAAAAAAATAAAACAGTCTCGAGATTAAAGTTGTTAAATTCCGAGAAAAAAGTCGAAATAAAATGTTGAGAATAAACTCGTTAAATTACAAGAAAAAACTCGCTAAATTTCGAGAAAAAAATCGAAATAAAATGTTGAGAATAAACTCGTTAAATTACGAGAAAAAACTCGTTAAATTTCGAGAAAAAAGTCGAAATAAAATGTTGAGAATAAACTCGTTAAATTACAAGAAAAAAGTCAAAAAAAAAATGTTGAGAATAAACTCGTTAAATTACAAGAAAAAACTCGCTAAATTTCGAGAAAAAAGTCGAAATACAATGTTGAGAATAAACTTGTTAAATTACGAGAAAAAAGTCGAAAAAAAAATGTTGAGAATAAACTTGTTAAATTACGAGAAAAAACTCGTTAAATTTCGAGAAAAAAGTCGAAATAAAATGTTGAGAATAAACTTGTTAAATTACGAGAAAAAAGTCGGAAAAAAAATGTTGAGAATAAACTTGTTAAATTACGAGAAAAAACTCGCTATATTTCGAGAAAAAAGTCGAGATAAAATGTTGAGAATAAACTCATTAAATTACGAGAAAAAACTCGTTAAATTTCAAGAAAAAAGTCGAGATAAAATGTTGAGAATAAACTCATTAAATTACGAGAAAAAACTCGTTAAATTTCGAGAAAAAAGTCGAAATACAATGTTGAGAATAAACTCATTAAATTACAAGAAAAAACTCGCTAAATTTCGAGAAAAAAGTCGAAATACAATGTTGAGAATAAACTCATTAAATTACGAGAAAAAACTCGATAAATTTCGAGAAAAAAGTCAAAATACAATGTTGAGAATAAACTCATTAAATTACGAGAAAAAACTCGTTAAATTTCGAGAAAAAAGTCGAGATAAAATGTTGAGAATAAACTCATTAAATTACGAGAAAAAACTCGTTAAATTTCAAGAAAAAAGTCGAGATAAAATGTTGAGAATAAACTCGTTAAATTACGAGAAAAAAGTCGAAATACAATGTTGAGAATAAACTCATTAAATTACGAGAAAAAACTCGTTAAATTTCAAGAAAAAAGTCGAGATAAAATGTTGAGAATAAACTCATTAAATTACGAGAAAAAACTCGTTATATTTCGAGAAAAAAGTCGAGATAAAATGTTGAGAAAAAACTCGTTAAATTACAAGAAAAAACTCGCTAAATTTCGAGAAAAAAGTCAAAATACAATGTTGAGAATAAACTCATTAAATTACAAGAAAAAACTCGCTAAATTTCGAGAAAAAAGTCGAAATAAAATGTTGAGAAAAAACTCGTTAAATTACAAGAAAAAACTCGCTAAATTTCGAGAAAAAAGTCGAAATAAAATGTTGAGAAAAAACTCGTTAAATTACAAGAAAAAAGTCGAAATACAATGTTGAGAATAAACTCATTAAATTACGAGAAAAAACTCGTTATATTTCGAGAAAAAAGTCGAAATAAAATGTTGAGAATAAACTCGTTAAATTATGAGAAAAAAGTCGAAAAAAATGTTGAGAATAAACTCATTAAATTACGAGAAAAAACTCGTTAAATTTCAAGAAAAAAGTCGAGATAAAATGTTGAGAATAAACTCATTAAATTACGAGAAAAAACTCGTTAAATTTCGAGAAAAAACTTGTTACATTTCGAGAAAAAAGTCAAGATAAAATGTTGAGAATAAATTCGTTAAATTACGAGAAAAAAGTTGTTAAATTACAAGAACAAATTCTTTAAATTACGAGAAAAAAGTCAAGATAAAATGTTGAGAAAAAAGTCATTAAATTACGAGAAAAAAGTTGTTAAATTACGAGAACAAATCCGTTAAATTGCGAGAAAAAAGTCATTAAATTACGAGAAAAATGTTGTTAAATTACGAGAAAAAAGTTGTTAAATTACGAGAACAAATCCGTTAAATTGCGAGAAAAAAGTCATTAAATTACGAGAAAAATGTTGTTAAATTACGAGAACAAATTCGTTAAATTACGAGAATAAATTCATTAATTTAATGACTATTCTCAACATTTTATCTCTACTTTTTTCTCGAAAATTTAACGAGTTTTTTCTCGTAATTTAACAAATCCCGAGATGGTTTTATTTTTTTATTATTGCTTGGCCCTAATCCTCTTCCGTAACATACAGACTTCATTCAAACTTTGTTAAAGTTTTACCCTTGGGTCTTCTTCACCTGTTTTAAAAAATTACATATTTAAATTAAAGTTCAAATTACAGATTAAAATCTTCCAGTGACTTGCATTGTTAAAATATTCAGCTTCAAAATCGAACTACTTCCACTGAGAGTGATGATGTCGCTGTAATATTTGCATACTGATTTGTGATTGGTCACTGTCTTCGGCCTGCTCACTTGGTGCTTAAAAGACAATTAATATTCAGAAAATATTATCGATCTAACTGAATAATGACACTATTGTCTTCTGTAGAGCTGCTGTACCGCTGATGATGAATTTTGCAGCATTAACTGCAAATTATTTTCCTGTTTAATACTGTAAAGCTGCTTTGAAACAGTCTGTTATTTAGTTGTACATGTTGTCTTGACTTGCTCTTTCTTGCATTTATTTGATAAGTGCACACATGAAAACTGAGTGAAAACCTGAAGTCATTAATATCTTGTTATTTGTGTGTGTGTTTGTTGACAGGTGATCATCTATCAGGGAGGGCAGGTCTTCAGTTTAGCCAATCACATGAACGGGCGTGTGGGTTTCGTGGCCACTATGCCCAGCACAAGTGCCTCAATCTTCATCAATAACACACAGCTGTCTGACACGGGGACGTACCAGTGCCTGGTCAATAACCTCCCTGACCGCGGGGGGCGCAATATAGGAGTCATCGGCCTCACTGTGCTGGGTGAGTCACGCACGTGATACTCTTAGGCCGTGTCCCAAATGGCACCCTAAACACTCGCGGCCTTCCTATGAGTCTGAGACGTAATGCCGCTTCGACTGTCGGGAAGATGTCTGCTGCGGAGCTCACTTCAGTGCGGCTCGGCACAAGTGTGCATCAAGGGCGCATATCTAGATAAAACTGACAAACGGGACACCCTACGGTCTCGTGAACTCAACGGACACACGCACACGGCAGCCATTGAAAGTCCACAAGACCAAAAGTGCTATGAAGTGTGCCATTTGGGACAGGGCTTTAGTCTGTCTGCTGTTCATGTGTGTGTGTGACGCATGCTTGAACCTTCTACATTTGCATGATGTGTAGTATGCAGCAAAGCACACTGCATGGATTACTGCATCCCACAATGCAATGTGCTGAACTTGACCTACAGTGCAATGAATGAACCGGAGAGCATTTTCAACCACAATTATAAATATCTCTTTTTTTACTTGTTTTATCATCATTTTTCACACAAAATTTGATTGAATAAGCTACGTCCGAAACAGTGTTATTTTAGTATTTTTTATATACTATTATAGTTTTTATTTATATTTTGAATTAGCATTTATTTTTATATTTTATATCAGTTTTTAATTTTAGTTTAATTTTTAGTAATTTTGTATTGTGCTTTGTTAGGTTATTTATTATGGGTTTACATATATATATATATATATATATATTTATATATTATTTGACGATAATAACCTTTGTCTGAAATTGCATATTGAGTATGTAATAGAAATTGCATGCATGAAAAGTATGCATGAATTGTCATGTGACCACAATTTTAATATCTCTTTCTTTACTTGTTTTATATATATATATATATATATATATATATATATTACACAAAATTGGATTAAATGAGCTATGAAACAGTGTTATTTTAGTATTATTTATATACTATTATAGTTTTTAATTTATGTTTTTGAATTAACATTTATTTTTATATATTTTATATCTGTTTTCATTTTAATTTGTTTAATTTTTTGTAATTTTGTATTATGTTTTCTTAAGTTTTTTTATTTTATATATATATATATATATATATATATATATATATATATTTTTTTTTTTTTTTTTTTTTTATATTACTATTTAGGTTGAATTTATTTTTAATTCAAATTTAGTTTTTTTATTATTATTATTATTATTTCTAGTTATTAATTTGAGTGATTTAACGTAAACTTGTTTTAGTTATTTCCCAAAGCAAAATTTCTCATTTTCATTAAG
Organism: Megalobrama amblycephala; assembly: GCF_018812025.1. Lineage (NCBI taxonomy): Eukaryota > Metazoa > Chordata > Actinopteri > Cypriniformes > Xenocyprididae > Megalobrama > Megalobrama amblycephala. Next base: position 41,250,783 of record NC_063059.1, on the reverse strand, counting down.
TTTAAGTTGAGTTATCAAATATTTTTTATTTATTTTATTTTATTGTTTAAGCTTTATTTAAATTAACTAAATGTTTTAATAGTTTTAGTTTGGGTTAATGATTAAAACCTTTGTCTGAAACTGGGAATATGTAATAGAAACTGCATGCATGAAAAGTATGTGACCTACGACAGCAGTTGCATCACTTCCATGCCATTCACAACTCCTCTCCCATTGCCTTATGGGATAGAAGAGTGTTGGACACATCTGGGTATTTCTCATGTAGTGTTCCATAAAAGCTGAAGATATACTCTTCACACAGACTGCACAGTTTGTGCGTAGTTTTGAACACAGGGTCAGTGTTTTTCTGAGGATATCCGGGCATCACTTCACTGATTAAATTATGAATATAATACGGTTATGAGACAATGGCGTTTATCATTGCATAATGTGTACTGTTTCACATACTATTTTTTGTACACTAACCTGACGTTACAAAATATGAATATTGTCGGTTTTGTGACAAACTGCTTAAAGCATCTACCAAATGCAGAAATGTAAATGTAAACAGACATTTTCTCACAGGTCTATGGGCATTAAGATGGCCAAAAATCCGTCCACTTAGACAGCTTATGCAAAGCACACAAGTATATGAGTGTCAAGGTTTGAAATTAATGGTTTGGGGCAAAAAAATGGCACCAAAATTCAATATAAAGGCGCAAAAAATGTCCCTATACAATTAAACTAAATCTACCACTGCTGTCGCAATTAAAGTGAAATGTGAAAATGAATAAATCAAAATCAAGCCCCGCCCTACATTTGTTCTTGTTTGCGAACAATTTCGTCACAAATAGTGATGAAAAAACTAGCACAACTTCCGTTTCATGCCGCCTGCATTGATTTGATCTTTATTTCTCTCTCTGCAGTTCCTCCGTCCATCCCGTCCTGTCGTATTCAGGGTTCTCTGGACGTGGGCAGTGATGTGATGCTGTTGTGCGGTTCGGACGAGGGCATCCCCACGCCCACCTATGCCTGGGAAAAGCTGGAGTCGGTGCCCAAACTGCCCCACAATGCCATGCAAGGTACTAAACCCCTGCCCGTGGGGATTCCGTTTTGCCCCACATTCTCCGGTAAATCTGCAGCTCTTGACTCATGGTGTGGCGTGACCTCTGCCCGCCCCGGTCACCCGTGTGTGTGTGTGTGTGTGTGTGTTTTGAGTCCGGTGAGGTGACTTGACCCGCTCTCTCCGAACGATGTGACGGCTTTAGAATACGGCTACAGAATCACCACAGACTGTGATTTATTACCGTCAAAATCATCAATTCTATTTACTTTCATAATACATGTTTCTGGCCCTGTGGAAATGGTTCCCTGTTCTGTTCAATACTCAAATTCTCCATAAATTATTTTTTATATAATCGTTCTGCCATGCAAACGTCATTTAAAGAGGTCATATGATGAAAACAAGCTCTTTTTGTAATAATAAGAGTTTGATGCGACATATAATATTCAAAACACCTCCACATTCACCCACAAGTGTTATTTTATATATATATATATATATATATATATATATATACACTGCGTTCCAAATTATTATGCAAGTGACATATCAGTAAGATTTCAGTACAATAAACATTCAGATTTTAGTTTTTCTAAGAAAATGTTTGTTCGTTTATTTATCCATGTTTTTTTAGATAACTGGTGTCAATCTCAGACAAAATAATTTGCCAGGTCTATGGAAACCCTACTTAGAGGTTGTTCCACATTATTAAGCAAGTCACAGTTCTCATGCAATATGGGGAGGAAGAAAGATCTTTCTGAAGATGAAAAGCATGAAATGGTGCAATGTTGTGCAAAAGGCATGAAAACAACTAATATTGCGTGAAACTGAATGGAGATTATCGAATTATCATAAGATTTGTGAGTGATTTAGAGCACAGCAGAACTCGGTCAGATAAAGGCTTATTGAGGAAAGTTCCTGTCAAGAATATGTATTGTATTAAAAGGGCAGCTATAAAAAAGCCAGTGTTGAGCAGCAAACAGGTATTTGAAGCTGCTGGTGTCTCTGGAGTCTCGAGAAGCTCTCCATGCAGGCTGGCAGTTGTGCGTAAAGATGCATTTTAGACACCACTAACCAAACCTCACAAAGAGAAACATTTACAGTGGGTGTAGAAATACATGAAGACTCATTTTTGAATAGATTAATTCACTGACTAATGCCGTACTACAATGGATGGTCTAAATGGATGGATTTCTGGATGGTTGGTGAATGACCACCACGTTCCAACAAGACTGTGACGTCAGCAAGGAGCTGGTGGGTGATGATTTGGGCTGGATTATTGGGAAGTGAGATGGAGGGTATTAAAATGACTTGAGGAGGATAGTGCATAATACAATGCACTATTGTACAATGCACTATGCACTATCCCATGCTGCAAAAAAACACCACAGCAATAAAACTGTTTGAAAATTTATTTCTAAAATCACTGTAAATGTTTCTCTCTGTGAGGTTTGGTTAGTGGTGTCTAAAATGCATCTTTAAGCACAACTGCCAGCCTGCATGGAGAGCTTCTCGAGACTCCAGAGACACCAGCAGCTTCAAATACCTGTTTGCTGCTCAACACTGGATTTTTTTATAGCTGCCCTTTTAATACAATAATTTTTTTTGACAGGAACTTTCCTCAATAAACCTTTATCTGACCGAGTTCTGCTGTGCTCTAAATCACTCACAAATCTTATGATAATTTGATAATCTCCATTCAGTTTCACACAATATTAGTTGTTTTCATGCCTTTTGCACAACATTGCACCATTTCATGCTTTTCATCTTCAGAAAGATCTTTCTTCCTCCCATATTGCATGAGAACTGTGACTTGCTTAATAATGTGGAACAACCTCTAAGTAGGGTTTCCATAGACCTGGCAAATTATTTTGTCTGAGATTGATACCAGTTATCTAAAAAGACACGGATAAATAAACAAACAAACATTTTCTTAGAAAAACTAAAATCTGAATGTTTATTGTACAGAAATCTTACTGATATGTCAATTGCATAATAATTTGGAACGCAGTGTATATATATATATATATATGCTTTTGTCAGTTAATAGTTAATAGTTTTATAACAATAACAACACTGTCAGGCAGAACATTTACTGAATGATTCATTGAGGAATCTTTAATTGATTCACTGATTCAATGACTCAAAAGAGTGATTTGCTCTATAGAAGGTGAATATTTATCTGATGAAATATTTCACCGCAGAACATCCTTAATAAATGATATATTTCCCAGACAGGCCTTAAAAAACCCCAATTTTAAAATCCCTTGATATTTTTTGTTTGTCAAGAACAACAACGGTCAAGTTCTTCTCTGCCAAACCTAATGAATCATTTCTATAGGATCTGGTTAGTTCACACAACACAAAGTTTAAGCACAAACTAACACTTGAATTGCTATTTCAGATGTCTGTGGATTTTATCGGTACAGTAGCCTTATTCTAAAGATGGCTGTTATATTTTTATGCTTAATAAATCAATCTGCTTTGGCCTCAAAAAGCTTTCACAGCTGTGAGAGACATTTTTACTTTCTCAAACAGGAGCAGAGATTCAGTCGTGGTGCAAAACTGTGATTGTACCGCCATCTAGAGGCGATTCGTTTGACTGCAGATTACGCTGCACTGTTCTAGAACAATGACTTTTCTTGTTTTAATGGCATTTGTTTCATTATTATGTAAATATAGAGTCTGTGTAATGTTATTGAGAAGATGTAAGGTCATATAAACGCTTAAACTTTTAGTTTTTTTAATTAAACGGTTTGAGCAAAACCAGATCAACATGCCCTAATTTTTCATAAACACCTGTTTTGTCTGCTTGTGTCATATGTTAATGTTTTGACATCAGGAGCAGAGAAGAACTTATGTGCATTGTGAGTTTATTGATTTGCATATAAACACAATATAAACAATGCGTTTCTATAATTATCTTTGTTTTATTGTGTCACATGCTATCAATCAGATGTTTGCAGTACTTCAGTGTTGTGTCTGGATTTGTGTTCCTCAGATCAGAAATTATTCATCTAATATTTATATTTCATTTTATTTCAGCTTTATTTCAGTTAATGAAATTGATTTTTAATAGTTTTAGTTAACAATAACGACACTGTCGGCCAGAACATTTACTAAACGATTCACTGTGAACTGTGATTCATTGATTCAGTGACTCAAAAGTGCAATTCACTCTATGGACGGTCAATATTTAGCTGATGAAATATTACAGAGCAGAACATACTTAAAAATTGTGTATTTACAGAAATTTCCATGACTTCCCAGCTAACAGTGAATGTTCCCAGAACGTTCTTTCAAGGTTCTCTCAAAGTTAGCACAAAAATAATAAATAAGAAGTTTTCAGTAACTCAGTGCTGCGTCTTGATTTGTGCTCTTCAGATCAGATGCAGGGTACGGTCACGCTGAGAAACATCAGCACCAGCACATCTGGACTGTATCAGTGTTCGGCGTCGAACGCCATCGGAAAGAGCACCTGCGTCCTCAACCTGCAGGTCGTGGCACGTAAGTCTGCACATTCACCCTCATACAGTAGTTCTGCAGATCATTAAACACACGCTGGAGATCTCACAGTCGTCTCTGTCTCTGCCGTGTGACAGCGCAGCCTCAGAACGTGGGCCTGATCGCAGGAACCATCGTCACTGGTATTCTAGCGCTGGTCATCTGCTCTTTACTGGTGCTGGTCACGCTCTTCTACTGGAGAAACAAGAACAAGTACGAGGAGGAGGAAATTCCCAACGAGATCAGGTGACTCTTCAGACTTCAGAATCAAATCAAGCTTGTTTGTGTGATGATTTATATATCTATAGTTAATCTAACACTACCAAAACATGAATTTAAAGTTAAAGTCATATGATGGGAAAAAAAACAAACTTTCTTGCTCTTTTGTAATAATAAAAGTGATGTGACATACTGTAACATTTACAACTGAAAGTATTATTATTGTAATATTATTTATATATTATAATATTTATTATAATTTTTAAATTACTTTTATTTCTATATTTTTTATTTTTATGTTTTATGTTTTGTATTATTCATAATTAGCTTTCATTTATTTTTATTTCAGTTTTTAATTGAGTCATTTTAGTACTTCAACTTCTATTGAGCCTCGCACATGACATGCAGGAAAAAAATAGTAAGCTAAATTGTGTGCACGATTTACTAATTTGTTCCCTCGATTTCCTAAATCATGCTCATGATTTATAAGTCGAGGGAACGAAATAGTAAATTGCGCGCACAATTGAGCAAATCGAGGGAACGAAATAGTAAATCGCGAGCATGACACACACAATTGAGCAAATCAAGGGAACGAAATAGTAAATCGCACGCACGATTGAACAAATTGAGGGAACGAAATAGTAAATCGCGAGCACGACACGCATGATTGAGCAAATCGAGGGAACGAAACTGTAAATTGAGTGCACGATTGAGCAAATCGAGGCAACGAAATAGTAAATCGAGTGCGTGATTGAGCAAATCGAGGCAACGAAATAGTAAATCGAGTGCATGATTGAGCAAATCGAGGAAACGAAATAGTAAATCGAGTGCGTGATTGAGCAAATCGAGGGAACGAAATAGTAAATTGAGTGCACGATTGAGCAAATTGAGGGAACGAAATAGTAAATCGAGTGCGTGATTGAGCAAATCGAGGGAACGGAATAGTAAATCGAGTGCACAATTGAGCAAATCAAGGGAACGAAATAGTAAATTGAGTGCACAATTGAGCAAATCGAGGGAACGAAATAGTAAATCGAGTGCACGATTGAACAAATTGAGGGAACGAAATAGTAAATCGAGTGCGTGATTGAGCAAATCGAGGGAACGGAATAGTAAATCGAGTGCACAATTGAGCAAATCAAGGGAACGAAATAGTAAATTGAGTGCACAATTGAGCAAATCGAGGGAACGAAATAGTAAATCGAGTGCACAATTGAACAAATTGAGGGAACGAAATAGTAAATCGAGTGCGTGATTGAGCAAATCAAGGCAACGAAGTAGTAAATCGCATGCACGATTGAACAAATTGGGCAACGAAATAGTAAATCACACACGATTGAACAAATCGAGGCAACAAAATAGTAAATTGGGTGCACGATTGAACAAATCGAGGGCATGAAATAGTAAATCACACACGATTGAGCAAATCGAGGCAACGAAATAGTAAATTGAGTGCACGATTGAACAAATCGAGGGAACGAAATAGTAAATCACACACACGATTGAACAAATAGAGGGAACGAAATAGTAAATCACACAAGATTAAGCAAATCGAGGCAACGAAATAGTAAATCAAGTGCACGATTGAGCAAATCGAGGGAACGAAATAGTAAATCACACATGATTGAGCAAATCGAGGGAACGAAATAGTAAATCAAGTACACGATTGAGCAAATCGAGGGAACGAAATAGTAAATCACACATGACTGAGCAAATCGAGGGAACGAAACAGTAAATTGAGTGCACGATTGAGCAAATCGAGGCAATGAAATAGTAAATCGAGTGCATGATTGAGCAAATCGAGGGAACGAAATAGTAAATCGAGTGCGTGATTGAGCAAATCGAGGGAACGAAATAGTAAATTGAGTGCACGATTGAGCAAATTGAGGGAACGAAATAGTAAATCGAGTGCGTGATTGAGCAAATCGAGGGAACGAAATAGTAAATCGAGTGCACAATTGAGCAAATCAAGGGAACGAAATAGTAAATTGAGTGCACAATTGAGCAAATCGAGGGAACGAAATAGTAAATCGAGTGCGTGATTGAGCAAATCGAGGGAACGAAATAGTAAATCGAGTGCACAATTGAGCAAATCAAGGGAACGAAATAGTAAATTGAGTGCACAATTGAGCAAATCGAGGGAACGAAATAGTAAATCGAGTGCACGATTGAACAAATCGAGGGAACGAAATAGTAAATCGAGTGCGTGATTGAGCAAATCGAGGGAACGAAATAGTAAATCGAGTGCGTGATTGAGCAAATCGAGGGAACGAAATAGTAAATCGAGTGCGTGATTGAGCAAATCGAGGGAACGAAATAGTAAATCGAGTGCACAATTGAGCAAATCGAGGGAACGAAATAGTAGATCACACACACGATTGAACAAATAGAGGGAACGAAATAGTATATTGAGTGCACGATTGAACAAATCGAGGGAACGAAATAGTATATTGAGTGCACGATTGAACAAATCGAGGGAACGAAATAGTAAATCACACACGATTGAGCAAATCGAGGGAACGAAATAGTAAATCACACACGATTGAGCAAATCGAGGGAAGGAAATAGTAAATCACACATGATTGAGCAAATCGAGGCAACGAAATAGTAAATTGAGTGCACGATTGAACAAATCGAGGGAACGAAATAGTAAATCACACATGATTGAGCAAATCGAGGGAAGGAAATAGTAAATCACACACGATTGAGCAAATCGAGGGAACGAAATAGTAAATCACACACGATTGAGCAAATCGAGGGAACGAAATAGTAAATCACACACGACTGAGCAAATCGAGGGAAGGAAATAGTAAATCACACACGATTGAGCAAATCGAGGGAACGAAATAGTAAATCACACACGATTGAGCAAATCGAGGGAACGAAATAGTAAATCACACACGATTGAGCAAATCGAGGGAACGAAATAGTAAATCACACACGATTGAGCAAATCGAGGGAACGAAATAGTAAATCACACACGATTGAGCAAATCGAGGGAACGAAATAGTAAATCACACACGATTGAGCAAATCGAGGGAACGAAATAGTAAATCACACACGATTGAGCAAATCGAGGGAAGGAAATAGTAAATCACACATGATTGAGCAAATCGAGGCAACGAAATAGTAAATTGAGTGCACGATTGAGCAAATCGAGGGAAGGAAACAGTAAATCACACGATTGAGCAAATCGAGGCAACGAAATAGTAAATCGCACGCACGATTGAGCAAATCGAGGGAACGAAATAGTAAATCACACACGATTGAGCAAATCGAGGGAAGGAAATAGTAAATCGCGTGCACGTACTTCGTGCGCACAATTTACTTTTTTTAATTGCATGTTGTGCGGCGCTCTGTAAGTTTTCTATGTATAATCAATTGTTTTTTAATACGATTACTGTTCACAATGCTTCATGGGATTGTAGTTCTTTCCCTCACTAAAGCTAAGTTAGCTACACAGTCTTGTACCTTTGCATTTTTGTCCAATTATCAAATCAAGGTTCATAATGTTGTGACTCACCTCATGGTAACGCTTTAACGAAGACTTTTGAAATTAATAGAAAAAATATGCTACTTAAAACGTGGGCAGGCACTGTTGCATTCTTTCTCATATCTGATTCTTTGCTGAATTGATTTCCTTACACAGGGAGGACGATCTCCCTCCAAAGAGATCTTCATCAGTCAAAGCGTTCCAGGCCGACGCCTCATCCTCAGAGAATGACACGCTGACATCCACCAACACCTACAACAGCCGCTACTGGCACAATCCCAAACCCAACTACGACACCAACTCCTACACGCGCTACAACGGCGACACGCGGCAGACCTTCACCGGCGGCTCTAACGCCACGGGAAACGCACCGTCGCGGCCCGCCTACACCAACGGCAGCCATACCCTGCCGCCGCCCAAGACTCTGGTGGTCACCACCAACTCCGCCCCCTCACCGCCCGTCATGACCCGCAGCAACGGCTCGCTGAGCCTGCGCCCGACCGTCACGACGACACCGGCGGTGACACACGGACAACAACACACGCACTCGTACGCCGTCAGCCAAGCCACGCTAGAGCGCATGGGCGCCGTCCCGGTCATGGTGCCAGCGCAGAGCAGAGCCGGGTCACTCGTCTGACGGAAACATGCGCATGGACGAAATAAAAACTGTTTTATAACCGAGTTCAGCTGATGCCAACTAAAACTGCTCCGTTAACATCCCCCACGCCCTTGTTTTTGATATTGCCTGGTTGCTTGTTAGTTTGTTTGTTCATTTTTTAAGTCGTGATGATAAACTGGCTTCGCTGCAGGCAGAAAAAGGGCCCTTGAGCAACAAATACACTCAAAATCACGTGATCTACTGTATTTCTCAAACCCAAGAGAAAATATCTGAATGTGCATGATGCTTAGTATGATTAGATCAATACGGCTGTTTTGTACTACAATTTTATTGCTTTTTAACACTGGAATCACAAAGGAATATATGGAAGCTTGTTTCCGCCATGGAATAAAAAAATTATAATCCCGACTTTTTTCTCACAATTGCAAGTTTATGCCTCACAATTTAGATTTTGTTTCTCACAGCAGGATTTGCTGCATTCACACCATGTCATAATTACTGTTACGAGATAACAACATGTCCTCTGTGTTTCTATAGCAACAATATCAAATGAATCTGCAGCGGTCAGGTGGTACAGTGGTCATGTGGTACAAGTCAGAGCTCAGAAAATTCTGAGTTTACAAGTTGTAATTGTGAGTTCTATGAGGACAGGAGTTTGCATCTCGCAATTCTGACCTTTTTCCCGGAATTCTGAGTTTGCATCTCGCAATTCTGACCTTTTTCCCGGAATTCTGAGTTTGCATCTTGCAATTCTGACCTTTTTCTCGGAATTCTGAGTTTGCATCTCGCAATTCTGACCTTTTTCCCGGAATTCTGAGTTTGCATCTCGCAATTCTGACCTTTTTCTCGGAATTCTGAGTTTGCATCTCGCAATTCTGACCTTTTTCCCGGAATTCTGAGTTTGCATCTCGCAATTCTGACCTTTTTCCCGGAATTCTGAGTTTGCATCTCGCAATTCTGACCTTTTTCCCGGAATTCTGAGTTTGCATCTCGCAATTCTGACCTTTTTCCCAGAATTCTGAGTTTTCATCTCGCAATTCTGACCTTTTTCTCAGAATTCTGAGTTTGCATCTCGTAATTCTGAGATTTTCTCTGAATTCTGAGTTCTCATCTCCCAATTCTGACCTTTTTCTCAGAATTCTGAGTTTGCATCTCGTAATTCTGACCTTTTTCCCGGAATTCTGAGTTCGCATCTCGCAATTCTGACCTTTTTCTCTGAATTCTGAGTTCGCATCTCGCAATTCTGACCTTTTTCTCTGAATTCTGTGTTTGCATCTCGCAATTCTGAGATTTTCTTGGAATTCTGAGTTCGCATCTCGCAATTCTGACTTTTTTTTTTTTTTTTTCGAAATTCAGAGTTAACATCTCACAATTCTGACCATTTTCTCGGAATTCTGAGTTTGCATCTCGCAATAGACCCTTTTCACATTTCCGGGTTTCTCAGAAGCGGAAGTCATCATAGTGGGGTAAAATTCTACAGCGGTGAAAGAGAGAATACATAAAATATATTTTTTGTGTTTCCATTTGCTCAAATAGCAAAAGAAAAACTCCACAATAGTGTTTTCACAACTTTCAAAAAGAGGAAAAAAATAAAGAGCGATTGATAACAGCAGTCAGAAGAGAGAAAGATGTCATTTTTACTGTCACTCCCATTGCTGCTGTATTAGAAACACCCTCACAGCAGTGGTAACTAAGTTTTTGTAATTTGATGCAAAGATAATATTAATATTAAGTATAGTGTTATAAATATGCAGGATTTACGATATTGATGACCGTTAAAACGTGTCATCACAGTCTGTAAAAAGGGTCTATTCTGACTTTTAACTCAGAATTCTAACTTTTTCTCGGAATTCTGATTTTACGATTTGCAATTCTGATTTTTTTTTTTTTCGGAATTCTGAGTTTGCGTCTCACAATTCTGATTTATTCTCAGAATTCTATTCTTTACATCTAGCAATTCTAACGTTTTCTCAGAATTATGAGTTTGCCAAGTTATAAACTTGTAATTATTCCAAAACAATGAAATCGCAACTCAAAAATGCGAGATGTTAACTCTTTTCTCTGAATTCTGAGTTTACATCTCGCAATTGCTTCCATGATGAAATAATACTTTAAAAAAGGTAATTACTTTTTATCTCACAATTCTGATGTTTTTTTCAGAGAATTGTTTATATGTCGCAATTCTTTAAAAAAAGTCAGAATTGTGAGATATAAACTCAGAATTGCGAGAAATTTTCTTTCTTTTCCCCATAGCAGAAATAAGCTTCCATAGAAATGTGAGAATGAACCATTTTCTCCAATCAGATCCGGCCTCAGTACCTTCGAATTCGGACGAGAGGTTTGACGGTATTACTGCTGCAGGACAGACGAGTTGTGTGTCGTCCTCATGTGCGTTTGGTTTCGTTTGAAAGAAAAGTCTTACATTGATCTGTCTTAACAATCCTAATCCGACACTACTGACTAGAGCCGTAGTCTACCTCTAAAACACTACAGATAGAGTCTAATCAATAGGGTAGGTCTCATCATGACGTACTAAATCAAAACTACAGGAAATCCACTTCAATTGGGTGCTGCTTTCAAACGGGTAGATGCATATTGTCCTGTGTGTTATGAAGGACTACTGAGATGATATTAACACATTCACTGTTTATTTTGTTCATTTGTTGCTTTGTCTGGTTGTTTTTTTAAATACTGTAAATAATGTAACTACTTGTAGAATAGAATGTGAATTAAAACATTCTTTTGCCCAAATCTCACTTGTGATTCTTTTTAAATCATCTTTGTCTTTTTCAGTTTGATCAGATTAATCTCATCAAGTTCAAGGAATTGATAAAATGCATGATCTTGATAAAGCACCTCTGTTTACTATACACATTTTCATAGTGATCTGGTGTCATTTTTATTCATTATTGTTCTTTTTATTGCACATATTGTCAGTACAAGTGTTTATACTGACTTAATAGTGTGGAATCAGAGTTTGTTTGTGTGCATATGTGTGTAAACACCATCTGTCTAAAGGTCGATGTTGTACAAATAGTGATCTTTTTACAGAGTGTTTTAAAACGGTTTGCTGCTGTTTGTCATTATAAGAGTTTCTTTAGAGTTTACGTGAAAAAAAAAAAAAACGTCTTCAGAAACATTAAAATCCTCCGGACTGACATAAATCAGGTGAAAAAACTCAACAAGGTGAGTAAATACTCATGATCAGCTCTGAATACTGAAACAAATAGAGAAAAATACAGATCTGTGGTTGAATGTATGGTTTAAAGATGGAGAGATTTCAGGTGTTTTAATGGATTATGTTCACAAAAAGGTTTACTGTAGACAAAAATTACAACTTGACCTAATTATTAAAATAATACCTATACGTTTACTTTAAGCTACTGTTCAAAAGTCAGTCTTCAAACACATGTTAAATGTATCTTTTACACCAGCAGATGGAGGTAAATTGTGAAATTAACAAACCTAGTTAGCCTTGTGTTTCATTCATGAATCAAACAGGTTGATTTACATCAAATCTGCTGCAGTTTCTTGATGTCTGAATCCATGAGCTGGATTATTCTTCTTTTAATACATCTGACCTCAGCGCTCCAGTCACCAGGTTTGCTAACGTTCCCGTTAAGTTATGAAAATATTATTTCTGAATGTTCTTAGAATGTTAAGTTGAATACTTGGTTAAGTCAAATAAAAGATTTAAGTACACTGAACTAAAAAAAAGTTCACATTACTAGGCAATTATTTCTCAAGCATTTTTTACTCAAATTTGTAAGCTGTTAATACAAAGATGTACAAAAGAGTGTTGGGACTACAGTGGACCATTATTAAACTGCAAATACTGGTCAAATACGTTGTATAAACCAAAAAAGTACCATAATATGTTTTTATGAAACATGCTAAATTCGAAAAACTTGTTTTTCCAAAAAGCAATGGTACAGCCAGTAGTTATTCTACTTTGAAATGTGTGTTCTGTGTCGGAATGTGTGATCCCGCCCACTGCCAATTTGCCCAATAGCATTTCGACACCCCGGGTTGCCATTTGGAGGGGGAAAAAAACAGTATTGCAGCCATGGAAGCCAGCAAACGAACTGGGTCAGAAATCGCAGATTCTACCTGAACTAAATCTAAAAAGCCTAAACGTATACTTCTGCCGATCAACTTACAGTTTAAAGGGTTAGTTCACCCAAAAATGAAAATTCTGTCATTAATTACTCACCCTCATGTCGTTCCACACCTGTAAGACCTTCATTCATCGTCAGAACACAAATTAAGATATTTTTGATGAAATCCGATGGCTCAGTGAGCCCTCCATAGGGAGCAATGACATTTCCTCTCTCAAGATCCATTAATGTACTAAAAAAATATTTAAATCAGTTCATGTGAGTACAGTGGTTCAATATTAATATTATAAAGCCACGAGAATATTTTTGGTGCACCAAAATAACGATTTATATAGTGATGGCCGATTTCAAAACACTGCTTCAAGAAGATTCGGAGCGTTATGAATCTTTTGTGTCGAATCAGCGGTTCAGAGCGCCAAAGTCACGTGATTTCAGCAGTTTGGCTGTTTGACATGCGATCCGAATCATGATTCGACACAAACGCTCTGAAGCTTCCTGAAGCAGTGTTTTGAAATCGGCCATCACTAAATAAGTCCTTATTTTGTTTTTTTGCCGCACCAAAAATATTCTCGTCGCTTTATAATATTAATATTGAACCACTGTACTCACATGAACTTATTTAAATATGTTTTTAGTACATTAAAGGTCCCGTTCTTCGTGATCCCATGTTTCAAACTTTAGTTAGTGTGTAATGTTGTTGTTAGAGTATAAATAAAATCTGTAAAATTTTAAAGCTCAAAGTTCAATGCCAAGCGAGATATTTTATTTAACAGAAGTCGCCTACATCGAACGGCCAGTTTGGACTACATCCCTCTACTTCCTTCTTTAATGACGTCACTAAAACAGTTTTTTGACTAACCTCCGCCCACAGGAATACACAAGAGTTGCGTTTGTAGAGTGTGTTTGTCGCCATGTCGTCGAAACGCTGTTATTTTCATCCCGCAGTCCAATCACCGGGTCTGATTCCGGCTCAAATTGATAGGGTAAAATTAAAGACATGTTTACAATAACACTGAGCGCGTGCATCTCCACGTTATGGTAAGAGGCGTGACCTTTCCGGGCAAGATGCGCTAAGCTGCTGTCAAATCACAACACAGGAACCGCTGGCACAATCAGAACTCGTTACGTATTTCTGAAGGAGGGACTTCATAGAACAAGGAAGTCATCAGCCCGTTTTTATGACAGTGGAAACAGCGGTATACAGATAAGTAAATTATGTGAAAAATACTGTGTTTTTTACACGCGAAACATGAACACATGTTATATTGCACACTATAAACACAATCAAAGCTTCAAAAAACCACGAAAAACGGGACCTTTAATGGATCTTGAGAGAGGAAATGTCATTGCTGGCTATGTAGTCCTCACGGAGCCATCGGATTTCAACAAAAATATCTTAATTTGTGTTCTGAAGATGAACGAAGGTCTTACAGGACATGAGAGTGAGTAATAAATGACAGAATTTTCATTTTTGGGTGAACTAACCCTTTAAGGCTTGTCACCAGGGCTGGATTTACCTCATATTGTGACAGGCAAAATAATTTTTTGCTCCTCAAATACATAAAACATATATATAGTGTTTCTTGAGTAAAGAAAATGATGTACTTATTCAAAGAACCAGTTCTTTATTTACCATTGCATTGCAAACAAGCAGAGATGTTCCAAATTGCGTGCAACACTTCATTCGGGATAGAGGCGGGGTGGAATTATGAGGTTTGACTGACAGTTTGAGGATGAAGATACAAGGTTTAGTCACAGGCTCTTTTTAATACTTTTCATTGGTTAAATATTTGCAAAAACCCACAGATGGGCATAAAGGGTGACCAATAGTAATGATTTATGAGGAAAATATGACGAAATATGGAGGTTTCTGCCGCATATTTTACATTTTGTTCATTTAGATAATAATAGTCTTACAGAGTTTCAGCATTAGAGTGAAATAATAATAATAATATTTCCCACGTGCCTACAATTCCTCTGCATAAATCTGGCCCTGTTCGTCGCTTTGAGGGAACTTTGCCAGAACATTAGCGGATGTTCTCACCTTTTGCAGTTAAACCTGCCGTGTGGTGTTCAGTGTTTCTCGACAGGCGTGATGCCGCGCGTCTGCTCAGGACTCGAAGGGCGAACGTCTTCCTGGAGGAGATGAAACCAGGGAATCTGGAGCGGGAGTGTTATGAGGAGCTGTGCTCTCTGGAGGAGGCGTCCGAGATCTTCCAGAGCAGAGAGAAGACGGTACAGTCATGTGATCTAGTCGTGTTTTCACACACTATGCTGATGATTATACTTCTCACAATCGCCCCTTTGACATTTCTAAATCTGTTTACTCTTTGTGCTTCCATAAAATATTCCAGATTACAGAGAGAACAAGTTATGATTCTTCAGTAGGTTTTTTGTTCATTACAGACCACATTTTGTTTGGTTCATCTTTTTATAGTCACCATGAAATGGAGGTTGTGATCATCTGATGTGTCATATATCCGAGTGAAACTGCTTCGGGAACAAGAACAAACGTAGGGCGGGGCTTGATTTTGTCTGTGGGGAATTGATCAATATTATCTGTGATTTGCTACTGCAAATCCATAATCACTGCATAAGAAAACAAGAAAACAGTTTTGATTTCATGGTGGCTTATAGAGTTCTGTATAGGGTTCTTTGGTGTTAAAATAATAAATAAATAAAGTTCTTGATGTTTCATTAAGTCCTTCAGATCAATGTTTTGGTTTCTGAGTTCTTTAAAGCACAAGAACATCCAGATGGATTTCATAAGGACTAGAATAAAAAGTTATTTTTCACTTATTCTTCCTCTTCTATGACATCACACTGCAAAAACATCTTTAGTTCTAAATGGAACTTTTATTTTTAAGAGTGCAATGACATCATTCTTGTGTTCTTTTAGATGGAGTTCTGGTACAAATATCAGAGTAAGTGTTGTGCTGCCATGTTGGAGTTTTTTGGAGTGTTTCTGAATAAACTGTGAAACATCATCCTGGCAGATCTTGATGGAGTGAAATGTGTTGTTTAGATCGGAACCTGTGCCGCTTTAACCCGTGTCTGAATGGAGGAATCTGCAGTGAGAACCGCGGCGTCCACGAGTGTCTCTGTCCTCCACAGTACAGCGGCCGGAACTGTGAAACAGGTTCACTGCATGCTGCGCTTGTCTTGACTTATTCCAGTATACATTCTGCGTAGTTCAAAAATAGTAATATGCAGAGAGGGTGATCATATTTCCTCCTCACAAATGACACTGACCAGACTGTGTTTGTGTGTGTTCAGAGGTGTTTGACTGTAAATATAAGAACGGAGGGTGTCTGCACTACTGCAGCATTTCAGAGCAGACGGCAGGTGTCGTATGCAGCTGCGCAGACGGGTACCAGCTGGATGAAGACGGACGGACCTGCAGTCCATCAGGTACAAACACACAAACCTGTGTAACAAATGATATCAGCTGAAATGCTTACATGATAATGGTATTTTTGACCTTACCATATACAGTTAAAAATTATAGAAATCATTGGTGAGTTACATTTTACAATGAATCTCACAAAACATGTCCTCGTCACATTTCACCTGAAAATCGAAGACATTCATTATTTGGGCATTCAGAGAATATGCAAATAGGTAACTCCAACTAGGTCAAAATCATGTTGTTTCAGGTACATAGAGCCAAAAAAAAGTCCATGCAGAGAAAGGGATTGCTAACCACACAGTTTTCACAATTCACTTGCACTTTTTTGCACTATGCGGATTATAAAAGATAGACCTTCTCTATTCTGGATCTAATTCTGTTTACGAAATTCTGGTTTTATCATTTTTGCATTGACTTTTTTTGGCTTGACGTCCTTAAAGACACATTAATTTTCACCTAGTTAGCAACAATTTCTTCTAGTTTACTTGGCATTAAGAAAATAAAAACACTTTAGATCCATTGAGACTATTTGCATTTTAACATTAATTTCATTGTAATCATATGATATTTAGTATTATCGATATACATTTATAGTTTTTTTTATGTTTCATGATATATGATTACTTTTAATAAATGTAAACAGTGTATATACAGTATCTCACAAAAGTGAGTACACATTTTTGTAAATATTTTATTATATCTTTTCACGTGACAACACTGAAGAAATGACACTTTGCTACAATGTAAAGTAGTGAGTGTGCAGCTTGTATAACAGTGTAAATTTGCTGTCCCCTCAAAATAACTCAACACACAGCCATTAATGTCTAAACCGCTGGCCACAAAAGTGAGTACACCCCTAAGTGAAAATGTCCAAATTAGTCACCCTGGTGTCATGTGACTCATTAGTGTTACGAGGTCTCAGGTGTGAATGGGGAGCAGGTGTGTTACATTTGGTGTTATCGCTCTCACTCTCTCATACTGGTCACTGGAAGTTCAACATGGCACCTCATGGCAAAGAACCCTCTGAGGATCTGAAAAAAAGAGTTGTTGCTCTACATAAAGATGGTGTAGGCTATAAGAAGATTGCCAAGACCCTGAAACTGAGCTGCAGCACAGTGGCCAAGACCATACAGCGATTTAACAGGACAGATTCCACTCAGAACAGGCCTTGCCATGGTCGACCAAAGAAGTCGAGTGCATGTGCTCAGTGTCATATCCAGAGGTTGTGTTTGGGAAATAGACGTATGAGTGCTGCCAGCATTGCTGCAGAGGTTGAAGGGGTGGGGGTCAGCCTGTCAGTGCTCAGACCATACGCCGCACACTGCATCAAATTAATCTGCATGGCTGTTGTCCCAGAAGGAAGCCTCTTCTAAAGATGATGCACAAGAAACCCCGCAAACAGTTTGCTGAAGACAAGCAGACTCAGGACATGGATTACTGGAACCATGTCCTGTGGTCTGATGAGACCAAGATAAACTTATTTGGTTCAGATGGTGTCAAGCGTGTGTGAAGAGTACAAACACAAGTGTGTTTTGCCTACAGTCAAGCATGGTGGTGGGAGTGTCATGGTCTGGGGCTGCATGAGTGTTGCCGGCACTGGGGAGCTACAGTTCATTGAGGGAACCATGAATGAGCAGAGCATGATCCCCACCCTTCGGAGACTGGGCCCGCAGGGCAGTATTCCAACATGATAATGACCCCAAACACACCTCCAAGACGACCACTGCCTTGCTAAAGAAGCTGAGGGTCAAGGTGATGGACTGGCCAAGCATGTCTCCAGACCTAAATCCTATTGAGCATCTGTGGGGCATCCTCAAACAGAAGGTGGAGGAGCGCAAAGTCTCTAACATCCAACAGAAGAGGACTCCAGTGGCAACCTGTGAAGTTCTGGTGAACTCCATGCCCAAGAAGGTTAAGGCAGTGCTGGAAAATGGTGGCCACACAAAATATTGACACTTTGAGCCCAATTTGGACATTTTCACTTAGGGGTGTACTCACTTTTGCAGCCAGCGGTTTAGACATTAATGGCTGTGTGTTGAGTTATTATGAGGGGACAGAAAATTTACACTGTTATACAAACTGTACACTCACTACTTTACATTGTAGCAAAGTGTCATTTCTTCAGTGTTGACACATGAAAAGATATAATACAATATTTAGAAAAATGTGAGGGGTGAACTCACTTCTGTGAGATACTGTAAATACCTGAACTAATCTAGATGTTTGTGTGCGTGTGTTAGTGCAGTACCCCTGTGGGAAACAGTGGAGTAGTGGGATCATGACTCGCTCGCTGGATGATATAAGCACCACAGACACTGATTCTGTAAACCACACCCACACCGTGACAGACTCCTCCCACTCATTACATCAGAACAGAAGTTCAATGAACAACTCGACTCACCTGCCAAACCAAACCACAGTTCAACAAGCCAAACCTGGTTCACAGGACGAACTCGACGACACAGGAAGTGACATCACAGGTACAAATGAGGATACGCGCATCGTTGGAGGTCAGCTGCAGGGTCAGGGTGGGAGTCCGTGGCAGGTGGGCCAAATCTGATCTTCTATATGAGCTTTATACTTTCATCATTTAGGAGACAGTAACACTTTGAATTGAAAACGCTGCAGGTTCTTCTTCGTCGTGAGGATGAGCACGGGTTCTGCGGCGGTTCTCTGATCAATCAGCGTTGGGTGGTAACGGCAGCGCACTGCCTCCAGCAAACACCAGACCATGTGACCATCGGTGAGTGTCGTCTGTCTGTCGTGACGCTTCATGTTTCATATGAGGCCCGTGTTGCATTGTTTGGAAAAGCGGTTATTACATGTAAATGCATAATGATGCACTCTGAACATGCAAAACTTCACTTATTACTAGCCAGTTTTTCTTTATTTCTGTCATATGTCTACAGAAGTTCTTATTAAGAAGTAACAGAGGTTTAGATGTTTATGTTTTATTGAAAGTGTTTAGTTTGAAGTCACCATTATGGTGATCAGTGTTTGCTTTAGTTGGGCCCTCGACCCTTGATTTCTTACCATTAGCTTTTTTCCTGGTTGCTGTAACTGAGTGTTTCTAAGGCACATTTGTTACGGAAAGGAAAACTGAGAAAATATGATCAGGTGTTGATGTTTATGTAATTATGATGACGAATCATCATATAATGACCCAATTAACTGATCTTCTTCAGGGTCTAAAGCTCTGATCATTTGGTTGATGTGTAGTTTTATAGTTAAAATGAAAAGCTTCATGTTGCAATGCATGCTGGGTGCCATCAGAGTACAAATCTTCCCAGCATGCATTACGGCATTAATAAATTATGCATTTGAAATGCTTTTATTTATTGCTGCTGTTTTTTTGTGACTTTAGTTGCTTGTTTTGTCATGTTCAGAGTTGATCTGTATTGTTTTTGATTGTCACTGTTGTTGAGATTCATACACTGATTCTTGATGTCTTTGTGTGTCTAAGGGTACATTTACACGACAACGATGTGCTAAAAATGGGGGAAAAATTTTCTTTGTACAACTTTGAAAGACTATGCACCTGCACACGTATTTTTTTACAGAACACTCGCGCCAAACGCGCATGCCTATCCACCTTATTTTTTACAGTTTATTGCACTTGTAGGGCCAGATTAAAAAACTACTTTCGGGATTTTTGTTGTTTTTGGCTGACCTTATTGCATATGCATTTGTAGGAGTTTCCCTTTCAGACGCAACATTTATGGGAGGAGAGAATTTAAATGAATCACTCAACGTGATTTACTAATGTTTACGCTAGTCAATTTACTGGTATTTGCGCCATTTTTTAACGGCCAAAAAAACATGTTTTAACCCATTTTGTGACATGGCTTCATAGCACAGAGAGCACGTGGCAGAAGGGAGAAAATATTTTCCACTCATATTAATTTCTTTGGAATGCCAGAGGAGGACGTTATCCAAACATATTGTTTGCCAAGCCATGTTAGCCTATATATATATACAGGTCAACATGGCTTGGCAAACGATATTAGGCCTATATATGTGTTTGTCAGATTATATGTAACAAGTTGCACCTGTGTCAACCCGCACCTGATGAGAGCAGCAGCTCTGCTTATTTGCGACCTAACGCTAATTTGTGCTGCTCGTTAGATTGCGTTGGTCATTATGTAAATGATTTGACCGAGTCAGCAGTAGATCGCGCGTAAAACTTGCCACTCCCATCGGCACATTTGTGGAATTGCGCTGTCAAGCTAATTTGCCCTGTTTAGTAAATCTGGCCCATAGTGGCTAATAAATCAGAAGTCTTGCGCGTTTACAGAAAACATCTTCCGCGTTGAATAATAAGATTAAAGGATAGACTAAACACGTAATACATGTGTATGATGTCACGGTTTTCACAGATTCGCATTTTTGTAGTTTACACGGAGATGATAACGGTGTCGTTTTCAAAAACTTCCACTTTAAAACCCGTTTTCACAAGATTGCATTTTTAGGCCCTAAAAAGCCTCTTGTCATGTAAATGAACGGCCAAAACGCATAAAAAGTTTTCTGTTTTTGGTTGAAAATGCTGTTGTGTAAATGGCTCCTAAATGATGCAGCAGTTCTTCCTTAAAGGATTAGTCCACTTTTAAATAAACTTTTCCTGATAATTTACTCACCCCCCATGTCATCCAAGATGTCCATGTCTTTCTTTCTTCAGTCGAAAAGAAATTAAAGTTTTTGATGAAAACTTTCCAGGATTTTTCTCCTTATAGTAGACTTAAATGGGCACCAAACGATTGAAGGTCAAAATTAAGTTTCACTGCAGCTTCAAATTGTTCAAAATGATCCCAGATGAGAAATAAGGGTCTTATCTAGTGAAACCATCGCTCATTTTCTGAAAAAAAATTGAAAATTATATAAGTTTTAACCTTAAATGCTCATCTTGAACTAGCTCTCTTCTTCTTCTTCTCTATTAAAATTCCACCAGCAGTGTAGACGCTGCTAAGCGTATTACTGCCCTCCACAGGTCAAAGTTTGAACTAATTTTTATATGCAATATGCTAGTTCAATAGTATTTAACAAATAGTTCAAACCTTGGCCTGTGGAGGGCAGTATTATGCTTAACAGTGTCTACACTGCTGGAATTCTAATAGAGGAGAAGAAGAAGAGATCTAGTTCAAGATGAGCATTTAAGGTTAAAACTTATATAATTTTCAATTTTTTTTCAGAAAATGAGCGATGGTTTCACTAGATAAGACCCTTATTTCTCATCTGGGACCGTGTTGAACAATTTGAAGCTGCAGTGAAACTACTTTTGACCTTCAACTGTTTGGTGCCCATTTAAGTCCACTATAAGGACAATAATCCTGGAATGTTTTCATCAAAAACTTTAATTTCTTTTCGACTGAAGAAAGAAAGACATGGACATCTTGGATGACATGGGGGTGAGTAAATTATCAGGAAAAGTTTATTTAAAAGTGGACTAATCCTTTAAGATTATCAACACTGCTGTATAATCACAGGGCTACTATAATCACAAATCAGAAATCTGAAATCAGTTAATCATAATGATTATGTCATCATCAACATATAGCCATCAACACCTGATCAGATTTTCTTATTTTTTCTTTCCCCATCACAAATGTGACACTAATCACCATAATGGTAACTTCAAACTAATATTTAAAAAAAAAAACAACATCTAAACTTCAGTTACTTCTCAATAAGAGCTTCTGTAGACATATGACAGAAATGAAGTCAAACTGGTTAGTAATAAGTGAAGCTGGTAATGCCATTTCATCTTCTGCTGAGATCTTAAGAGATTTAATGTCTTCTTTTATCTTAGGTAGATTTCATCTAAGGCTGTAGCTGGAAGTCAGTTGTAGTTCTTGTGTTTCTGCTCATCTCTTCTCTTTTATTCTGTTCTTTTTGTTCCTCTTTACTTCAGTGATTCTGCTTGTTAACAGCAGGCGTTCATCACTATGCCCAGTCATCACTTGATTAATAACAACTATCTCATTAACTCTAACACAGGATTTTAAAGGGATAGCTCAGCCAAAAATGAAAATTATCCCATGATTTACTTTTATGATGGATGGATGCACTTTTTTGGGGCTTCAAAGTCTCAAGCCCCATTCACTCACATTATAAAGCTTGGAAGAGCCAGGATATTGTTAATATAACAGACCGTGTTCATCAGAAAGAAGATAGTCATATACATCTAGGATGGATTGAAGGTGAGAAAATCATGGGACAGTTTTCATTTTTGGGTGATCTAACCCTTTAATGTGGAGGTCTGGCCATCTCTGATGTTAACAAATGAAACCTTTATTCTACCCTTTTCTTCATACCAAATGATTTTGTGCTGAACTTGTGATATTCACACACACAGGAGACTATGATAAGATGCGTCCAGACAAAGACGAGCAGAAGATCAAAGTGGAGAAGGTCGTACTTCACCCTCATTTCCACGAATACACCTTCGACAGTGACATCGCTCTTCTCTACCTGTCCGATCCCGTGACTCTGGGTCCGTTCGCCTCTCCCGCCTGCCTGCCCGACGCCAACCTGGCCGAGCGGCTGCTGAAGCCCGGAGAGCAGGGCCTGGTGACGGGATGGGGCGCCACGCGCTTCCTGCAGCGCTCGTCGCGCTTCCTGAGGAAGGTGATGCTTCCGGTAGTGGATCAGATGAGCTGCATCAACTCCACGGAGCAGGTTATCACGGATAACATGTTCTGCGCTGGATATCTGATGGCGGAGATGGACGCGTGTACGGGCGACAGCGGAGGCCCCTTCATAGTCAACTACCGGGGCACGTGGTTCCTGGCCGGGGTCGTCAGCTGGGGCGAGAGATGTGCTGCCGAGGGCAAATACGGAGTTTATACAAGACTGGGAAACTATTTATCCTGGATACGCGAGGAAATTATGAAAGAGGAATCCAAACCCAACCAGAGCAGAGCGGCTGCTGAAGTACAGTGAACATCTGAAAATTTTAGGCTAAGGTCTCATTATGCATTTGAGCTATACATTTATTTCAGTTTTATTAATCTTTGTTAATGTTAGTTAATAAAAAATACAGTTACACTGTAAAAAAAGTTGTAAATAAAGATTGTTGGAATATGTTTTACAAGAAAATATTATTTCAGTCTTTAATTCAATCAATTGTATTATGCATTATGATTTTAAAATATAACCTACATTGTAACCATTTTTGTCATGTTTGTCTTGTACTGTTAACACAGTGTAAATGCAAAGCAAATGAAGGGAAGAAAAAGCCCAGGGAGAACATCAGTAAAACTTAGAACATGGAAACTCTTTATTATGAAAGATACATCAGAACCAAACGCCATCACGTTCCCAGTTCAGTTCTCTGGGCTCTGAATACATTGCAAACGCGCAGCTACGCAGAATCACGCATAGCTACAGTACAGATACGCGGCTTCGTGGAGATCCGATTCTGCAGAACTACTGTAGAACCAAACGCCCAACTCTGGCAACATTTTACAGGAAAAAAACAGAAACAGAAAAGCTTGAGGAGCGTGTGGAGGGTCAGAGGGGCATGCGGTTCCCCTCCACGCTGATCTTCACCGCGTGTCCCGTCTTCGTTAGCCGCTTGATATCTGCGAAGCGTCGCATCTGTTTATCTACTCGTGACATGCCCTTCTTCATCGGACCCTAGAGGACAGGCGAGCGAGAGAAGAGTCAAAAACACAAAGTATGATGTGGAAAACTGGAAAGTGCAAGCAAATACAAGCCCATTTAAAATATCTTATTTTTAAAAATGAAAAAATGAAAGTTACTACAAGTTACTACACGTAAGTTAAAATTAATGGAAAAAGAATAAATAGGAAACTATTACAAGCAAAACAAATCAATCAAAATATCTTTTTTTTTTTAAATTAATGAATTACATTCATTAATATTACAAGCGAAAACAAGCCAATTAAAATATCCTAATATTTTTTTTAAATAAAAAATAGGAAACTATTACAAGCGCAAACACACCAAATAAAAATATCTTGACTTTTTTTAAATTAACGGCGAAAAAACTAATAAATAGGAAACATTACATGTAAAAATAAGCCAATTAAAATATCCTAATATTTAAAAAAAATAAAAAATAGGAAACTATTACAAGCGAAAGCAAGCCAATTAAAATTATCTTAATATTTAATAAATAGGAAATTATTAATAAGCAAAAACAAGACATTAATAATATATTAATATTTTTTAAAATGTAAAAAAAAAAAAAGTTAATAGGAAACTATTACAAGCAAAACTAACCAATCAAAATATCTTTTTTTTAATTAATGAATTACATTCATTAATATTACAAGCAAAAACAAGCCAATTGAAATATCCTAATATTTTTTAAAAATAAAAAATAGGAAACTATTACAAGCGCAAACACACCAATTAAAAATATCTTGACATTTTTTTTAAATTAACGTCGAAAAATCAAATAAATAGGAAACATTACATATAAAAATATGCCAATTAAAATATCCTAATATTTTTTTAAATAAAAAAATAGTAAACTATTACAAGCGAAATCAAGCCAATTAAAAATATCTTAAAAATATTAAGATTTTTTTATGTCTTGTTTTTGCTTGTAATAATTTCCTATTTATTAAGTAAAAAAAAATAGGAAACTATTACAAGCAAAAAAAAAAAAAAATCTTAATATTTTTTAAAATTCACAAAAATTAGCAAAAACAAGACAATTAATAATATATTAATATTTTTTTAAATGTAAAAAAAAATAAGTTAATAGGAAACTATTAGAAGGGAAAACAAGCCAAATAAAAAACGTTTTTTGATGGAAACTTTTATAAGCAAAAGCCAATTAATTATTTTTTTTAAAGTAAAATAAACAGGAAACTGCTAAAAGCAGTCGCTTGACTTTTAAAAATACTAAAAGCAAAATCAAGTCAATTAAAAATGTGCATTAAAAACAAGGTAAAACTCTACAACCACAAACAATTAAAAAACAAAAAAGAGAAACTTCTGTAAGGAAAAAGGTCAATTAAAAACATTGTTCAAAAATCACTTAAAGCAAAAATGATAATGTGGTGAATGTCACAGCTGTAATCATTTTAAACAGTGAACACATGCTGAAGAACACAAGCTTAGAGCGCTGAGGTTTAGTGGGCTGGTCATGTGACTTTCACACAAACTCAAATGAAGTTGATCTGCTCTCGTAACGGTTACTTTGTCCCTTGTTTGTGGTCATAAACATCTAAAACCACGGCTGGTGGGATTTGTTTCAGCAACTAAACATTAAAGGACCTGTTTGAGGACTGCTTCAACTCTTGCTCATGGAGTCGAGGTGTTAGTTCTCTCTACTCCACCACACTGTATCCAGTGCAGCATGCAGCGCCATGCAGCCACTTACTGCCCCCTCAGGCAGGTCGCGGAACTACAGGGGCATACGGTTTCCCTCAATGCTGATTCTCACAGCACCCTGCGGGCGGCGCTGCTTCCTCTCCTCCGCAAAACGCCGCTTGTGCTTCTCCAGCAGGCTGATGCCTTTCCTAAAGCTCCTCTACCAATCACATAACAGTAAAAAACCTCCTCCGCCAATCAGATTACAGGGGGTATACTTGATAAATTTAAAAATTCTACATAGAATTTTAGTCAGATAATGAAACATCCCTTATCCTGATTCACACTTCCTGTGCAAACTCCTCCCACTCTTTATTTGAGCACTTGTCAATCATTCATCTACACTTTAGCCCCGCCCGCTCACCCGGTTTGAGTCCCCATCCACGTTCCATTTGGGCCGAACCACATAGTCCTTATTGGACGGCATGGGCACACGCGCCCTCGCACAGAACCCTGGGTCACCCGGCCGTAACGCCCTGAGAGAGAGAGAGAGAGAGAGAGAGAGAGAGAGAGGTTAGCTCATGTCATTCCACTTTGCCTGTCAAAAATTTACATTAAAAAAAAAAGAAATTAGAATACAGAAATTATATAATACATTTAATTATAAATGTATTAGATTTAAATTATAATAAAATATAAAATAATAAATGAAATATTAAATTATAATAATTTTCATTAACAATAATAAAAACATTAAATTAGAATATATTACACAAATTATAGAATACATTTTAAACTAATAATCAAAATAATACAATATTAAATTATAATATATAAAAATATTAAATGAATGAATTACACAAATAATATTTGTAAAAATATTTTTAAATTAGTAATATAAATATATTTCATTATGATAAATAATTCAATATTTTTTTTAATAAACTTGGAATAAATAATTTCAATATAATAAAATATTAAATTATAATAATTTTCATTAATTGGCATTAATAAAAATATCAAATGAATGAATTACACAAATTATATATTTTCAAAAATATTTTTAAATTATAGTAATATTATAAATAAATTTCATTATGATAAATGATTCAATTATAATACTTTTTATTAATTAGCATTAATAAAATCCCATTATAATTAAACAAATTATACAATACATTTTTAAATTATAATAATACATTTATCAATAATGAAATAATTAAATATTAGAAATAAGTTTAATATTTATTAATAATTAAATTAAAACAAACTGAGGTGTAGTTTTAAAAATGCAAAAAATAAATAAAATAAATTGAGATTCACACAAAAGATAAATGACAATTTTGCATAAAAGAAAAGTTTTTTTGCTATGTGGCATTTTCATAAAATTAAACAATTTTATAATAAATGATATATTTAAATTGTAGCATATTTATACATTATGGTAGTGATGGTAGTGTTTTAATGTTTGGTGTTTTTTTAATGTTGATTAAAAAAAAAAAATCTAAAAATGTAATTTTCAAAAAAAAAAAAAAAAAAAAAAAAAAAAAAAAAAAATATATATATATATATATATATATATATATATATATATATATATATATATATATATATATATATATATATATATATATATATATAAAAAGAACAAGACATTAAAATTGGCTTTATTATTTTTACACAAAATGTCTTGTTTTCATTTGACAGGTTTTGGAGTGTAAAATATGGGCATGTTTTTGACAGTTAATGTGCAATAAACTTTATTAAACTACTATAAAAACCAAAATACAGAGAGAAATAAAAGAGATGTGGACACGTACTTCTCCTCTCCCGTCAGCACCTTCTCCAGATCTCTGCGAGGAGTCTGTCCACCGGAACTGTGGGAGGAGAAACACACAGACTGAGACAGAGCAAACCAGTCACGTGACGCGCTCAGGCAAACACGCGTTCAGTGTTCAGCGTTTGCTTTAGTGTGTGTTAGGGTTCGGCTGACAGACGGCATAGTTGCATCACATTCGCCTGAATTCAAAAACCTCAGTAAACACACACACCCACACCCACACACACACACACACACACACACGCCTTTAGTGTTTAAAGAGCTCAAGATGAGAGGGAATGAAAATGACAGAATGCTAGTTATTGTTAATATTGGGCTTTAATATATCGGCCAAATTTTCTTATCGGGTCGATAACATTAAAAATGATTGTTCATCATCCGATACCGATATGGTGGCCAATATATCGTGCATCCCTAACACATACACACACACACACACACACACACACACACACACACACACACACACAGTGAACCTGTGCGCAGGGGAAAAGACGTCCGGCTCCTCCGGCCTCTCAGACGTCTGAGGCTCACTTACACACCGCAGGAAGAGGAAGGAGGGACAGAATGACAGTGAGGAGTGACAGATGAACGACAGATGAGAAGAACGTCACTGATGAGGTGTGTGCGTTACCTGAGGCGCCGGCGCGGGGCGATCTGCTGGTCCAGGTCTCTCTGCTGTCGCTCTTCTCTCGTCATTCCCTTGTAGTTGGACGTTAAGCCGAAGATGGGCCGTGACCACTCATCTGCACACACACACACAGATTATTACAGGAGCACACACTCAAACACACATAGATACGCTCCAGTCAAAGAGAGATCGTACTGATGAGTTTGAGCGCGAGGTCTTTGTTCGGCCGGGACTCTTTAGGGTGTTTGTAGAGGTACATGACGGCTCGTCCGATTCCACTGAGCTTCAGTGTTTCCTGACTCACACTGGGCAGCTGTCAACAAACACAACAAAGCACACTTTCTTATTGAACATTTACAATATTAACAGGACAAAAAAAATAAACAAAACTAATATATATATATTTATTAGGGGTGTGACGAGATCTCGTGGCACGAGATCTCGCGAGACTAATATGTGACGAGATTTCTCGTCGAGGCAAAAAGTAGTCTCGTGATGTTGCCATGACAGAGTGTTAGGATGATTAGGAAAGAATATGCCACCGCTTCGTTTACATTATGCCTCCACTGTCGTTTTGCTTTGTATTTAAATAAAAAACATTTAATCCAGTTTGATAACGGTCGCCGCCGCTCCATATTTACAGAGTTACACGCGATCGCTGAAAGTGAAAGTAAACGCGAGCACGCATTCAAACGCGATTTCAATACCCGCATTTTGAAAGCGGATCCCTGATGAATGCAAATATCTCTCAATATGAAAGCTATTTTAGGCTGGGCAGTGTAGCTGTAACCATCTCTCAGCTCTGTATCAGAGAAAAATTTGGTCTTATTTGCACTTTGAATATTGAGAGAGTGCGATTATGGTTGCACTTATTGTAAAGTGTTATCATAAAAATGAATAACAGTTTTCTCTTATTATTATTTACTAGTACAAACAATAAGGTTTCATTTGTTAACATTAGTTAATGCACTGTGAACTATCATGAACTAACAATGAATGACTATTTTTATTAACTAACATAAACAAAGATTAATAAATACTGTAGCAAATATATTGCTCATTGTTAGTTGATGTTGGTTAATACATTAATGTTTATAAATGAGACCTTATTGTAAAGTGTTACCATTTTTATTTATACTGTTTTTATTTCTATGATCAGTTTGTGGAAAGGAGTTCAGTTAGGAGGTCTGGAAAAGTTGTAGAAGCTCATCAATCATGTACAGTAAGGTCTGAAGAGACTGAAATCATACAGAAGAGAAGTCAGTCATTTGAGTTAGAAGCAAAACCTTTTACAGTACTTGAGTGTTGTTGTCTTTTACTGCATATGATAATTCATACTCAGAAAGTAGAACTGAAATGACATTCATTACAAGATGATTAGTTAAAACATTTCAAATGAACCTGCAGAATATTTTTTCTAGTCATGTATTTCGCCATCGAGGATTTCTTAAAAATAGTGTGTAAAAATCTTGTCTCGTCTCGTCTCGTGAGATACCCGTCTCGTCACACCCCTAATATTATATATATATATATATATATATATATATACACACACACACACACACACATATATACACAACAGTTCTTTCTGGTTTTCGAATCTGATTGGTTGATAGCCGTGCAATATTCTAATGATAACAGCACTCCTACATTTTCACCATTTGTATCACTTTGTGACTGAAGCGACTATCATGGCAGACCATATTTTTTACAAATACTACATTTCTTGTAGTTTTAAGAGTTTTTTAGGCTAGAATGTAGTTGTTTGGACCTAAAATATGTGACTCATATTTAATCATAGGGCCTTTTTACAGTTTATTTAGACGTTTTTGGAGATTTGTGAGCTCAACGGCCGTTCAGTGCTCATGCACCCGCCGAGAACAGCTTCATCTCAGCCACACAGCAAAATCTCCAGAGTTAAATCAGCTCTGCTCAGAGTACATATGGTCCCTCTCTAAATAGTGTTAAAGTAACACTGAAGCAGAGTTAAAGTTAATGAGATAATTAAGTGATGATTGTGCATTAGTGATGAACACCTGCTGTTAACAAGCAGAATCACTGAAGAAAAGATAATCATCATATATCTTCAGTTGATTTCATCTAAGACTGTGACTGTAGTCAGTTGTAGTTCTTGTGCTTCTCTTTTCTTCAGTGATTCTGCTTGTTAACAGCAGGCGTTCATCACTAATGCACAATCATCACTTCATTATCTCATTAACTTTAACTCTGCTTCAGTGTTATTTTAACACCATTTAGAGAGGGACCATATGTACTCTGAGCAGAGTTGATTTAACTCTGGAGATTTTGCTGTGCAGTCCTTCATGCATTTATATAAATAATATGCCGTATTTATTATTGAGTAAGGGTCCATCAAGATTATCTGTGGAAGTTACATTATTACACCGTTAGATGGCAGCAAAGACTCTCTCTATGAGTGAGTGAGTCAGAACGAGGAAGTTGTTTTAGCACTATGGGAAATCCCCATAACTTTTAAAAGGACAAAGATATCACTTTCCTCAGCGGACATTGAAACTGATTTATATTGGATATAACATTATGGACATCGACCTGAAGAATGAATGCTGTATCAGATGAAGGTAATACACTCGTCTAGTCGATACAATAAGCTTCAATGAAGTGACTCAACGTTCCTTCATTACTAGTTTTAGAATTAGTAACGGAGGCTTGGACTCATTTGTTAAACTGTCAACTTGAGATTTGAATCCGTGGCGGAAGGAAGTAGTGCTGCACAAAAGAGTTTTTAAAGACACTTCGTTGATGTTCTTATTTATTTACACACTTGTGCCGTCGAACGCTTGTATAAACACAATATAACACTTGTGGTCATGCGATATGGCTGTATATCAGCACGCTGTGATTACCTATGGCTGAATATACAGCCATATCACACGGTTACGAGTGTGATATTGCTCATATGCATGTATTCATTTATACATCCATTCACTCGTTCATATTTTTTGCATATATACAACATAAAACATATGTATCCCCTAACTCAATACAATCTATGTGAAGTATGTATAGGATATATGTTGCCTCATTAAGATTGGCATCTTCAGTACTTTAGTAGATGTGGTAGACTCACCTCCTGCAGGATCTTGAGGAGTTCCTCTCGTATCTTGAGTGCTGGGAGACTCTTATCCGGGAGTGGACTGATCCATTCCTTGATGGCCGACATCACACCGCTGTCTATAAATGTCTCCTTCAGGTCCTGCCTACACACACACACACACACATTTGTAATGACTACAGACTCTAAACAGAGTTTGCTTTTGTCCTGAAAGTACAGCTAATAAACACACACAGGTTGATCCTTCAACACTCACTTCTTTAAATGCATCACCACTGTGGGGAGCAGCATGAGCTTTTTCAGAGCTGGTTTCTTCTGACTGTTTAGAGTCCGGTCCTCCTGAAACACACACACACACACACAGAGTAAGTGTTACTGTAAACATGATTCCTGTCCAAATGAGGGACGGGTTATAATCATTTCCTTTAATAAATAACAGCATGTCACAGATACTGTAAACTTTAAAGGGTTAGTTCACTCAAAAATTAAATTTGTGTCATTAATTCCTCACCCTCTTGTCGTTCCACACCCAGAAGACCTTCGTTCATCTTCAGAACACAAATTAAGATATTTTTGATAAAATCCAATGGTTCAGTGAGACCTGCATAGACAGCAAGATAATTAACACTTTCAGATGCCCAGAAAGCTACTAAGACATATTTAAAACAGATCATGTGACTACAGTGGTTCAACCTTAATATTATGAAGTGATGAGAATACTTTTTGTGCTCCAAAAAAACTAAACTTCATTCAACAATATCTAGTGATGGGCGATTTCAACACACTGCTTCATGAAGCTTCGAAGCTTTACGAATCTTTTATTTTGAATCAGTGGTTCAGAGTGTATCAAGCTGCCAGAGTCACGCCCCCCAGTGGTGAACCATTGACATTTCGAAACACTTGACGTAACGAAGCCTCGTTTACTGAAATCACGTGACTTTGGCAGTTTGATATGCGCTCTGAACCAATGATTCAAATCAAAAGATTCGTAAAGCTTCATGAAGCAGTGTTTTGAAATCGCCCATCACTAGATATTGTTGAATAAAGTCGTTATTTTGTTGTTTTTGGTGCACCAAAATATTCTTGTTGCTTCATCACATTAAGGTTGAACCACTGTAGTCACATGACCTGTTTAAAATATGTCTTTAATAGCTTTGTGGGCATCTGAAAGTGTTAATTATCTTGCTGTCAATGCAGGCCTCACTAAGCCATCGGATTTCATCAACAATATCTTAATTTGTGTTCTGAAGATGAATGAAGGTCTTACGGGTGTGGAACGACATGAGGGTGAATAATTAATGACAGAATTTTTCATTCGTGGGTGAACTAACCCTTTAAGCTATTAATATCCCAGAACCTGTAACACACACACACACACACACACACACACCTCTGCAGCTTCTGTCATTTTGGTGATCATGGCGCTCACGACATCATCTGCGTCACTGATGAACGTCCCTCCGTCTCGATTCCGCCTGCGTTTGCCGCTCTGAGCTTTCTTGCGGGCCAACATGATGTCGAAGTCTGACATGTAGGACATGCTGAAACACACACACACACACACACACACACACACACACACACGATTACATCTCCTGCATGTACTAAAACACATTCTTAATGCTTTCAATGTTTCTGTTACTACAATAACGGATGGGAGATTTAATGAACAGATTCACTTACTCTTTTCCGCTTCTGTCCACATCATCATCTGAATCCGAGTCGTCCATTCCCTTCTGTCCCGACGCGTGAGACTGCGGCCGCTCACCCTCCAGCTCCTCCTGATTGAAGCCCTGAACAGAAAAACACACGACAAATGAATCATTACAATTAGGGAATTAGTGTCGCACAGTTTGATTCATTTTGGCGAATCAATTTGTTTGTTTCAAAGAATCGTTACAAGAAAACAGTTCACATGTTAATCACTTAGTAGTGAAACAGTTATGATCAAAAACTAATGAATTATTAATCAAGATATAATTAATATGCAAATCTGACACTTCAAAAATGAATCTACTGTTAAGCTGAAACTAATTTAGTTTCATGACTAATGAATCTAACGCTGGTATTTTCCAGCGATTCACTGCTTTGAATCGATCTGTATTGTGACTCAAGATGAATGAATTTAGACATCATTAATGGCTCACCGTAAACTCCTCCTCCTCTTCATCGCCGGACTCTCCGAAGATGTCTGCGATCATTTTCCTGAGGGACAGAAAGAGACGGTTACACACACACACACACACACAGAAAGAGAGATGAAGGGCGTAAGAAGCACTAACTCTTCCTCGTCGTCGCCGGAGTCGCTGTCGCTGCCGAACAGAGCCTTCTCGTCCTTCTTCCCTGTATCCGCCTTCATCGCGTCCTCCTCATCCTCGCTGTCTGAGCCCAGCTCCTTCAGTTTAGCTGCTAAACTCTTGTCAGGACCTCCAGAGGCTTCATCACTGCCAGAGTCTTCATCATCAGACACCAGCCGGCTCTTCTTCACCTCTGCAGAGTCACAACCATCATCATCATCACCATCATCATCATCATCATGATGACATCATACAGTGAGTGTTAATGACAGGCAGTACCTTTCTCTTCATCTTCCTCACTGTCTGACAGAACTGCCTTCTTCCTCTTCACTGAAAGACAATTCACAACAAAACATGATCACTGATCGATTATGAGTTTATTATAATAAAATATTAATATTGATTAGCTTATGACATACTGAAAACACTAACATTAAAACTATAAATAATATTACTAATAGTATAAATTATTTATATATATGTTTGTATAGAGTATTTATACTGTTATAATTTGACTATTATAGTTAATTATATATTTACTTATTATATTATGATTAAATTATTATTTATTACTTGTAATACAGTATAATCTGATATATATAATAATAATAATACTACTATTATAATAGCATATTAGATTATATTAGCATTATAAATATAATAATAATAGTATATTTAAGCTCAGTCATAATATAATTAAATATATCATTTTTATTGTAATGGTCAAATTATAACAACAAATACAATAATGTTAATAATAATATAATTATCAAATAATTAAAAGAATCATAATATATCAACTTATGTTATTATTATTACTAATATTATAAATAAATATAATTATCAGATTATAATGTATTATAAATAAACATAATACGTTTACATTAGCATTATAAATATAATAAAAATAGTAATATAATTAAGATAATCATAATATAATTAAATACACAATTTATTATAATAGTCAAATTATAATAACATTATGAATACATCAATAATAATATAATTAATAATTTTAATATAATAAAATGTTATATATATATAAAGAAAGAAATAAGAGTACAGAAATAAATGTTAAAATAAATAAATAATAAAATAAATAAAAGATTTAAACAAAAATTAAAATAAATAAAATTAAACTGAATCAGTAAAGAAAATATGTTAAGTGAAAAAAAAGAAAAAGTAAAAATAACGAATAAAATATGATTAATATACATAAATATTTATATAAAAAAATTATATACATGCATATGCGCAAGTAGAATTTTATATTATATAAATTAAATAATACTACAAGTTGTTCATAAGTAGTAAACACACATACCAGGCTTCTCATCTTCCTCATCATCATCATCACTGGCCAGAGCTCGTCGTTTGGGCCCTTCATCTTCATCACTTCCTGCTTCCTCCTTTGGCCTCTCCTCCTCTTCCTCGCTGTCTGAGTTCATCACAGCTTTCCACTTCCCTGTCTCCTTCCTCCCTCCCTCCTCCTCCTCTTCTTCCTCAGCATCAGAGTCTCTCTGAGTTTTCTGTTTGGGTTTGTCCTCGTCCGAATCGCTGCCCGCGTCAGATTTGGGGCTGCTTCTCTTCTCCGTCTCCTCCTGGTCGGAGTCGCTGGCGGGATGCGCTTTCTCCTCCTCCTCCTCGTTCTCAGAGGTGCTCGCTCTTCTCTTCACAGGGGAGCTGCCCTCCTCATCCTCGTCGCTGTCTGCAGGACGGGGCGGCTCGGGCTCTGAGTCGCTCCCGTCTGCTGCTCCTCCACGGGCCTCGTGATCCGACCCGCTGTCGGCGTTCTCGGACTTCCTGTCGTGTGCGGCGTCCTCGTTATCACTGCCCTCCTCCTGCAGGAGCACAACAGTCAGAAAATGACAACTGAAATAAAGCACAAAACCCCAAGCATCAGATCCAAACTCACGTCAGACTGCCGGGATCCGGGCCTCGCATCCTCCTGCTCGTCCTGAACTGGAGTAGCGCTGCCGTCATCTGAGCAAACACACATTCACAGAGTCTCACCAACACACCTGAGCTTTGAACCTGCAACCTTTCAGCTTTCACTACTAAACCACACCAGTAGATGTCAACATACTGATCACAGATCAGTGTTAGGACAGGGGTTTCAAACTGGGGTTCGGCCCTAGGGGGTCCGTTAGACAAATGTTAGGATAAGAAGTGTAAAAAAATATATAATAATAAAATATGATTAATATAAATTAAATATTACAATAAATTAAATAAATTAAAAATAATAAAATAGGATTAATATACATAAAATGTTAAAATAAATAAAACAGATTTAAACAACAAAAAAATAGGGTTAAAATATGAGTAAAAAAAATAATGTTAAAATAAGAAGTGTAAAATAGATTTAAACAAAATAAATAAATAAAATCAATATATATGAGTAAGGTGTACAAAATAATAAGTAAAATAACTAAATAATAAAATGTGATTAATATACATAAAATATTAAAATAAATAAAAATCAAATAACTAAATGAACTGAAATAAAATACAGATTTAAACAAAAAATAAAATAAGATTAAAATATATGAGTAAAGAAAAAATGTTGCGTAAAAAACTAAACTAAATAATAAAATGATTAATATACATAAAATATTTAAAAAATAAAATAACTAAATTAAAATAAAACATTTCATTTAAAAAAAATAAAAGTAAATAATATTAAATATGAGTAAAGAAACATTTTTAAAATAAGTGTAAAATAAATAAATTAAACAATTAGATTAATTAAAATATATATAAAAAAGAAAGAAATGTTAAGTGTAAAAAAGTAAAATAAATAAAATTAAATATAAATATTAAAATAAAACAAATAAAACATTAGATTTAAAAAATAAATAAATAAATAAATGAAAAGATAAGATTAAAGAAAGAAAGACTATAGTACAGTACTATAAAAAGTAGGCAAAAAAAAAACTTAATAGAAATGAAATATTTTCCAAATACTTCAGATATATTTAAAATATAAATATGTTAAAGTACAAGAAAGCATATAATGCCATTTAAGGTGCCTTTGATTTATTATCCATTTAAAAGATTGAAAATCTGCTGTTTTAGGATGTGTAAATACATGTATGTATGTGTATTTTATATATGTGTGTGTGTGTGTGTGAAGACTTCAGTTATACTAATAAATTAGAGTAATCCACTTACAAAAATGATGTCAGTAACACGTTATGTTATTGTATTTCACGTCCAAAAACAAGCCATGATGTTCATGTTATTGTAAGGTACTTCAAAGAATACCATGGTACTTGTGCAAAGACATGAAAATACCATGCTTTTACTGTGGTACTCGTCTAAAACACACGAAAACACCATGGTACTGATGGATGATATGGTAACGCATGTTCACAACACTCAAACACCGTGCTACGTTAAGAACAGCGTGCTGTTACCGTGGTATTACCATGGTACTGCTTCATAAAGGGTGTTCTGGTGCTGGTACCTGAGCGGATCTCCTCATCTCCATCCATCTGGACTCTGGACGGAACCGCGCTGCTTCAGCTTCACCCAAACACCCACACAACCGAGCGACAACAACAAACCCAGATCAGACCCGCGCCAGTACCGCAGTATCAGAACCCGGTTCTTCTGTGGACCCGCGAGACCTTCTGTCCGTCTGGGTCTGTCACATGGGCCCTTATTAATGAAACTATCGATATATTACTGATGGTCAGTTACTCTCCCTGTTTTTCTTTCTTCCTCTAAAATGGTGTCGCCGCTCAGAGAACGCATGCGTGTCTACGCGCCGGCGCTTTGAAATTACGTCAGACAAAACGTCACCATTTCAGGGGCGGAGCATCAAAAACGCGCGTTTTTAAGTATTTGTATTTAATTTAGACAATTGATTTATATTTGTTCAAGGTGCTTAATATACTTAAATTGTATATAAATAAATCAATTGAATATATTAAGAAAACAAATATATATATTTTTTTATTTTGGGAAAATATTCTGTAGATAATTGAAAATATAATCAATTGTTTTAATCTTTTTATTATGGATATTAAACTTGAATTTCTTCTAATAGAAAAGCTTTTCTTTCACTATTTTCTCCTCTGACATTTTCAGACATTATGTGCTGTGTCCTTATCAAAATAATGAAAATAAATGACAACTGTGAAAACTGAGGAAACAAACATATATTTTTGTAGATATTTTTATTCTTAAATAAAACATATTCTTATATGTATTTAAAAAAAATATTATTATATCAAAGTTTTAAAACAAAATCCCTTTAAAGGGTTAGTTAACCCAAAAATGAAAATAATGTCATTTATTACTCACCCTCATGTCGTTCCACACCTGTAAGACCTTCGTTCATCTTCAGAACACAAATTAAGATATTTTTGTTGAAATCCGATGGCAGTGAGGCTTGCATATCCTCTCTCATGTACTAAAAACATATTTAAATCAGTTCATGTGAATACAGTGGTTCAATATTAATATTATAAAGCCACAAGAATATTTTTGGTGTGGCAAAAAAACAAAATAACGACTTATATAGTGATGGCCGATTTCAAAACACTGCTTCATGAAGCTTCGGAGCGTTAGGAATCTTTTGTGTCGAATCATGATTCGGATCGCGTGTCAAACCGCCAAACTGCTGAAATCACGTGACTTTGGCGCTCCGAATCATGATTCGACACACTGATTCATAACGCTCTGAAGCTTCTTGAAGCAGTGTTTTGAAATCGGCCATCACTATATAAGACGTTATTTTGGCGCATGTTATTTTCTCGTCGCTTTATAATATTAATATTGAACCACTGGAACGGCATGAGGGTGAGTAATAAATGACATTATTTTCATTTTTGGATGAACTAACCCTTTAAGACAAGTCACTCGGCGGCCATCTTTGAAACGCCTCTCGGGCATTTAAGTGCAGCTCGTATCTCTTTTTGAATGGAGAAACATCAAATACTCCAAAACTGTTTGCCAAGCTTTCGATTAAATTTCATATTTTAAATCACCAATGAAATCTGACAACAACTGTCTCATAAATTTTGTTTCTAAACGCTCGAATCATGACTAAAAACGGTATTTTTCAGTCCTAAATGTGCCTCATTTCGGAGGCGTGCGTCTGTCTGTTTCTATAGAAACCGGAGCTTCTAACGGCCGCTGCAGTGACGCGATGACATTACCAATCGACGATTGGCTCTTATTTACAAGGCGGGACTTATTCCGCCATATTGCGCGTTACACTTTCTCCCATTCAAAACAATACGAGTGACGCGTCTTGCAGTGTTGCCAAGTCCGCGGTTTTCCCGCGAAATTAGACTACTTTAACACTGTTGTTTTTTCATGTCCGCGGGTTAAATCGACCCAAAATAACATATTTAGCCCCTGGAATGCGAATTTTACTAGGGGAGCCCCGCCAAAAACGCGACTTTTGCAAGATTTTTGGGCAGGTTTTGTTGTGAAAACCTAGCAACCCTGGCGTCTTATGTTATTCTATAGTCTTTGTTTAAAACCCAAATGACACTAATATAATGTTCAGCAAATTCCTTCAAACAGCCAGTGATGATGCGATCACCATATGATGTCATAAAGGCGTGATGATGTCATAATGACCTGCCAAGCACCAGTATTTCCTTCAGTCAATACAAATGTGGTTTTTATGGATGATGACTTACCAAGATGAAACTTATTTCATAATTGGACAGCAATGAAACATCAAGTTTTCTGTTGTGTACTTAAAAACAAAGCATCATGGGACTCGTGTATTTATGCCACAAACAGACAGAACATTTCATAGTTAAATAGCTTTTTTATTAGTTAGAATAAGACACAAACGTTTAAGACATCAACATTGATATTAATATATTGTGTATCACATTATATTAACTGTTTATTTATTTATATTTATTCAGTGTGCATTTACAGTCAACATGAAACAGCATTCCCAACCCGTCTGACTCTCTTAATCGGGATATTCAACAAGAAAAAGCTTATTGTGAAGTGTTACCAGGACACGGTGTGATTGTTTGGATGATGAAAAGTGTCGTAAATAAAGCCGAAATGAAATGTGTGTTAGAGGAAGACCAAGTTATTCAGTTTTGATGAACTGTCATAAAACCAGGAACATGCATTAGGAAAGTAAGGTCACTTTTGGTTTCATGTTGACTTCAGGTGTGAATATCCTTCAAAGTTCAGTGTAGCACAACTGCAGCACAATATAAAAGAGTTAAACATACGTGTCAAAAGCCTTTAGTAAAACCAACAGCCTAAAACCGAGTCAGTTCATGTGTGTGTGGATGAAATGAGTCGGACCGGAAACACACGTCACATTAATGCTCACACACTCCGACATTAGATCCACACTCTCTCCAAGAGAGTTTTAGTTTTTTTAAATAGCTGTAACATTAAAATTTCCCTCCTTTCCTTTTTGTTCCCTTGTTCCACAGTGCAGCAGCGTGACCTCTGACCTCCCTCGGCCTGAGAGCTCTAGCTTTTCTCCTCGTTGTCCTCAGAGCTGCGGACGAACTGACGGCGAGAGAGCTTCTCTGGGTCATGTGACGCCATGTTACTGAAATCGCGGAAAATATCCTGGAATGTTTCGTCATCTCCTGAGGAAAAGCCAAGAAAGGTGAAGAGTTTTTATTTGTTGTTGGTTAAAATTTGGGAATAATTAGGAATTTTTTTAAAGGTGCAGTATGTAAGATTTCTGTCCGCTAGATGCCTATTCAAAACAAAGGCGTGGCTTGATTATTATCATCAATGTTGAAAACAGTTCATATTTTTGTGGAAACTGTGATACACTACCATTCAAAAGTTTGGGATAAGATTATTAATCAAGGACACATTAAATTGATCAAAAGTGACAATAAAGTGACTATGTCAAATCCACATAAATATGAACTGTTTTCAACATTGATGATAATCATACATGTTTCTTGAGCATCAAATCATCATATTAGAATGATTTCTGAAGGATCATGTGACACCGAAGACTGGAGTAATGATGCAGAAAATTCAGCTTTGATCACAGGAATAAATTATACTTTACTATATATTCACATAGAAAACAGCTGTTTTAAATTGCAAAATATTTTACAAATTTCACTGTATTATGGGTCAAATAAATAATAAATAATAATAATAATATCTAATCTTACCAACAGATCCGAAGAATCCCTCTGAATCCCTCATTTCCTCATTCATTCGGGCCATTCTCAACCTGAAACACACACACATTACATTAGTATGATTTCTAACACACACACACACACACAAACACACACACTGATTACTCACAAAGTGACGATGTCAGCGTGGGCGGTTTCTATGGCGATACTGAGTGGATCGTTTCCCTTTTCGTCAGCTGCGTACTGATTGGCTCCTCTCTTGAGCAGCAGACACACCTGCCTGAAGTGACCAATCACAGATCATTATTATACACCAGTTAAAAATTTCACGACAAGTATGCGATTAATCGCACAAAAGGGTGGAAATAATCTATTGACAGCCCTAGTTAAAAATGGACTTGCTTTAAAGATGCTATATTATGCACTTTTGAGGCATGACGTTTGTTACCCCGTGTGTCCGTAGGTGGCGGCGGCGTGCAGAGCGCCCTGTCCGTGCTGATCTCTGTGATTCACGTTAGCGCCGTTCTGTAGCAGAAACTCACACGCCAGCAGAGAGCCCTGTTAGAGACACACACACACACACACACACACACACACACACACACACACACACACACACACACTCACATCACTGAAGATCAGAATCACACACATTTAACAGCGTTTGGACTCTCGGAGGCCGCTGTTACTCACCCCGACGGCTGAACCAATCAGAGCCGTCCGTCCCTCCTGCTCAGGATTACTCCAGTTCACCTCCGCACCCTCAGCCAGCGCCGTCGCCATGGCAACGAGATCCCCGTTCAGCGACGCCTGATATAGCTTCTCTCCGGACCGCAGCTTTAATGTTTCTACGGCTACAGCACACAAACATTCACATCTGTGTGCTAATTATCATTCTACTGCTAATTAATACATTCATTTTAATTATAAAATAACTATTTTAATTATATTATTTAAATCTTAAATAATTTTTTAAAAATTAATAATGCAAATAATTTAATTGAAAATTGTATAATTAAAAATATTTTAATTAATAATAAAATAATTGAATATAAAATATTATTTTAATTATATAAAATAATTAAATTATTAAAATAATTTAAAAACAAAATAATGTTATTTATAATATTTTATAATATATCTTTATAATATTTTAATTAATTAAAATAATTGCATTTAAATTAAATAATAGTATTTTAATTATAAAATATTATTATTTAAAATAATTACACCATTTAATTAAAATAATTGTTAATTACAAATTTCAATTATCTATTTTTTAATTCTAAAATAAAACTTTAATAAAATTTATTTTTAAATTAAAAAATTTTTACTGATTAATTATTATTTAATAAAAATTAAAATGAAAATATTTATTTTAATTATAAAATATTAAAAAGTATATTACTTACATTTTAAATAATTTTTAAAAATGATTATTTTAAATAATTGTATAATTAAGAAATATTATTAATAATAATGAATTAAAATAATTTTAAAATAATTGATTATAATTAATTAATTATTCATTTAAATAAATAAATATTAAGAAATATTTTAATTATTATTACAAAATTAATTATAATAATTTTATAAACCATTACAACATATTAAATCATTTAAAATAAAAATAATGCTATTGTTTTAATTATAATATTTAAAATAAAATAATTGTATTTAAATTATAAAATATTGTTTAAATTAATAATTAAAATAATATCATTGAATTAAAATAATTTATATTACAATTATCTAATTATTTTAATTATAAAATAAAACATTAATTAAAATTATTTAAAATGAAATCAATTAAAATAATTATACTATTTAATTATTATTTAACAAATGAAAATGAAAATGATTTATTTTGATTATAAAATATTAAATAATTTAATTATTTTAATTATAATAATAATTTTGAATTAAAACAATATTATTTTAATTACAAAATCATTATTTTTATCATAAGTACATAAGGTGTATGATATTTAAAATAATATTTATAAAAGATAAACAGCACACACACACACTCACCAGCACCAGGTCCATCAGGATCACGCGTCACAAATCTTTTCTCCACATACTTGAACCGGATCCACTGTTCTTTATCCTGCCTGAGAGAGCCAGTGAAGATGATCATTCATACACTCAAAGCACACGGGAAACAGACACTTCCTGTTTGTGGTGTGTGAGAGTCATACCTTGGACTGCCTGAG
Source organism: Megalobrama amblycephala (assembly GCF_018812025.1). Classification (NCBI taxonomy): domain Eukaryota; kingdom Metazoa; phylum Chordata; class Actinopteri; order Cypriniformes; family Xenocyprididae; genus Megalobrama; species Megalobrama amblycephala. Next base: position 41,207,910 of record NC_063059.1, on the reverse strand, counting down.
CTGGGCTTCTGTAGTCCATCTGCTGGGTTACGCTCATAAATGCCATTAATGACTTCATTACCCAGAACACATAGCAGCTGTGGGGCGGAGTTAAACACAAAGATCAACCAATGGCAAAACAGAAGTGAACATAACTGACAGAGCTCAGATGAATTACAATCAGAGACAAGAAATTCAAATATTAAGACTTCAGTTATAATTATAAAATGAATGTTATTTGGTAATATTTGTCGTTTTTTAATTGTTGACTTTATGAATGAGATTATGTTTATAAAAATGAAACGAATGAAGGACCTTTAATTGCTCCGGCTCCCAGGAATCAAGAGTGAGTGATCGAACCTTAGACAGATGAACGCCAAGGCTCCTGTCAACACAAATCAAAAACCTTATATTAAAACAAATAAATGAAGATGAAGTTGATGATGCTGACCAGTCATCTCCGCAGTATAGAAATGCACCTTTCATAAGGATTACATGAGCTGAGAGTATTTATTTTAAAAGTAGACATTTCAAGCTTTCTATAGATATATTTCTTATATCTACACTGAGTTTCCGTTCATTTTTGTGACGCGCTCCAGAACGAAGTTCACAGAGACAGAGACGGCAGAACGCGCATTTTGTTTGTTTTCATTATTTTACAAAGGCACAACATTTTCTTGTTATTGTGAGGTTACACAAACAAAAGTAGGTCTTTGTACACTGAGTCAGAAATTTTCGTATGCTTTTTTTTCGTATTCATCATCCTAAAAATTTGAGATGAAATGGATCAACTTGTTAGACGTCATTCTACGGTTCGGCTCTGAATTGTCAAAACGCATCTCAAAATGCTTGCTACGGATGCGAAAAATGCAGAAAATTGATCCGATGCAAATTTTTTTATGACAGATGAAAGTTTCGGAAACACACGTCTGTTTGCTAATTATCATTCTACTGCTAATTAATACATGAAATTTAATGATCAATTTTAATTAACTATTTTACTTACATTATTTAAATCTTAAATATTTTTAAAAAAATTAATAATGTAAATAATTTTTACATTTGTAAATAATTAATTAATAATAAAAAATGAATTAAAATAATTTAAAATTAAAATAATTGCATGTAATTTAAAATAATTGTATTTTATTTATAAAATGTGATTTTAATTAATCATTTTAATTATAATTTTAATTATTTATTTATAATTATATAAATTAAAATTATTTTGTTATATTAAATAATTAAAAATTATATTTATTCAAAATAATTTATAATTACAATTATCTAATTATTTGAATTATAAAATAAAAAATGAATTTACATTTAATAATAATTAAATAATAATTTTAAATAATTACATTATTTAAACTAAAATAATTTAAAATTAAATCAATTAAAATAATTATACTATTTAATTAATATTTTAAAAAATTAAAATGAAAATTATTATTTTAATTATAAAATATTATACTTCAGGATGTCAGTGGCTCAGTTTGATGCTTTCCTTTGTTTGTCATACAGTCAGGGATGCAAACAGGTAAAACAGAAAACTGATCCGAGACTTTTTTTATGACAGAAGATAGTTTCGGAAGCACGTGATTGACACAATGTGAGATCGTGTTTATTTTTTAGTGAACTCAGTGTGCAAAGACCCTTTCGAGTGATGTATTACTCTTATCTGTATGGCCCAAAGTGACGGAGCATTTTAAGTTGTTTCCAAAGTTATCAGGAAGAAAGTGAGCGCGCTATACTTCAGCTTCCACATTCCGCACAAACACTTGGATAATAAAAGCACACATTTCTCCATGTTAACATTAGAACGAGCGCCCAAGTTACTTACATGTTTCAAATGATAATCCATATTTTAGGTCAATGGATGATAGGCAAACCTTTGGATTTCCTGCCTGACATATTTTAATTACCACAAGGACCCGCTGTTAACAATCCGTCCCTCACAGACTGGAGTTTTTCATTTCTGCGACTAACCGACTATTACAATATTGGTCGACTGAGCCTCTTCTCGTCGACTATTCATCATGACTCACCTGTGGATGCCTGAGCACTCGATGCACATGGTTATGCCGAGGTTCACGCTGGCCCAGCGAGGCTCCGCCTCCCCGCAGTCACAGCAGCGCTGGTTACCGTTGCCACGGAGAGCCACGCCCAGAGCGGGGGGGTGAGAGGGCGGGTCTGGAACGAGCACAGGGGCGGAGCTCTCCTTCACCTAGACACACACAATATACAAATGACACACCTTTTGACCAATAAGTGCCCATTTTGTTTGTGAAACTGAACTGAAACTTCATTGAATATTTCCAGATGTATTTTAGAATGTATTTTAGAATTTAGAATGTTTTCCAGACCTCTAAATGCTTCCAAGTGTATGAGAGAGAAAGTTTATTTTGGTAGTTTATTCATCACAGTACATTAAGACAATTGTGTCGTATTACAAGTTTTCTGAAATGTTATTTAAATGTACAAATGATGCATTTTTTAATAAATATGCACTAATTTTCCTACATTTCCAGACCAGAAATCTGATCATTGGATAAAGCCAAATTCAAAATTCTTTTAATTCAATTTTTTTTTTTCATTTTGTTCGTTTTGTATATTAGAATTGAAAGTTTTTACAGAGGGGATTTTGGATATATTTATCATTCCATAAAATAAAAACAAATTGTTTCATTTTAATCATTATTTTTGTATTATTTGTATATATTTAATTTTTATTAATATTTTTCAAAAGCCAGAAAATCATTTTCACAATGTTTTAGGAATAAAATTATATAAACCCTCTGTAAAAACATCAGAGAATAGATTTTAGATAGATATTGGAGATAGATTTTTAGTAATAGTTATGTGCTAAAAAATTTTAATTGATTTTTATTTCAGTTTTAGTTTATTTCCAGTTAGTAATTTTAGTGCTTCAACTTAAGCTGATTTCAGTTGGTTGCCAAGGCAACATTTCTCATTTTTGTTTAGTTTAAGTTTTTCATCTGATATTTATTTTTATTTTACTTCAGCTTTATTTCAAATAAAACATGTTTTAATAGTATTAGTTAATTATTTTGGTATTGTTTATTTACTATTATAGTTTGTAGTCATATTTTTCAACAGCCAGAAGAAAAAATATATTTTCACCATGTTTTTAGTATTAAAATGTTGAATATTTATCAGGTGAATGATATATGAACAAACCCTTCAGTAAAAACCTTCAGAATATAGATAAGAATAAAACTGTAAGTTTTGGTGTATGTAAGTGCTGCTGAAGTGGAGAAAAAAACTTTTTAAAGCTGTGTATTGAAATTGAAATTTACAGACGCAAATAGATAAAGTGCAATAAAAACTTACACGTGTATTTTGGATGTTTTCTTTCCACTAGTCTAAAGCAAATGTGTGTGTTTGTACCTGAGTGTTTTGATCCATTACTTGATCGCGGTACGCCATGTCTATACAGCCCTGAACAGCGTTAATCCACGCCAACTTCAGCTCCTCAGAATCAGCCTGTAACACACAACACCTGTGCATGCACACACAAAGACGCACAATTACACACAATCACCTTTTTATTAAAATGATAACGTCTCTGGATAAGCAGAAGATTGGACTGCAGCTACCTGCTTTATAATAAAGATTGCATAACATGTAATAATGCTTTCAGCGACCTAATAGCACACTTTAATACATTTTACAGATTTTACAGCCACAATAAGTGTATAAAATGTCATTAAGCGCAGAATAAATATTGAGTCTGAAGCAGGCAATTATTCAGAAGGATATTTGGGTGATATGTGTGTCTTACTTCTGCACTGACAGCAGCTCAAAACAGAAACGGCGGTCGATCACATCCAGAGATTTCACAGCGCACAGACGTAGATCATCGAACAGAACAACAGGCTGCTCCTAAACACACACACACACACACACACACTGTGTGAAACGCGTTAACATGATCAGTCGGTGCGAGACAGATGTGGATGATGGTTTACCTTGTGTGATTTTGAGTAGATTAACTGATTATTTTCAGTGAAAAACCAGCACCTGAGAGACGGAAACAATTACACAAACAGATCATTAACATTTTTTAAGCGTTTGATGTTGACATGATAATGCAAACAGTCTCTCCAGGGTTATTATAGTTCACTAAAATCATGCACTGAAATAACTGAAACTAAAATAGATACAAAAATTAATAAAACTACATAGATATTTTTTAAAAGAAGACCTGTTATGTAGAAATCCGTTTTATTTTTTCCAAAATTCCTTTTTTTCCGTTTTTATTTTTCTGGATTCCGACTTGACTTTAATTCAATTTTAATAATCAAAAAGAATGTCTAATTAATTGAATTCTTTTTATGATTTTTTTTTATTTTGTCAGAAATTCTATTGCATATTTTAATTTTTCTGGCAATCAAATGAACGGATAACATCAATTCAATTTTTAATCTTTTATTCATGAAATTAAACTTTTTTTTAATCAAACTAAGTGCTGCACAACAGAGCTTTACTGTTAAAATTAAAACGGAAGAAAAACTGAGATTGTTCCTTAAAAATATAGTTTTAATAATAAGTCTATTAGTGTTACTATCATTATTACATTGACACGTAAATCTTTTGTGCAAATCCAGCGTTGAATTGACCCTCGTTAGTAAAGCAGTCCGGTGTAAAACAACAACTTTTCCTCTTCTCTAAAGCAGCCCAACATGGCCTCGCCCCCTTTGTTGGGTGTTCTCGGGGGCTTTAAAATTAAAATGCAAATGTAAAATATAAAAATGAAAACTATAATATTATCTGGGTCTCTCACCTCTTCCACGTCTTGTTCTTCTTGCGCGAGCGTTTGAACAGGTAGCCTTGAATCGTTCCTTCATCAGACGGATTACACACAATCACCGCCTCACCGGACGCGTCCTGCCAAACACACATGATCAAAATATCAACCTCCAAAACTCACTATGTCTAATCCGACTAAGGCATGACCATTCTGAAAAGGGTTTTTGACTACTTTTAGGAGTACATTAGCTATAAGATCCTAAATTGTTGTATGGGGTCGTCAAAACTTCTATAACGAGCACTAATATCTCACCCTCTGCTGAACGAGCAGGTGTGTGTTTTCCAGGTCCTTCCTCTTGGCAGCGCAGTCAGTTGACAGCTGAGAGAGCTGCGCACAGATATTACTCGTATTAAACTTCAATATCCATGAAACACAACAAGCAATCATGTGTGATGTGTGTGTTTGAGTGTGACCTGTGAGGCCATCGTCTTCATGGTCGGCTCGAGATCTCTCAGCAGGTCGAATCCCTGGTGGAAAAACGTGTACTGAGCGTGAAAATACGAGAAGACCTGAGAAAGAAACATTTTAATGAGTTTACATTCATTTGATCAAGATGTCATAGCATTTACAAACTGATTAGAGCTCACCGAATTCAGGATATCCAGCTTCTGTTGGACCTTGAAATTATTTAACTGCAATAAAAATTAAAGAAAAACAATAAATCTCACTCTGTATTTCCACAGCATGAAGGTAAGATCTTACGGATTTATGAATGAATCTTCCCGGTCTAACTAACAGTATGAACTAAATACTGACTAAACTAATCATCAAGATTATCATATTCATGAGCTCATTATCATAAGACCACCCACATTTACATATAATTCAGTATTTAGTGAATTTTCACACTTTGCCAAACATAACAGGGTCATTTAAGTCTTAAAGGTACAGCCTGTTTAGTTCTACAGCTCAGAAAATGATCATTAAAAATTAAATTAAAATGGTTTTGTTTGACTAACATTATATGTGGACAAAAACTAAATGTAGAATATGAGCTGCTTAAAATACAAAAGACAACCGTACAACAATATAAAGTAAAACAAACTAAAAATATAATATAAAACATGGCTATAATAAAATATAATATTAAAATATAAACTAAAATATAATATGAAACATGCCTATAATAAAATACAATATTAAAATATAAACTAAAATATAATATTAAAATATAAATTAAAATATAAACTATGATATAATATAAAACAAGCATATAATAAAATGTAATATAAAAACAAGCTAAAAATATAATATAAAACATGTTTATAATAAAATATAAAATAAAAATATAAACTATGTTATAGTATGAAACATGCCTATAATGAAATATAATATAAAACATAATATACAAATATAAACTATAATGTAATATAAAACAAACTAAAATATAATTTAAAACATGCCTAAATAAATATAATATAAAAATATAAGCTAAAATATAATCAAAACATGCACGTAATAAAATATAATATAAAAACACAGTAAAATATAATTTAAAACATGCCTACAATAAAATTAAATATTAAATTATAAACTATAATATAAAACAAACTAAAATATTATATGAAAGATGCCTATAATAAAATATAAAAATATAAACTAATATAATATAAAACATGCCTAAAAATATATAATATTAAACATAAACTAAAATATTATATGAAAGATGCCTATAATAAAATATAAAAATATAAACTAAAATATAATATAAAAATTTAAACTATGATATAATATAAAACATGCATGTAATAAAATGTAATATAAAAACAAGCTAAAAAATATAATTTAAAACATGTTTATAATAAAATATAAAATAAAAACTATATTATAATATGAAACATGCCTATAATGAAATATGATATAAAACAATATACAAATATAAACTATAATATAATATAAAAACTAACTGAAAATATAATTTAAAACATGCCTATAATAAAATATAATATAAAAATATAAGCTAAAATATAAAACATGCACGTAATAAAATATAATATAAAAACACAGTAAAATATAATTTAAAACATGCCTATAATAAAATTAAATATTAAATTATAAACAATAATATAATACAAAACATAAACTAATATAAAATATGAAACATGCCTAATAAAATATATTAAAATAAATTTAAATAAATTTAAATATAATATAAAAAATTAACCTATTATATAATATAAAACATGCACGTAGTAAAATGTAATATAAAAACAAGCTAAAAATATAATATAAAAATATAAACTAAAATATAATATAAAACAGGCATGTAATAAAATATAAGAACAACCTAAAATATAAGTCATATAGGTCATTTAAGTCTTAAAGGTACAGTCGCAACAACAACAGCCTGATTAATTTTCATGAAAAACAAAACTAAAATGGTTTCTCTTGACTAACATTATATGTGGACTTCATTAGATAAATGCTGTAAAAATCTAGAATACGAGCTGCTTAAAGCACCTGCAGGCAGTAGTCCAGGGCGAAGTGTTGGTAGCATTTCCGCGTGGCGAGCAGCAGGTGAGTCGCTCTTTCAGCGTCGACGGGCTTGTGTCGGCTGACCTGAGCGTTTTTCACTACGGCGGCATCTAGATCGTCTCCGATCCGTACGAACTCACGGCGAGTGTCGCGAATCTGCGGCACAAACCTGTCACAGAACAAAACATCACGCTTCAGTACTGTGAACGTGTGTGAGCGAGTGTGTGTGTGTGTGATGTGACGTACTGTGAAAGCAGGTTTGTGAGCTGTTGGGTAATGGCTCTCTGAGTCTGATCAAACAGCATCTGCAAGAAAACAAACATTTATAATGAACAAATATGCAAAGGGATTGTCTAGAAAGTGGCTCGTCCAATCAGATTTTGTTTAATAAAAACAAATGACACACACTCACCGTCTGAAACTGGATCATTTCTTGTAGGCCTTGGTTGAACTGACGCAGGCAATTCTACAGAAACACAAGCAATGAGAGGTCAGCATGAGAAGGTGTGGCCAAAGGTCGTGACCCATCAGACATCTGTACTCACCACAATAACACTGTCGTTCTTATGATAGGCCGTAAACTCGGCCAGTCCGGACAGGAAGAGCTGATTGCAGGAGGTGTAGTTCTGACCCGCACTCACCATCTGACTACACAACTTCATCACCTACAGAGAGAGAGGAAGGCCATCAAGCTAAGATGAAATAAGGGCTAATATCATGAAACAATTATTTTACATTAACTTTTGAAATGAGAAGTCAAAAATTCCTCCCCAGTTAAAAAAAAACTTTTAAAGGTGCAATAAGCAATTTCTGAGAAATGGAGTGACTGACTGTTGATCACTCTCTCCTCCTCTTAGCTCATGAGTGGACACACCCCCTACTGCTGATTGGCTCACTCTCTCTTCTCCCCCATCATGAGTGGACACGCCCCCTCACTCTATCTCCTCCCCCATCATGAGTGGACACGCCCCCTCACTCTATCTCCTCCCCCATCATGAGTGGACACACCCCTTCAGCTGATTGGCTCACTCTCCACCATCATGAGTGGATACACCCCCTTCAGCTGATTGGCTCACTCTCTCTCCCCACCCCATCATGAGTGGACACACCCCCTTCAGCTGATTGGCTCACTCTCTCTCCTCCCCCATCATGAGTGGACACACTCCCTTCAGCTGATTGGCTCACTCTCTCTCCTCCCCCATCATGCGTGGACACACCCCCTACTGCTGATTGGCTCTCCTCCCCCATCATGTGTGGACACACCCCCTACTGCTGATTGGCTCTCCTCCCCCATCATGTGTGGGCACGCCCCCTAATGCTGATTGGCTCACTCTCCTCCCCCATCATGAGTGGACACACCCCCTACTGCTGATTGGCTCTCCTCCCCCATCATGTGTGGGCACACCCCCTAATGCTGATTGGCTCACTCTCTCCTCCCCCATCATGAGTGGACACACCCCCTTCAGCTGATTGGCTCACTCTCTCTCCTCCCCCATCATGTGTGGGCACACCTCCTAATGCTGATTGGCTCACTCTCTCTCCTCCCCCATCATGAGTGGACACACCCCCTACTGCTGATTGGCTCTCCTCCCCCATCATGTGTGGGCACGCCCCCTAATGCTGATTGGCTCACTCTCTCCTCCCCCATCATGAGTGGACACACACCCCTTCAGCTGATTGGCTCACTCTCTCTCCTCCCCCATCATGTGTGGGCACACCTCCTAATGCTGATTGGCTCACTCTCTCTCCTCCCCCATCATGAGTGGACACACCCCCTACTGCTGATTGGCTCTCCTCCCCCATCATGTGTGGGCACGCCCCTAATGCTGATTGGCTCACTCTCTCCTCCCCCATCATGAGTGGACACACCCCCTTCAGCTGATTGGCTCACTCTCTCTCCTCCCCCATCATGTGTGGGCACACCTACTAATGCTGATTGGCTCACTCTCTCTCCTCCCCCATCATGAGTGGACACACCCCCTACTGCTGATTGGCTCTCCTCCCCCATCATGTGTGGGCACGCCCCCTAATGCTGATTGGCTCACTCTCTCCTCCCCCATCATGAGTGGACACACCCCCTTCAGCTGATTGGCTCACTCTCTCTCCTCCCCCATCATGTGTGGGCACACCTACTAATGCTGATTGGCTCACTCTCTCCTCCCCCATCATGAGTGGACACACTCCCTACAGCTGATTGTCTCTCAGTCTCCTCCCCCATCATGAGTGGACACGCCCCCTACTGCTGATTGGTGACAAGTGTTTGGTGGTGCTCAGTCTGATCCACTTTCAACAGTGTTTCTCAGAAATCACTTACTGCACCTTTAATTAAAGATAAAAAAACAACTTGTTCTTCTGTCTGATATCAAGTTGTGGATGTTCAGAAGTTCAGAACACACGACAATCGACATATACAATGTTGCCTGTTTGGTGACCAGAAATTTAGATGTCCAGTCATGGTGAGGTAATAAGGAGGAAGTATGACAGTCAAAGTGAGGGTGGAAAGTGTCACGAAAATGTATATATCAGTGGCGTGCAGTGCTGTTCTGAAATGAGGAGGCACATTTTTTTATTTATTTCTGAATCAATGTAAATTCATGCATTACTCTTAATGTTGACACATCTTCCTTGTTAAATGAACATTACATCAAAAAAGAAACCAAATACAATTCTATTTTGTAATTTTACATTAACAATGTAATGTTCTATTTATCAAACCAAGTCAATCTCATCAAGTTAGTGTTTTAAGCATTTCTACATTCATTCCAAAATAATAACTAAAGCCTGTAACAATTTAAACAATATATTTTATTTGTGTTTTGATGTTTTTCTTTTTAATAGTCAACTTAGGCTATTTTGGATCATCAGTCATGCTCCGTAAACACCGTCTGTCACAGACATGAAGATGTATTTTTAATTTCACTAAGCTGATCGCACTAAAAATCATGTTTTCAGTCCATTTCAAGTTTGATTTTGATGTGACATAAAGCGGTGATATCTAACTGGATGATCTGTTTACTTACTTTTCAATTCCACTGACCCCATCATTTGTTCAGTCAAACTGACGCGCAGAACGCGCACGTAAACAAGAGGCGGGATTTACCACACAAACCAATCATATCCAATCATAACCAATCACATCCAATCATGGCGCGATGGAGACATTGCCTCCTCTCATGTGACTTTCCCCCATTCATTCTCAATTACCCCCCACAAACCCCACCACACGCCGGGGGTCTGATGGTTTTCTATGAGAGCAAAGGGAGGCATGACTCCTGCTGTAACTTCACCTGCGGGTGTCGCTGTTGGGCAGTGTTCCTTTAGAAATAAGAGTGATTTGCACTCTTTTTAATGTCGTAATTTGTAATATTTGTGTTGTTTTATATGTAATATGGATTACGGTCTCATCCTATTTTTTTTTTTTTTGAGGAGGAGGCACTGCCTCCCTTGCCTCCTTAGAGGAAACGCCCATGGTATATTATAATATATATATATATATATATATATATATATATATATATATATATATATATATATAAAAAAAAAAAAAAATACAAATGTTTTTAGCACCAAAAAATATTCGCTAACATTATAAGTGGACCTTAGTGGGGTAACAATAAACGCTCCAAATATATATGGTGGAACATCTTACTTTCTCCACACGACTCTCCAGTTCTGCAAGATCACCCTCACATTTATCCAGGGACTGCCTGCAAAACACACACATCTGCACAGGTCAGATACACAATCCAGCCCAGAGCATAGTGGGTGCTTACAAATGACATGAGCTTTATTTATTTATATATCAATTTAAATAGACTTTTAAAATGACAAACTAACAATAAGAAAATATCATTAGTTTTAGATGCATGTCATGTCATGTACCCATCATGAACTATATGCATATATTAGATGAATCATACTGTGTGTTATGAATGAGATCTTCATACCTGAATGCAGGAGAGTCTCTGATGCATTCCTCAAAGTCCAGGAAAGTGTCCATGCTTCAGCTCAGGGTTTCTCTGTCCTTATGATCTCAGTGTTTCTCACTCTTTCATGCACTATTAGACTTTTAAACCAAAGACATTATCCAGACACGAATGATTCCTGCTCGAGGCCTGATGCACAGACTGCATGACTGTCTCCTCCATGAGCCGTTATACTTGGGTTACACTCATCCTGCTCTCATTCACAACCATTGATAGAAATAACGCGCGCCGCAGATCATGCGCTCAGATCACAGTAACGCGCGCGATTAATTCGAGCACTTCATTGAAGTTGTGTGCGTGAAGAGTGAATCTAGTCTCGAGCTGTGTTGACAGCTGCGGGGGTGTTTGTGCATGTTGATGCGAGTCGCTTTTCCGGTGTCGGAAGTCGTGCATGATGTGTTGAGGATGTCCTGTAGGACATTTTCAAAATAAGAGCATGCATTATAAATAAGTAAAATAAAATTTAAATAAAATAAAAAACAATACTAAAAACAAAACAAAATCTCTGTTAAAGGATTAGTTCACTTAGTTCATATTAAAATTTCCTGATAATTTACTCACCTCCATGTCATCCAAGATGTTCATGTCCTGCTCTCTTCAGTTGAAAAGAAATGAAGGTTTTTGATGGAAACATTCCAGGATTATTCTCCATATAGTGGACTTCAATGGAGCCCAAACGGTTGAAGGTCAAAATTACTGTTTACAGCGATCCCAGATGAGAAATAAGAGTCTTATCTAGAGAAACCATCACTCATCGCCCTTCACAGGTTCAAAGTTTGAACTAATTGTTATATACTTGCACTACCATATTGTATATGACAATTTAGTTCAAACTTTTACCTGTGGAGGGCAGTAATACACTTAGCAGTGTCTACACTGCTGGAATTCTAATAGAGAAGAAGAAGAAGATAGCTAGTTCAAGATGAGCATTTATGGTTAAAACGTATAAAATTTTGTTTTTTTTAGAAAATGAGCAATGGTTTCTCTAGATAAGACCCTTATTTCTTGTCTGGGATCGCTGTAAACTGTAATTTTGACCTTCAACCGTCTGGAGGCCACTGAAGTCCACTATAAGGAGAAAAATCCTGGAATGTTTTCATCAAAAACCTTCATTTCTTTTCGACTGAAGAAAGAAAGACATGAACATCTTGGATGACATGGGGGTGAGAAAATTATCAGGAAAATTTTATTTGAAAGTGAACTAATCCTTTAAGGTCCTTACCTGCACCAAAAGTCTTTTAATAAATTCAGCTATTTTTTGTCTTATGGATTATATGTAAACATCTTTAATGTAAAATTTCTTACTCAGGACAGTATTAAATAAAAAAATAACATGCGTTTTGTATGATCTCTCTTATTTTGTTCAAATTTTGCACATTTTCACAGATTCTGCAAGTGGTTCACATACTTTTTCTTGCAACTGTATGTAAAATGTATCTTTAAATACAAACAAATAACATTACGCCATGATGAAACGATCATACTGGCACATGCACAGGAATTCAGAGAGGACACAGATATTGTGAGACTGTATAAAAGTTTATTATTTAGTATTTGCTGCCAAACAGCATAAATACTCATTTTTGACACAGTGTTTTCAAAAGCCCTGCTTTGGAAAAAGAAAAAGTTCTCTATAATAAACCACATTTTCATTTCAGCACCATCTACTACCTCTAAACTCATGCATTCATGTGTATCTCTGTGTTCAACAGAAAAGATTCTGAATGTGTGTGTGTGTGTGTGTGTGTGTAATGCTTTCAGAAAGCAATAGACACGAGAATGACAGTGACGTTGTCTGCACTGCCCCGCCTCACTGCCTCAGTGGCCAATCGCTGACAAGCGGCCTCAAATCGCCCCGCCTCTTCGCTCTGCCCCTCCTTCTGCTCCACCTTCTCGTTCTAAATGAATAAAAACATTTTAACATATAATGAATGCACACAGCATGTTATTTTAGTAGCACTGAGAAAAACTATTATAGTTTTTATTTAGATTCTGAATTCATTTTTATTTTTTCATGTGTTCCATTTTCAATTTTATTGTTTTAGTAATTTTTTTTTAATAATATAAGTTTAAGTTTTATTAATACTTTTAGTTAGCTTTTATTTTATTTCAAGTAATGAAAATGTTTATGTTTTAGTCAACTATATTATCCCTGTCACAAAGCAAAGAATAACAAATACGAGGATGAGCGCATTAAAATACACACCTCTAGAACGTCGAGGACAAACTGAACGGCTTCATCAGCAGAAAACACTTTAAAAAGCCCGTCACATGCCAAGAGAACAAATCTGAATAAAGTCACACACAAAAAAACGCTAAAATCCTTTTGTGTTTCATTGAGGAAAGAAAGTTCTGTAGGTTTGAAGCCACATAATGATGAAAATAATTTCTTGTGAGAGAGAGTGTTAAACCCACTTGTCATTTCGACTGAGCTGACAGCGTCGCAGGTCTGGAGTGGAAATCACGCCACACCGTTTATACTGACCGTCACCTATAGAACGAGACACTTCCAGCACTCCCAGCACACGGCCGTCCCTGCAAACACACACACGGTTACATCGACCGTGACCCGTATCCCAGAAGACCTACAGGTGCACACACACACACACACACACACACACACACACACACACACACACACACACCTGACTGTCCCGCCTGCTCTTTGAATCCTCATGCGCTCCTCATATATGGTGGGGTTGTGCTCCTTACTGAGAGCCAGAGTCACACACTTCCTCTTCCCAGAATCCTTAGCCTGCTCCAAACGACACAGCACTGCCTAATACACACACAATACGACTTAGGTCACTCTTCACACAGTTCTCCTGACCAACTTTCAGCTCGGCACAGCAGTTAATTTCACATCCAAAATACTTCACTAGCAAAGGTTTCACCCAACAAAAACAATGACCTAAATATAGCTGCAAGCAGCAAATAACGGGGTTCAAGCTTTGATGGCCTTTAAGCACATGTGTAAAGAGGTATTATGTTTTATTTAGCAACTCTGTAACCACCTAAATTATAGATGGAAAAGACCATTTACAGTCAAAACAGGCAATTTACTAAGGAAGTATATGTTTTTTAAAGCTTTTTGACAGTTATCGAGGTTGAGCCAAAAAGTTAGTAGTTTCGCCAAAGTTGGTTTTTGAAATAAACACCAATATTTATTAATGATTTGATGGACAGCGGTGGTCCTAGAGGCAAAGGTGCTCAGAATGAGGAGTTTTACCATGTGGTACGAATGTCATGAGTGTGTGCGAAAAATCAAGTCATATACAATCCTTTACGCTCAAGAAAAATGCAAAGGCGCCCCCTGGTGGCCAATTTCTTTCGAATTTCATTCAAATATAAAGCCATCTTTATTCCGATCTCCATAAAACTTTGCATGCTTGTTTAGAATCATATGTCACATGTGTTTACCTATTTTCATAAAGTTTTGAGTTTTCGTTTAGGATTTATAGGCTTTTGAGTATATTTTGCCACGCCCTTTTTATAAATGACCCTGTTATAGCTATCCAAAGTGTGAAGTTCAACTTTTTTTGATAATTATTGATCTAGGGAGTCCAGAGAATTGTACTGCACTGGTTCGATTGGGCGAAAAACCTAGGACTAGTTCGCAAAAGTAGGTTTTTTACATAATTGTGAATATCTAATGAACGATTTGATTGACAGCAGTGCTTCTTGAGGCAAAGTTGTTCAGCATGAGGAGATCTATCAAATGATATGAAAATTGTGTGTATGTGTGAAACACCATGTGATTACAGGGTGTAAAAACACGTTAGCGCCATCTAGTGGCTGATTTCTTTCGAATTTCTTACAGGCCTCTAGGGCCGAGAGTCACAGGCTCAGCGAGTTTTGTTCTGATCGGCCTCCGTTAACCTTGTCTGATAGATGCTCAAACTTCATTCGCCGATGGTGGCCATGTTTTTCAAGATATGTCAATGTCCTCATAGACTATCATGGCACATCAGACGAAGACACTGCATGCCAATTTTCAAGTCCGCATCCTTTTTCACGCGACCACAGAATGAGCTCTTACACAAGGTGTGCTGAGTTTGGTGAAAATATCTCATTCCATTCACAAGTTATAGCCATTTTAATAAAAGTGGCTCCACCCACTTCGAATGTTTTGGCGGCCTTTAGGGACCGTGAATCGGGATTTCAACTTTTTTTGATAATTACTGACAATCAGACTCCAGAGAATCTCGCTGCACTGGTTTGGTTCAAATCGGGTCAAAAACCTAGGACTAGTTCGCAAAACTAGGTTTTTCAGAGAATCCAAAATAGCTGAAAATTTCGCCAGACAAGTGAATCCGACAATTCCAACGATATAATGATGCGTTCACACCAGACGCAAATGAAGCGTTAAGCGCGAGTGATTTACATGTTAAGTCAATGCAAAGACGCAGAATAGACATCGGTGACGCGAATGACGCGATTCGCGCAAACTTGAGCGTTTTGGGCGTTTGACACACGTAACGCGTGATTTGCACAAATCGTGCAAGTTGAAAAATCTGCAACTTTGGCGAAAATTTGCGCCGCATTAACCAATCAGGAGCTTGCTCTAGTAGTGACGTGATTATGACATAGCGAGCGGAGGCAGAAATCCGAAACAACAATGGAGGACAAAATCATTGTTGCTGTACGATACATCTTCATACTTCATATATATATATATATATATATATATACACACACATATATATACACATATTGAGATTACAGGCTAGCTAAAGCCGGCAAATTTATCTTATTCGCTGTAATTTACAACTAAAAGAAATGGGAGAGTCTGGGACACATTTAAAGGAGAGGGAGAGCCCCTCTCATGACGCGAATTCACGTCTGTTGTGAAGTGAATTTCACGCGCGAATGAAGTGAGTAAACTCAAAATGTTCAAGCGTCCAACTATGTGCGAATAGTGCGATTTATTTGCACAAGTCGCATCTGGTGTGAACGCCCCATTACACTGCGTTCCAAATTATTATGCAAGAGACAAATCAGTAAGATTTCTGTACAATAAACATTCAGATTTTAGTTTTTCTAAGAAAATGTTTGTTCGTTTATTTATCCATGTCTTTTTAGATAACTGGGATCAATCTCAGACAAAATAATTTGCCAGGTCTATGGAAACCCTACTTAGAGGTTGTTCCACATTATTAAGCAAGTCACAGTTCTCATGCAATATGGGAGGAAGAAAGATCTTTCTGAAGATGAAAAGCATGAAATGGTGCAATGTTGTGCAAAAGGCATGAAAACAACTAATATTGTGTGAAACTGAATGGAGATTATCGAATTATCATAAGATTTGTGAGTGATTTAGAGCACAGCAGAACTCGGTCAGATAAAGGCTTATTGAGGAAAGTTCCTGTCAAAAAAATTAATTGTATTAAAAGGGCAGCTATAAAAAAGCCAGTGTTGAGCAGCAAACAGGTATTTGAAGCTGCTGGTGCTCTGGAGTCTCAAGAAGCTCTCCATGCAGGCTGGCAGTTGTGCGTAAAGATGCATTTTAGACACCACTAACCAAACCTCACAAAGAGAAACATTTACAGTGGGTGTGGAAATACATGAAGACTCATTTTTAAATAGTTTTATTCACTGACTAATGCCGTACTACAATGGATGGTCTAAATGGATGGATTTCTGGATGGTTGGTGAATGGCCACCACGTTCCAACAAGACTGCGACGTCAGCAAGGAGCTGGTGGGTGATGATTTGGGCTGGAATACTGGGAAGTGAGATGGAGGGTATTAAAATGACTTTTGCAAGATATGTGGAGTTCATAACTGGCCATTTTCAGCTATGGTATAAAAAGGAGGATAGTGCATAGTACAATGCACTATTGTACAATGCACTATGCACTATCCCATGTTGCAAAAAAACACCACAGCAATAAAACTGTTTGAAAATGTATTTCTACACCCACTGTAAATGTTTCTCTCTGTGAGGTTTGGTTTGGAGTGGCTGAAATGCATCTTTAAGCACAACTGCCAGCCTGCATGGAGAGCTTCTTGAGACTCCAGAGACACCAGCAGCTTCAAATACCTGTTTGCTGCTCAACACTGGCTTTTTTATAGCTGCCCTTTTAATACAATAAATTTTTTTGATAGGAACTTTCCTTAATAAGCCTTTATCTGACCGAGTTCTGCTGTGCTCTAAATCACTCACAAATCTTATGATAATTTGATAATCTCCATTCAGTTTCACACAATATTAGTTGTTTTCATGCCTTTTGCACAACATTGCACCATTTCATGCTTTTCATCTTCAGAAAGATCTTTCTTCCTCCCCATATTGCATGAGAACTGTGACTTGCTTAATAATGTGGAACAACCTCTAAGTAGGGTTTCCATAGATCTGGCAAATTATTTTGTCTGAGATTGATACCAGTTATCTAAAAAGACACGGATAAATAAACAAACAAACATTTTCTTAGAAAAACTAAAATCTGAATGTTTATTGTACAGAAATCTTACTGATATGTCAATTGCATAATAATTTGGAACGCAGTGTAGACACTTGAGTCTATGCTGAACCGTTTTGGAGTTATAGGTCATTTCGTACTTTTGACCGTTGTAGCGCCCCCGTCAGGCCGATCGGGGGCGCTTGTAGACCAGCCTTCAAAGTTTCAAGTCTCTACGACTTACATTTTGGTCTGCCTGATCACTTTTAGAAGAAAATGCTGATTCTCGGAAATGTTAACAATTACAATAGAGTTTCAGCGCTACGCTTCGAACCCCTAATGATCCACAGGAGAAATGGTAAAAAACTTATATGCATAAAATTTGAATAGAAGTAATTTCAGTTTTAGTGTTCAGACTTACTCTACTGTCTCCCAGGTTTGCCACATACAGAACATCATCAACCGCCAGCATGCATGTGGCCGTGGAGCCGTCCTTCCATGCAGGCTTCCTGCGAACACAGACACAGTGTTTTCTTGCTCTCAGACGATTAATTTCATATCAGGATCTGAAGCAGAACTCACTGGCTAGAGGCTTTCTTCAAGAAATCCTCATCAGTTTGACGGAAGGTATCCAGCAGACACTTCCTCACCAGCTTCTCCAAATTCTCCACATCACCTGCAAATCATGATGCATTATTGGTACTACAGCTCATTAATGTGAGTGTGACGAGGATCAGGGCCTTTTACCTTTAGGAAATTTGCTGACCAGTGTGTGATGAAGATTGTCAGCAGCAAATTGCGACGCTCGAGCTCCACCGTGACCATCAAACACCGCAAAGTACGCCAGCCGAGAGCTGCACACACAGACACACAAACACAAGATAGATAGATAGATAGATAGATAGATAGACAGACTTGCACAGTCACTCACACTTGTGAGGGCAGATTGGTCATGGTCAGCTCTGGAAGCAGGACGTGAGCATCTTGCATCTCTTCTCTCTCGCCACGTCTCGCCGAGACAAAACCCATCAGTTTTGGAAGATCTGCCGGGACACAGAAAGAGATGGAGATCAGCACATGTCTTGCCTCTCTTAGTACACTTACACACACACACACATCCTGAACACACTCTCTGTCCGTAACACAATGTGTGCGAAAGCTGAAAACCTTTACAAACTTTCTTTTCCTCTTGATTCTGGTCTTCCACCTCTGTCTCCTCCGAGCTGACGTCTCTCTTCCTCTTCTCACCTCGTTCCTCATCCTGCTGTTTGGCTTTAACTGAAATTGTTCAACAAAACTTAATGATTAAACCAAATCTCACTTTAAAAAGAGAGACAGATGTGTTGAATCACTTCCAATGCCATATATCTGCATTAATACACAGGCTATTTTTCAAAAATTTAGTGAGCTGCCTATTAAGACAGCATTTTGATGCCTCACTGGTGAAGTACACTCACTAGGATTTGAGACACAGACATATATTTACATGCACTCATATCTAAACATATTCTCAAAACAAGTGAGCACATGTCTGCACAAACATATAAGCACATTCATTTAACCTTTTAAAAATTAAATGAGCACATTATTGTTTATTTTTTGTAGAAATGTGTGTTGCTAATACTGAAGCCAGGCTCGTGCAACACGCACTGTATCAGCTTTTACCTGTCCAAATCACTCACTTCAACACCTATGATGCATACAAAATGGTGATTATTATAATATTTGTGTTAATTAACCCACCTGGGTCGTTTGTAGGTTCTGGAAGATCACCAAATAAATCCATTTCTGAGCCAGAAGTGAATGGAGTCTGAGGTGAAAAGCGTGTTAGCTTCTGATGAACCACAAAAATAAACACGGATACTCTGATCAAATGACACACGTACACTAGCAAATAAACTCTAAAAGAAAGAAATATAATGTCAGAGATAATCACAAAGATCTGCTGTTTGGTTTTTAGAGAGTACAAGAGAGCAAATCAGCAGACAAAGGAGAGGCGGTGTTTGAAAGTGAGTGTGTTTGAATGCAGCAGCTAACAGGCTAATGCTAACTGAATGAATTTGAGGATGAAATTTAGGAAATTGTGTTTAATTCCAGTAAACAGATCGTAATATATGTGGCTAGCTGTTATTATACTTAATAACAAAGCAACATAAACACGCTTTATAATGTAGGAAATGGCTACCTCTGGTATTTTTTATTTAAAAACTGTTGTTGGTATCTTTGGTATCGTTAAGCGTTGGTGGTATAGTGGTTAGCATAGCTGCCTTCCAAGCAGTTGACCCGGGTTCGATTCCCGGCCAACGCAAGAACTTTTTAATTTTTAAAGCAGGCTGCAGTACGTAAATTGTGCCTCTTCGCCATCTCTGTTTGAATCCTGCAATAGCAGTTATTTGAGGAATTATCATCTTTACGTGGGTTGTGCATCGGCACGGCTCCAGCGCGGATGAATCTAATGGTTGCTGTCAATCACCACATCGGTGTGGATACTGTACTTCGGAATCACAGATAATCTTGGAAGTATGACCAAAATGAGAATTTTCACCGGAAAATATAATCTGAACACTTTTGTTCTGACAAACTGAGAAAAAAGCATCAATCGCGCTGCCAATGGTGATTAAATCTAACGTTCGCTTAGCTTATATCACATCAAACCTGCAAAATATTATTATTGTTATACTTTGTTCTCAAATTGTTAATGTTAACAACATCAGCATTGCGTGACTGTGTATATTTAGCGTTACCTGTAGTTTTCGAAGCTTCGAATCAATTGAACCAAAATGATTCACTGTTTCGAAGTGAATCACCCCACGCTGGCGACCCCTGCTGGTCAGAACAGTGTAAAGGCAACAAAAACTCAAGCCAAACATGAATAAAAACAACTTTTACAAAAATATTGCAAATGTTTTATTGGATGTAAAATCTATCAAATACAATAAGATTAAATATCACGTGTCTGTATAATATGTGCTCTTTTATAAATATTCAGGTCTTGTTTTGTTTGTTCCATGGATGGCTTAGCTAAACAGGCCAATAAAACACTATTAACTACTATTATTCCTACTAATTGTAATTGAAATGTCTACAAATGTATAAAACTGATCAGAGATCAGGTAAAAACCATAGACGCTTGTTCAATGGTTCACCGCTGGGGGGCGATCTCAGTAAATCTGCATGATTCATGGGTTCAGAGAGATCGCACCCCAGCGGTGAACCATTGAAATTTAGAAACGTTTCGAAACAGTTATGACGTAACGAAGCCTCGTTTACTGAAATCACGTGACTGAAGCAGTGTGAAACACTCTCCGAACAACTGATTCGAAACAAAAGATTCGTAAAGGTTTCAAAGCTTCATGAAGCAGTGTTTCGAAATCGCCCGTCACCATGGCAGCGTTCCACTCCACGCGAACTTCCCTGCCGGAATCCCTGCCGCCATTTTGCATGCTCGAATTTCCCGCGGAAACCCGCCAGTACCACTCGAATTAGAAAACATTATTACAAGCTTACCGTTGTGAATCAGGCTAAGGTAAGGAGATCGTTTTGAACACTGGCTGATTATGTACTTGCCCAAAAATTGATTTTAGATAATTAAAATATTAATAATATGCTAATTATATATATATATATATATATATATATATATATATATATATATATATATATATATGTGCAGCATTATGATAATATACAGTGTACTTTATTTAAAATAAATTACAATTAAAATAATTTATTTTTACAAATAAAAAAAATATTTGAACAGTATAATGACATTATACAATGCAATTTATTATTTATAAGTTAGTATTGAATTACTATTATATAGCTATAATTAAAAATTATAATACATATAAAATAAAAATATATGTGCAGTCTGCTTTATAATAAATGATTATTTTTATATATAAAATGTGTACAGTACAATGATACTATTAAATGTAATTTATTATTCTGCATGTTTAGTAAAAAACTGTGACAGATGACACAAAAGACACTGGTTTAGCGTTACACAGACCTTGTTTCAACACAGACAGTTTTTACTGTACAGTAATAAGTTTTTTACATTCTTAGCAATGGCCTATATACAAAAAACAAAACATTAAAAAAATAAAAACAAAAAATCAAAGATGGACAGCGTCACATGGATGTAAGTTATAACTTAACAATAAAATAAATATTTAACAGTCAGAGAGACTGGACGCCCCTGGGGTCCAAAATGACATGATATGAGTCTGACTTTAAGACTGTATCTGGAGGAGAGAGAAAACACACACACACACACACACACACACACACACACACACACACACACACACACACACACTCACACACACTTCCTAACAAGACAATATGTAGACTCTCACTTTCTCACATACACACATGAAGTGTGCAAAACCATTAAAGGGTAAAGACAGTGTTAGTCTTTGACACAGTAATTGTTTTATCCCAGAAGAGTTTGTAAAAAAGCATTTAGAAACAATATAGAAAACATTTCATCTCTTGTCAAGGCGACTGTGACATTGGAGGGTTTGTATGGCATTTGAAATAGTACTTTATATCGGGTCCTAACCAGGCATGACACAGAGTTTTCAGTACTGCAAAATCCTTCAGGACTAACTGACACCTTGAAAAACAAAGAAAGAGCAGCAGGTAATGCCGGTGATATAAACACAGAAACGTGTTAAACTCGTATCATTTTGATGACATCAACTGGGACAAGCTGGAGCTTTTCTAAAGTTCAGTTTACTAAACTTGCAATGCCTTGAACTTTTATGAGTTCAACAAAACAAGTTGGAAAGTCGATAATTATTCCAACATGATGTGAATATACAGCAGTGCTTCTCAACCTTTTCAGTTTCCTCTGATTTACTCACTTCCGGTACAACTGAAAAAATGCATACATGCCCATAGTTATACCATTTTTATTCACTTCCAGGTCTAGAAATCACCGTTTTTATATTAGACTACCTTCATGTTTTCAGGTTTTCTTGTTTCTTCAAAAAACAGTTGTTCAAAAGGGTAAAATAATATATGAAATTTTAAGTCGTTTTGGCTTACTTTAATGATTGTTTTTGCTTGTTCCCCCTTTGAAAACCATTGATAGTCATATGGAGTGGGATTTTTGACCAATGAGATTTCACTGTGGGCGGGGCTAGTTAGGACAAAACGCCATGTCGTAATTACCGTAATTTCGAGATGACAACACATGATGTTCTCGGAGCTGTTCACGTCGACTTGTGCGTTCTATGGCAACACTAACAATGGCTAAATGAATCTGCAGTGGTCAGGTGGTACAGAGGTCACATGGTGCAAGTAGGAGCTCTCAGAAAATTCCCAGCTACGAGGACATGAACGATTCTCGTAATTACGGTTATTACGACATGCCGTGATACTACACGGAAGAGAGGACTTTTATCACGTCACATCTGCTTAAGACTCGGGAATACTCGCCGTTGATGTTTTTTTAAAACCAACATATAGATATATGTGTAAAATACCTGTTTTAGAGGAATGTTCCATGTTAAATACAACTTGATGTCTGTCAGCAGCATCAGAATGGAAATCTACAGTCAAGCACAGTATTTTGACTTCCACTGGGTAAGTATCTACATATTCTGTAGATAGAGCTTAACTTAAAGGGATAGTTCACCCAAAAATGAAAATTTGATGTTTATCTGCTTACCCCCAGGGCATCCAAGATGTAGGTGACTTTGTTTCTTCAGTAGAACACAAATGATGATTTTTAACTCCAACCGTTGCCGTCTGTCAGTCGTATAATGCGTGTCAATGGAAACTTCATCTATAAGAGTAAAAAAAACATGCACAGACAAATCCAAATTAAACCCTGCGGCTCACATTCATGGGATGATAAATTTTATAAATACTGTTCGGTTTCTCGGACAAACCGATCGTTTTGTGTCTTAGGACATCAATGTGTCGTCACGAGCCGCAGGGTTTCATTTGGATTTGTCTGTGCATGTTTTTTTTTACTCTTATAGATGAAGTTCACATTGACACGCATTATACGACTGACAGACTGCAACGGTTGGAGTTAAAAATCATCATTTGTGTTCTACTGAAGAAACAAAGTCACCTACATCTTGGATGCCCTGGGGGTAAGCAGATAAACATCACATTTTCATTTTTGGGTGAACTATCCCTGTAACTATGTAGTCTATTAAATGTTTCCATCAACAGCAGCTTTTTCAAACCAAACATTTGGTCTGAAACCGCTCATTGGTTTCTGGTTGGCATGTCCGGATCATTCCGGGATCAGATGGTTTGTAGATTCAGACAGAGCAGATAGAGATTTCAGGCTGATATGTGAACGTTAAGGCATCCAGGAAGAGGATGAAGAGTCTGATTGATTGTCACCACAACATGTTGAAGTTCTCATGATGCTTTTTTGCCTGTGTGTTGGTGCATTTCCGTTCTCAAAAGCTCAAACCTAGTGAGCTGCCTGTATAGACAGCATCTTAAGGCACTCCTGACTGTTTTGAACTACCTTCTTTAAGCCAAATCCACAGGTAGCATCACATGTATGATGAAGTGGACAAAGACAGAGAAACGTTGATTCATTCAATACAGGAATTAATCAATGAAAATAGTCATCCTTCAGGGTGTGGTGGAGGGGTGAGGCGTCTAAGTCGCAACATCTAGATACTGGAGTGCCTCAGGGCTCGGTGCTTGGACCGATTCTCTTCTTCATTTACATGTCATCACTTGGTCATTCAGAAACATGTTTTTTTTCTATCACTGCTATGCTGATGAGACACAACTCTACCTCTCATTCCAGTTTTGTATTCCTGGAGGGAATAGCATTAGCGAATGATGCTGATCATCAAAAATATTAACTTGAGGTATACCTTGAATGCAATGTAAGTCGCTTATGATGAAAGTCGCTTATAAATGTAAAAGTTTTTTACCAAATATTATACTCTATTTTACATATGTTGTGTATTTTATGCTTATCGGAGGATCAAACTCACTGGAAATCATTTGAGAGTCTCTCGTGCCCTAAGAAGGCAGCTGTCTATGTTGTAGGCGGAAAGGCAGCTCACTAGGTTTTGAACAGAGCCAAAAAGCTTTAAGACCGCATTCTGAAAAGTGACTCTTCAAAATGAAACTGAAAATAATGTAGGGTGGGACTTAATGTTATCTATTTGGGATTTGATTGGATTCCCATGGGCTATGAGATTTTCCCTGCCCACGGGGCCTTGATGACATCAGCAGAAATGAGAAGTTGTTTCCGAGGTGGACAAAGTTAGTCAACATTGATAGATTAAGACGACAAACATTTCTTTCTTTAAGGAAGTGAAAGTTTGATTCCATGTTGTCTTCAAAAGTTGAATTTTCATTTGGTCGAATTGGTCATGTGGACAGTCTCCATCCACCCCTTCTGTGAAATTGGTACGACACTCTGATGGCTCTTGATAAATCTCCCCCTCGTAGGTAGTAAAATAGTGTTCCCCAAAGCGATGATGTCACAAAGGTGGAGAACAGAAGGCACACTGTGATTGGTCGAGTCGAGTCGCCGTTGGTCCTCATGAGGAGGTGGGCGGAGTATGGCTGGTTTCAGGCGTGACTGAGCGTTTGATTGGCTGGGTGAAGCTACGTCACGTCCGAACGAGGCATCTGATTGGCTGCGGAGAGTCTAGGCTTCGCTGGCTGTGCTGTTTCGACTCAAATCCCTGATTCCCTGCAGGATCCGCTTCATATGGCCGACTTTAGCCACGCCCAGGTCCTGACACACAAACATTAGATGCTTTAAGTCTGTAATTCTTGACTCAAATAGCACACATTTTAGTAGTACACAAAGTATTGCTGATTATAACAGTGGTTTTCAATCTTTTGGATGCCACGACCCTTTGTGTGAAGGACCCTCCATCCTAAAATTTTAAAGGCAGCTATATATTTTCATATTAATGTAAGGGCTGTTGATTTAACGTATTAAATTTAATTGGAATAGTTATGGAAAAACAACACGATTAAAATTATTTAATGCATTTAACACACCCGCCCCGCCCCAGACCTATGTAGTTCATCCTAGAATTCATACTGTTTTTGCTCAATTTTGCCAAAAAAAAGAGTTTCATTTCTGGATGAATCCGTGTTTTGAGCAAATCAGTTGAACCAATGATTCAATGACTCATTCATAAAGAGAGCCATTTACTTAATTCCAGCCATTTGAACGAATCAAATGAATGAATGATTCAATGACTTACTCATTTAGATATTTACCGCCACCTACTGGAAGTTTTAGTTTCTTATTCAGAGTATCATTTCATTAAAAACAATTATTTTATATTTCCATATTAATAAAAACCACATTAAAAGATATAGTTCCCCTAAAGGTTTATGTGTAATAAATTCTACGTTGAAACAAATAAAATATTTTTTTCTAAAGCTACTTTTTGTAATGTCTATTTGATGCTTTTCTCATTTAACCCAATGATGACTTTAAATTTGGAGTCATTTCACAGCCAAATTTGATGTGCAATTGATTCGCGATTAACTATATTCATTAATAGATTAATTAATTAACTAAAAAATATTTAATTGCTTGACAACCCTAATTAATATTTAACTCTTAATTTTGTTTTAAATTTTAGTAATTTTGTTGCATTTGAAATTTTCTTAAAATGTCTATATAGTTTTTATTAAGTTTCAGTTTATTTAGTTTTAGTGATTTTAGTACTTCAATTTAAACTAAATAAAAATGTCTTGGCAACTGAAATAAAATAAATTTAAGATATATTAACTTTATTTCAGTTAATGTTTATTTCATTTTAAGTAATGAATTTTATTATGGTTTTAGTTAACGATAATAACCCTGATGGTATTTATTTATTTAAATAAAATTAATAATTTTAATCAAATTATTTATCATTTATTTATATCAAACTGTATTTATTATTTTATATATAATCAAATATTTATATATTTTAACTCAATAAATTTATTTATATCAAATTTTATTGTAATCAAACTCATTTAGTTTCATCTTATCTTCGTTATTTATGTATTTTTCCTGTTTTTCTCTAGACCCTGATTCTCCCAGTTTGAAAAGCCCTGGATTACACCACAAGTAAAGCATCTATACGTGTGCATCTTTCATTGGACTTGGTCATACCTTCAGGTCTCTCCTCTCCAGCTGAAGCAGCTCTGGTCCTCTGATGTCATGTCTGATGAAGATCTCCTTGTACTCCGCCAGACAGAGCATCTCCAACCAGACGGCCACCTCATCCACACCCCACGTGTTCACTGCTCAGAGAACACACACTATTACACTGATGCACAATCACCGGAAGAGGTGAGAGGTGACGGTCACGGTTATACCTGGCATGTTGAGGGCGGCGCACGTCTCTTTATTTTTGTTGTTTTTGTCTTTCTTGAATTTGGGCACAAGGCGAAATTTTGCACTGCGACTCCGCTTGGAGAAATCAGACAGCTGACCCTGCATGCAAACACACGTTAATACACTGGAATACAGTAGGGCTGTACAGTATTTCTAAATAAAAATAATATCGCGATTTAATTAAACAAACATATGCGCTACTATTATGAGCTGCATGTGTGTAAATGAACAACAGCAGCGCACGTTTTTATTTGCCGGCAACCCGGCAAAATAAAAGCATGATAATACAGAAATTAAGATGAATTTTAATTTAAAATAAAAGTAATTTTGATATTCATTTATTTTTTTTTTATTTTACAGTACAATAGTGATATTACAATATATTTCTTATATTTCTAAATATTTGTATTTTTAATCACAATAAAATCATAATAACTATTAACAGTGGGAATTAATCAAGATTTTTTTTTTTTTTAAATAGGTGTAGGATTTACTTAAAAAAAAATTCACTCAGAAATTGCTTGTAAATATCACAAATAATAACAAAGAAATGGCAAGAAATTTTGAAATAGAAAGAATAGAAATTTCTTGTAAAATTTGCTTCAATAATCTTTATTTTATTTACAAGTTCAAAAAATATTTGTAATATCTATTTGATGCTTTTCTCATTTAACACAATAATGACTTTAAATTTGGAGGTAATTTCACAGCCAAATTTGATGTGCAATTAATTCGTGATTAACTAGATTATTTAATCGCCACATCATGTAATTAATTAAATAAAAAAATATTTAATTGCTTGACAGCTCTAATTAATATTGATGAAACATTAATATTATAAATAAGTGTAAAATATTATTTGGAAAATATTTAGTGTGTATTATATTTTTATATTTCTAGTATTTTAGTATGGTAATGGAGAAATTAAGACAAATTTTAATTTAAAATAAAATAAATGTTATTGCTCATTTTTTTATTTTACAGTACAATAGTGTTATTATAAAATATTTCTTATTTTGTTAAATATTTGTATTTTTAATCATAATTACTATTAACAGTGGGAATTAATCGATTTAAAAAAAACAATAGGTGTGGGATTTACTTTGAAATTTTTCACTCAAAAATCGCTAGTAAATTTCAAAAATAATATCAAAGAAATGGCAAGTATTAAATATTTTTTATTTAATTAATTACATGATGTGGCGTTTAATTAATCTAGTTAATCGCGAATTAATTGCACATCAAATTTGGCTGTGAAATTACCTCCAAAATTTAAAGTCATTATTGTGTTAAATGAGAAAAGCATCAAATAGATGTTTTTTACTGAAATTTCTTGTAAAACTTGCTCCAGTAATCTTTTTTTATTTACAAGTTCAGGATTTTACCATTAATAAAAGTCTTCAGAGTAAAAAGTAAATGTTTTCTATGCAGATGAACTCACCAAGAATTTCCAAGTACAGCTATTCAAGTCAACTGCTGAAAATTCCTGTATTTTTGTTTTTTACTGCAATTTATATAACAGAAAAACTGAATATCAGTTTTTTTCAGTATCATGCAGCCCTAGAATACAGACACCAAAACACCCTAAAAAGAGCGGTGCGTCACCTCGTCGTCGGCCGGGTCGATGAGCTGACCGAGCCAGCTGATGTCCGTCAGTCTGCGTAACTCTTGAGTGACAGAAGCCAGCGCACCACTGAGCTGATCTCTCTGAGGAGGATCCAACTGCTGCAGAGACACAAATGGACAAAGTGTTTCCCACGGTCATTATCCAGGTGTAAATGATCATCCAGGAAATTGGCGGTACAATTTCTCCCATTCATTTTTCCTCAAGCGTCCCGCCTCCTCTCCCTCATACCGTCTCTGATGCAGTAAACACACTCATTTCTCTGCAGGATTCACTCACCAGGCACATCTTTCCCGTGAGCAGCAGTTCGGTCTCGCTGTGCAGAGCTTTGACGTTACTGACCATCTCCATCACAACGTTACAGGTCAAACCCTACAAACACACACACGTCAATTCACGGATATACACTCATTTGAATCTGAACCAAACGAGAGCAGTCATAACCAACACGCTGTGATTGACAGCTGACAGACGCCACTCACCCCGCTGCTTTTGGAGTTGGCGTACACCAGGTCCATGGCTTTAGAGCTGGCGTTGACCGCGTGAGCCAATTCCTGCTCGATGGTGTGATGAGACTCTGCCACTTCCCTGATACTAAACACACACATTTAAACATGTTAAGTATATATGTGATGGGTCATTTTTATGTCCAAAGGCCTTAATAATAATAAAAACAAAGATATGACATCCAAAGTATGTACAACTAAATCTCTTTTATTGAACCCAAAAGGTTTTAATTATATTTTGCGACATATAAAGGTGTTTTAAAGATTTTGAAGTGTCAAAAGGTCATTCGGTTTAACCGTTCAAAGGCCAATACAGCCATTTCATTTGTGATTAAAATATCTTAAAATGTAATAAATGTAAATATGTTTTATTCTGGCATGATTTTATAACTTCATATATCAACATAGTGCAACATGCTGTTAAAATTATGTGTAGAAGTCGTTAAAAAAGGATGTCCAGAAAAATTTATTTCATTGATGTCATTTGGAGTAACCAATATAATATAAAGGGACCATTTTGGATCAAGTCATGTGGTCAATATCATGTGACCGGATGTGACATCATTCAGACACCTGCAAAGGACCACATGGTCGTGAAGCAAAGTAACTAACTCTCTCTTAACTATTTGAAAAATTCATGTAATGGTAATGGAGAAATTAAGACAAATTTTAATTTAAAATAAAATAAATTTTATTACTCGTTTTTTATTTTACAGTACAATAGTGTTATTATAATATATTTCTTATTTTGTTAAATATTTGTATTTTTAATCATAATTACTATTAACAGTGGGAATTAATCGATTTAAAAAAAAATAGGTTACTTTGAAAATTTTCACTCAGAAATCGCTAGTAAATTTCACAAATAATATCAAAGAAATGGCATGTATTAAATATTTTTTATTTGATTAATTACATGATGTGGTGATTAATTAATCTAGTTAATCGTGAATCAATTGCACATCAAATTTGGCTGTGAAATTACCTCCAAAATTTAAAGTCATTATTGTGTTAAATGAGAAAAGCATCAAATAGACGTTACAAATGTGTACATGTGTAGAAGTCGGAAAAATGAATTTCATTGATGTCATTCGGAGTAACCAATATAAAGGGACCATTTTGGATCAAGTCATGTGGTCAATATCATGTGACAGGATGTGACATCATTCAGACACCTGCAAAGGGCCACATGGTGATGAAGCAAAGTAACTAACTCTCTTTTAACTATTTGCAAAATTCATGTTTTTGCTCATTCGGTACAACCGCTATAAAACATGAAAAATGTTGTAAAATTTTAAAAACTTAAAAAAAACTTAAGTAAAACTTAAAAACTAAATATAAAATATTTGATTGTCCTTTTGTTAGCTAGCTAGATATCAGCCTGTTAGCACTGTTTGAAAATATCATCATTCAGTATAACCAAAAGTGTCATTCGGTAAAACCGAAATTTTGGTTAAACCGAATGACTTTTTTGGTGACAAACTTTGTCCATCTTGTAAAAAATGACAAAAGCAGAGTTAATTGATTATAAAAACCACATAATCTCATTGTTAACACTTCAAAAATTAATTATATCTTCATTATATTGACCCATGTACATGTATTTGAATGCTCAAACCTGAACATCAGATCTGTGTACCTGTGTATCAGCGCCCCGGCCGCCTGTCCGAACAGGCTGATCTGAGTGGTTTCCTCTTCAGACACGATCTCCGGCTGCGATGCATGCTGGGAGACCAGCCGAGGAATCTCCCCTCTCTGTTTATCCTCCCACGACTTCAGAGTGTTTTCGAACGCCTGCAAAACAGCCATATTTGAGTTGAGTTTTATTATCCGAGAGCCTCATCTCGAGTCCCCATGATGCCGCTCGTGCGCACTGACCCGGTCTCTGGTGAGGGTTTGTGTGCGGTTCTTGTGGTGGATCCGAATGTATCCCGGCGGTTGGATCCAGGCCTCTCCGTCCACCTGCACAGGTACACCTTCATCTCCCAGAATCGTGATCTTCACTGTCCGACACTGATGAAGACACAAACACTCCTTACAAATCATATCTGTGTACTAGTTAACCATATTTTGGTGAAAAAACTGTAGTGAGCTAAACATGACAAAACACGAGTGTGTACCTGTGCGATACGGTGGTGCTGTAGATTAATAACTCTAGAAACAGCCATCTGCATGCTGCCGAACACAGCCACCACCTCCAGGATCTTATCGTCAAACGACGGCGCCGTGAACGTCTGTAAACAAACACACGGAGCATGAGAAACACAAACGCTTCAGTATTCCACACAGGAAGGAGAAGCACAAACTTACGTCGTCCTCTTTAGTTCCGCCCCAGAAGTTTGTTCCTCCTGCGTAACTGGGAATATTCAACACAGCGATTCCTTGGAGACTGGGAAGAGGGATCGGCCTGCCGTCACACTACAAACACACACACACACTCAGGTTAGGTCGATTCATCTTGTAAACATGGAGTCTCTCCATCAGTGTCGACTCCGGTTTGAACAATGTAAGGCTGAACACCGTCGTCATTTTGGCTGCGTGAGATTCTCCAGCTTTGTTGTTGTTGAGCTGTTAAAGCTCCGCCCTCTTCTGGAGCAGCAGCTCATTTGCATTTAAAGGGACACACACAAAAATGGCGTGTTTTTGGTCACACCCAAATAGAGGCAAATTTGACAAGCTATAATAAATGATCTGTGGGGGATTTTGAGCTGAAACTTCAACGACACATTCTGGAGACACTCACCTCCAGCAGAACTCTCTGTTCCAGGTTCTTGTATGTTCTGTGCAGAAGTTCTCTGGTTCCCAGGACTCCGTACCACATCATGTTCTTAGTCCGACTCCTAAACACACACACACACACACACGTTATTAGAGATGGGAATCAATCACCAGAGGCCCCAAGATATGATATTATCAAAATTCTTAAGCAATGACATGATATTATTGCGATTTACGCATCTTGCAATATGCTGAGTATTGCAATAAAATTGATTTATTACCTTTTTTTTCCAACTGCAAATGATCCCAAAGGAAAACTTTGTCCAAATATGTGTTTATCTAATAATATTAAGTTCTCAGTCTGTTCATTTCACATTTTTTTTCATCCCCTCCTTGTTCACTATTTTCCTTCCTTGTATTTTAGACATTTTTAATCAAAATCAATCAATCTGCACATTTCAATGTTTTCAAACTCAATTAAAGGTGCCGTAGAACGTCTTTTTAAAAGATGTAATATAAGTCTAAGGTGTCCCCTGAATGTGTCTGTGAAGTTTCAGCTCAAAATACCCCATAGATTTTTTTTTTTTATTAATTTTTTTAACTGCCTATTTTGGGGAATCATTAAATATGAGGCAATTTAGGCTGCGGCCCCTTTAAATGCTCACGCTCCCCCTCCCCTGGAGCTCGCGCTTGCCTTTAACAGCATAAACAAAGTTCACACAGCTAATATAACCCTCAAAATGGATCTTTACAAAGTGTTCGTCATGCAGCATGTCTAATCACATAAGTACAGTATTTATTTAGGTGTTTACATTTGATTCTGAATGAGTTTGATAGTGCTCCGCGGCTAAAGCTAACATTACACACTGTTGGAGAGATTTATAAAGAATGAAGTTGTGTTTATGAATTATACAGACTGCAAGTGTTTACAAATGAAAATAACGACGGCTCTTGTCTCCGTGAATACAGTAAGAAACGATGGTAACTTTAACCACATTTAACAGTACATTAGCAACATGCTAACGAAACATTTAGAAAGACAATTCACAAATATCACTAAAAATATCATGTTATCATGGATCATGTCAGTTATTATTGCTCCATCTGCCATTTTTCACTATTGTTCTTGCTTGCTTACCTAGTCTGATGATTCAGCTGTGCACAGATCCAGACGTTAATACTGGCTGCCCTTGTCTAATGCCTTGAACATGGGCTGGCATATGCAAATATTGGAGGCGTACATATTAATGATCCCGACTGTTACGTAAAACAGTCGGTGTTATGTTGAGATTCGCCTGTTCTTCGGAGGTCTTTTAAACAAATGAGATTTATATAAGAAGGAGGAAACAATGGAGTTTGAGACTCACTGTATGTCATTTCCATGTACTGAACTCTTGTTATTCAACTATGCCAATATAAATTAAATTTTTATTTCTAGGGCACCTTTAAATGTATTTGTTTTTACAATGCATAGTGTTTTAGGCAGTTTCACAAAGAACAACCTTCCTAATACCCTAATGATAAGTCAAAGCTCATAAGATACATATATTTACCATTAACAGATACTTAAAAGCCTAACACTTGGACGCTCGATGGCGCTATGGAGTAATTATATCTCTTAAAGGATTAGTTCACTTCAGAATTAAAATTTCCTGATAATTTACTCACCCCCATGTCATCCAAGATGTTCATGTCTTTCTTTCTTCAGTTGAAAAGAAATGAAGGTTTTTGAGGAAAACATTCCAGGATTTTTCTCCATATAGTGGACTTCACTGGGGTTCAACGGGTTGAAGGTCCAAATGTCAGTTTCAGATCAGCTTCAAAGAGCTCTACATGATCCCAGACGAGGAATAAGAGTCTTATCTAGAGAAACTGTTGCTCATTTTCTAAAAAAAATAAAAATTTTATACTTTTTAACCATAAATGCTCGTCTTGCACTGCTCTGTGATGCGCCACCCATTACGTAATCATGTTAGAAAGATCACGTGTGACGAAGGCGGAAGAACAGATCCAGTGTTTACAAAGCGAACATGCAAAGACTAAGTCAAACCCTTTACAAAAAAAGGTAAAACAATGTTGGACAATTTTGAAGTTGGAGGAGAAAATGTGACCTTTCCACAGAGCAGTGCAAGACGAGCATTTATGGTTAAAAAGTATATATTTTTTTATTTTTTTAGAAAATGGCCGATGGTTTCTCTAGATTAGACTCTTATTCCTCGTCTGGGATCATGTAGAGCTCTTTGAAGCTGCACT
The DNA here is from genome assembly GCF_018812025.1 of Megalobrama amblycephala. Classification (NCBI taxonomy): domain Eukaryota; kingdom Metazoa; phylum Chordata; class Actinopteri; order Cypriniformes; family Xenocyprididae; genus Megalobrama; species Megalobrama amblycephala. The sequence goes on along the minus strand of NC_063059.1, from coordinate 41,173,780 downwards.
GAAACTGACATTTGGACCTTCAACTCGTTGAACCCCAGTGAAGTCCACTATATGGAGAAAAATCCTGGAATGTTTTCCTCAAAAACCTTCATTTCTTTTCCACAGAAGAAAGACATGAACATGATTTCCCTAGATTAGTGAGGACATGTGGCCCTCACAAGACCTTTGAGAGCAGAAGAGACTCTCAAAACATCATGATCAGATGCTGAAGTTTGCATACCTGCATTTCTCCGGATGCTCATCGCGTTTATTGTTGAAGTCCAGAGAGATTTTGGCGTCCAGACCGATTCCAAAATAATTATTCATCACACATTTCTCTGTGTACAGATCCCTAAAATACAAAGAGGCACTCTCGCATCAGTCCATTTTAAGGACATTGTTGACTAGATGAATAAAAAGATCATGTGACTCACAGGTTCTCTGGATCACAGCTGAACGGGTCGGCGTTGACCAACAGCCTGCTGATCACTGACCCGCTGAAAGAGCCCGACACACCCGCCCTGAGACCTGCACACGAAAACACACATCATGAGCTTCTGAACAACATCAACGACTCTGCCGACTCACTGACGACTGCTGCTCTTACTTGGGTAGAGGATCTTGGTGTTCAGCATGGGCATGTTCTCCCTACTTCCTGTCTGTGCAGGAAGTGAGGCGGAGCTGCCTATGGATAGGCGTTCTTTACTGATGAGCTTCTCACATGGAGTCTTAGACACTGAGATAGAGAGAAAAATGAGTGACGCTGTACTTCAGGAACGAGTGTTTGCACGTTTCAAGAGCCTCACCTCTTCTGCTGGCTCGCGTTCTGTTGCTGTATGACAGCAGAGATGATCGCTCAGCATCATCATCCTCATCTTCATCCTCCGCAGGCAGTGAGGGCAAACCTTCCTCCGTTTGAGCGTTCTGTTCATCCACCGCTGAAAGACCAGATCATGACAGAATATTAATTGCTGGACAAATGTTTAATTTATTTGAATGAATTATTTAAAAAAATGTTTTTGAATGAATTCAATGGCTCATTAATAAATACTTGTTTCATTACTGGACGAATCAGTGTTTTTGAACGAATCTTTTGAATGAATGATTCAATGACTTATATAATTTTCAACAGTCACTTGTCGCCACCTAGTGGTGTAACGATGTAATTGTTTTAACCATTATTTGAAGTGCCAAGTTAGTTTCAAAAGGCGATTTGCTCCATTTTGATCACTTTCGTAGACATCAGTGTTTATATCCTAACTATAATCTTTTATCTCAGTACTTCTGTGATCATTTGAATATTTCTAACACAGAAATAACTACTATGTGGTTCAAAACTTAACTGGTACATCGTTTTCGCGTGCGAAAACAAAAATGGTGGCGCCGTGGGTGGAAACATGCATATTAAGGGCCGGTAATATTATAATAAGATCCCCTTCCTATGTCACCACGGGAGTGAAATCTGAGCGGCTCATTTTTTCACATGTTTGCAGACAAAGGCTTGCCAAAACAAGTTACTGGGTTTTTCTTTTTCACGTTTTCTGGATTGGTAGATGCACCAGGGACCCGATAATAACACTTAAACACGAAAAAGTCTGATTTTTTTTATATGTTCAAATGTCAATATCAAATGAGGTGAAGCACCTTTTTTCTCTTTTTCATTTACCTTTCTCCGTGTGCTCTATGATTTGTCTGATGGCTTTCTTCAGGCTGTTGGCGCGTAACATCAGCTGCTCACGAGGTTTGAAGATGGCGGCAGGCGGTCGAGGAGAACAAGGAGCTGTGACTGTGGGCGGGGCAGTGGGCGGAGCCAACACCACACCCTCCCCATCAACCTGCTCCTCTGCGATGGTGGGCGGAGGCGCAGTCATCACACTGGTGGCCTGGGCTTCCTCGTTAAGCGTCTTCAGTAATGAGTCCAACTTTTCTTTAAGCACACAACACTGCATACAAAAACATCCTGAGTAATTCATCAGCCAATCACAAAATACTTCCAGCTTTCAAAAGCCAATCACAAAACAGCATGTCATCTAATAGCCAATCACAGCTGACCTTTTTAGCCATGGCCTCTGATTCTTCTGAATTTTCTGTGTTCTTCTCGTATGCACGTCCCACTTTCGCAACAAAGTCCTTTACCGTCTCACACAAAACTCTGAAAAACATGCTTTTAGATAAGCAGGCTGCAACGAACAGAAATACACACTGTTGCTTACATATACAGTACGTACTTGGCAGAGGAAATGACCACAGAGTGCTGATCGGACGTCAAGATTTTGGAGAGATGAGCAGCAACGGAGTCTTCATAGGTCAGAATGTGCTGCACCTGGAACAGAGGAAACACAGAACAGACGATGGGAAAAGAGAAACACCAAACTGCCATTGGGAAGAGAGGAAACCCAGAACAGCCAATGGGAAGAGAGGAAACACAGAACAGACGATGGGAAAAGAGAAACACCAAACTGCCATTGGGAAGAGAGGAAACCCAGAACAGCCAATGGGAAGAGAGGAAACACAGAACAGACGATGGGAAAAGAGGAAACACCGAACAGCCGTTGAGAAGAGAGGAAACACCAAACAGCAGTTGGGAAGAGAGGAAACACAGAACAGCCAATGGGAAGAGAGGAAACACCGAACAGCAGTTGGGAAGAGAGGAAACACGAAAAGCACTTGGGAAGAGAGGAAACACCGAACAGCCGTTGGGAAGAGAGGAAACACAGAACAGACGATGGGAAAAGAGGAAACACCAAACTGCCGTTGGGAAGAGAGGAAACACAGAACAGCCAATGGGAAGAGAGGAAACACAGAACAGACGATGGGAAAAGAGGAAACACCAAACTGCCGTTGGGAAGAGAGGAAACACAGAACAGCCAATGGGAAGAGAGGAAACACAGAACAGACGATGGGAAAAGAAGAAACACCAAACTGCCGTTGGGAAGAGAGGAAACACAGAACAGCCAATGGGAAGAGAGGAAACACCGAACAACAGTTGGGAAGAGAGGAAACACAGAACAGCCAATGGGAAGAGAGGAAACACCGAAAAGCAGTTGGGAAGAGAGGAAACACGAAAAGCACTTGGGAAGAGAGGAAACACAGAACAGCCGTTGGGAAGAGAGGAAACCAGAACAGCCGATGGGAAGAGAGGAAACCAGAACAGCCAATGAGAAGAGAGGAAACCCAGAGCAGCAGTTGGGAAGAGAGGAAACACCGAACAGCCGTTGGGAAGAGAGGAAACCAGAACAGCCGTTGGGAAGAGAGGAAACCAGAACAGCCGTTGGGAAGAGAGGAAACCAGAACAGCCAATGGGAAGAGAGGAAACACCAAACAGCAGTTGGGAAGAGAGGAAACACCGAAAAGCAGTTGGGAAGAGAGGAAACACCGAACAGCCGATGGGAAGAAAGGAAACACAGAACAGCTGATGGGAAGAGAGGAAACCCAGAACAGCCGTTGGGAAGAGAGGAAACACCGAACAGCCGATGGGAAGAAAGGAAACACAGAACAGCCGATGGGAAGAGAGGAAACACCGAACAGCCGATGGGAAGAAAGGAAACACAGAACAGCAGTTGGGAAGAGAGGAAACACAGAACAGCCGATGGGAAGAAAGGAAACACAGAACAGCCGATGGGAAGAAAGGAAACACAGAACAGCCGATGGGAAGAGAGGAAACACAGAACAGCCGATGGAAAGAAAGGAAACACAGAACAGCAGTTGGGAAGAGAGGAAACACCGAACAGCCGATGGGAAGAAAGGAAACACAGAACAGCCGATGGGAAGAGAGGAAACCCAGAACAGCCGTTGGGAAGAGAGGAAAGACCGAACAGCCGATGGGAAGAAAGGAAACACAGAACAGCCGATGGGAAGAGAGGAAACACCGAACAGCCGATGGGAAGAAAGGAAACACAGAACAGCAGTTGGGAAGAGAGGAAACACAGAACAGCCGATGGGAAGAAAGGAAACACAGAACAGCCGATGGGAAGAGAGGAAACACCGAACAGCCGATGGGAAGAAAGGAAACACAGAACAGCAGTTGGGAAGAGAGGAAACACCGAACAGCCGATGGGAAGAAAGGAAACACAGAACAGCCGATGGGAAGAGAGGAAACACAGAACAGCCGTTGGGAAGAGAGGAAACACAGAACAGCCGATGGGAAGAGAGGAAACACCGAACAGCCGTTGGGAAGAGAGGAAAAACCGAACAGCCGATGGGAAGAAAGGAAACACAGAACAGCCGATGGGAAGAGAGGAAACACAGAACAGCCGTTGGAAAAAGAAGAAACACCGAACAGCCGATGGGAAGAAAGGAAACACAGAACAGCCGTTGGAAAGAAAGGAAACCCAGAACAGCCGATGGGAAGAGAGGAAACACAGAACAGCCGTTGGGAAGAAAGGAAACACAGAACAGCCGTTGGGAAAAGAGGAAACACAGAACAGCCGATGGGAAGAAAGGAAACACAGAACAGCCGTTGGGAAAAGAGGAAACACAGAACAGCCGATGGGAAGAAAGGAAACACCGAACAGTCGATGGGAAAGAGAGGAAACACCGAACAGCCGTTGGGAAGAGAGGAAACACAGAACAGCCGTTGGGAAGAGAGGAAACCCAGAACAGCCGATGGGAAGTGAGGAAACACCGAACAGCCGTTGGGAAGAGATGAAACACAGAACAGCCGTTGGGAAAAGAGGAAACACAGAACAGCCGATGGGAAGAAAGGAAACACCGAACAGCCGTTGGGAAGAGAGGAAAGCCAGAACAGCCGATGGGAAGAGAGGAAACACAGAACAGCCGTTGGGAAGAGAGGAAACACAGAACAGCCGTTGGGAAGAGAGGAAACACCGAACAGCCGTTGGGAAGAGAGGAAACACAGAACAGCCGTTGGGAAAAGAGGAAACACAGAACAGCCGGTGGGAAGAAAGGAAACACAGAACAGCCGATGGGAAAAGAGGAAACACAGAACAGCCGATGGGAAGAGAGGAAACACAGAACAGCCGATGGGAAGAGAGGAAACACAGAACAGCCGTTGGGAAAAGAGGAAACACAGAACAGCCGGTGGGAAGAAAGGAAACACAGAACAGCCGATGGGAAAAGAGGAAACACAGAACAGCCGATGGGAAGAGAGGAAACACAGAACAACCGATGGGAAGAGAGGAAACACAGAACAGCCGGTGGGAAGAAAGGAAACACAGAACAGCCGATGGGAAAAGAGGAAACACAGAACAGCCGATGGGAAGAGAGGAAACACAGAACAGCCAATCAGAGCAGCAAGTTTGATCTTTTGAAATACAAGATTTTGATGTAAGATACTGATTATTCAATTGTAAATAAATAAAGGGTGGGAAAGTATTAAAAAATATTATTATAAAAATAATTTCATTTTATAATTTTTTTTATTTTCAAGATCTCACTGCCACGCTTCACTTTGAAACACATAAATTTATTTAATTAAATCACGATTTGATAATCGTGCCGAGTCATGATTTCAGTTTAATTACAATTAATCATGCAGCCTTACTTTAAAGTTTTCATGATATATTTATATACAATTATAGTTTTCATTTTAATTCTCGAATGAGCGGGACTTTTTTTTTAATTCTCCTTTAGTGGTCCATACAAGAAAGTAGGGCATATGACAAGGTGAGTAAATGATGATTTAAGTTTCATTTTAGGGTGAACTGTCCTTTTAAATCAGCATTACCTCTGAGTCCTCACTGCAGTCCTCGGTTACCGTGGAGCTGGAGTGTTGCCGTGGTAACTTGGTCTCATATACCATAATACTCCATCTACGAGAAATAAAAGCGTTGGATGGTTTGTCAAGGACTGAGACAGACTGTGACTGACAGATACTTCAGGCACACAAACTGACCTGTCAAGCATCTTGGTACTGGCTCTCTCCAGTTTTTCCAGGATCTGCGGTAACTGTGTGTCGTCATCACACGCCGAGCCCCACCCCAAAACTCTGGCCAGGTCATTTCCTGTTCCCAGCGGAAGCACGCCCAGCTGGCACTGCGGACGCCACATCAAAACATCAAACTCTAGACATGAACCTGTGGCTCAAACAGTAACTAGCAACAAACCCAAGATAACTGATTCAATTCACAGGAAATGCATGAACTGAAAAGCACCACCAGAAGGCAGTATAAGCACAGAAAATGTGTCTGAACTCTGTTCATCCTGTATAGTACAGCATATTAGTATCAGTGCATGTGATTTATTAATGTTCCAGTATGCCGTTAACCACAGCTGGTGTAGTATTATCTGTAGTTAGTACAAGTTAGTACACTGCAGTATGATTCAGTGTCTGTTGTGTTTGTTTACCTGTTTGTGTAACGTCAGAGCATCTATCTCTGATAAAACCCATCCGACACTGCCGTCTCCTCCACACACCAGAATACGAAATGTGTCGAACTTCTGAAACAGACGCAAGCTGCGACAGACACACACAAACACATGTAAACATGTCAATTGCAAGAAAAAAAATGCAAGATTATCGATTTTTTTTTTATTGTCTGAGTGGATATTTGTGTGTGTGTGTGTGTGTGTGTGTGTGTGTGTGTGTGTGTCTTACCCCAGATGTGGCCCTCCATTCATCAGATCAAACACTTGTGCAGGGTTCAACAGCTGTTTGAACCGCCGTAGAAACTTCACGCCCTGATTATCTCCACTTTTACTGTTCACGAACACCAACAACGGGCTGGTGCAGGTCGGAGGACACGTCGCCTTCCAAAACCCTACAAACACACACAAGAGAGAGGTTGCAGTTTCACAGTGTTATTTTAGTATTATTTATCCGGTAACACTTTACAATAAGGTTCTATAAGTTAACATGAACTAACAACGAAAAATACTTAAAGTTTAAAAGCTTAAACTTTAAACATGCATCATTTTGAATCTTCAGTCTAGAGCATGTGAGTTCTTCATGTTCTGAACTATTCCTGACATAAAGCCATAATTGGTCATTTCTGTGAGGTGATTTTTAGATACGAGCTATTTCTGACGGAGCGCTCTGATTGGATATTTCCATGAGATCGCTCTGATTTCACTCTGATTGGTCATCTCTGGGAAAGTATTCTGACGAGTTGATTTTGCAGAAGTGCTCTGATTGGTTGATACTGAGGGAACGCTCTGATTGGATGCTCACCGTCCGAGTCGATGCTGTTGAGGGCAGTGGGTGGAATCACGGAGACTTTACACTGACCCAACGGACACTTAGAAGAGAGCTGGTCTTTGCACCCAGCATGCACCTGGAGAAAGTACACACAGTTGATTGTCATCTTTGTCTTCCATTAAATGTGTAGCATAACATTAATAAATGTCAGAAAATCATGAACTTTCACACACTCACCATAGCTTTACACCACAAACAGCGCCAGTCCTGAAGTCTCAAAACGCTGCCGCAGGTTTTATCGCACACAGTGCATTTGGCACTGACGGGCAGATTCCCCTCCAGCCACTGGTGAGGCATCGAGATCTAACGAGTTTACAAAGGTGTTAATTACAAGTTCAGAAATTACCTGACCTTCTTACACAAAATGGATATAACCCTAACCACCCTATCACAAAACAAGAAAAAAGTGTAGCATAGCAAAAATAACGCTCACCCCATCCTCATCCTCCAGTATGTCTTTGCCGATGGAGGCCAGAGTCGTCCATTTGCAGTTATTAGTGGCTCTGACCGCACAACGCTTGTGAGCCTTGAACTTGCACACTGTACAACACACAAAGTTTTCAGTCAAGTTAAATGGTTAGTTCACCTAAAAATAAAAAATAAATCATTTACTCACCCTCATGTCTTTCTAAACCAATAAGATTTTTGTTCATCTTCAAAACACAAATGAAGATATTTTAAATGAAATCTGAGAATTAACCTCACTGGTTCTAGCAGAAGCTCAAACGTGCTGCGTAACACGAGAATGAACCTCATTGGTTCTTTCAGAAGATTCAAACGTGCTGCGTAACAAGAGAATGAATCTCATTGGTTCTTGCTGAAGCTCAAACATGATGCGTAACACATGAATTAACCTCATTGGTTCTTGCTGAAGCTCAAACGTGCTGCGTAACACAAGAATGAACCTCATTGGTTCTTGCTGAAGCTCAAACGTGCTGCGTAATACCAGAATGAACCTCATTGGTTCTTGCTGAAGCTCAAACGTGCTGCGTAACAAGAGAATGAATCTCATTGGTTCTTGCTGAAGCTCAAACATGATGCGTAACATGAGAACGAACCTCATTGGTTCTTGAGGAAGCTCAAACGTGCTGCGCAACACGAGAATGAATCTCATTGGTTCTTGAGCTGAAGCTCAAATGTGATGCGTAACAGGAGAATGAACCTCATTGGTTCTTGAGGAAGCTCAAACGTGCTGCGTAACATTGGTTCTTGCTGAAGCTCAAACGTGCTGCGTAACCTCAAACGTGCTGGTAACCTCATTGGTTCTTGCTGAAGCTCAAACGTGCTGCGTAACACGAGAATGAACCTCATTGGTTCTTGCTGAAGCTCAAACGTGCTGCGTAACACGAGAATGAACCTCATTGGTTCTCGCTGAAGCTCAAACGTGCTGCGTAAGCTCAAACTCAAACGTGCTGCGTAACACGAGAATGAACCTCATTGGTTCTTTCAGTGCTGCGTAAGCTCAAACGTGCTGCGTAACACAAGAATGAACCTCATTGGTTCTTGCTGAAGCTCAAACGTGCTGCGTAACACGAGAATGAACCTCATTGGTTCTTGCTGAAGCTCAAACGTGCTGCGTAACACGAGAATGAACCTCATTGGTTCTCGCTGAAGCTCAAACGTGCTGCGTAACACGAGAATGAACCTCATTGGTTCTCGCTGAAGCTCAAACGTGCTGCGTAACACGAGAATAAACCTCATTGGTTCTTGCTGAAGTTCAAACGTGCTGCGTAACAAGAGAATGAATCTCATTGGTTCTTGCTGAAGCTCAAACGTGATGCGTAACACGAGAATGAACCTCATTGGTTCTTGCTGAAGCTCAAACGTGCTGCGTAACACATGAATGAACCTCATGGGTTCTTGAGAAAGCTCAAACATGCTGCGTAACAAGAGAATGAACCTCATTGGTTCTTGCTGAAGCTCAAACGTGCTGCGTAATACCAGAATGAACCTCATTGGTTCTTGCGGAAGCTCAAACGTGCTGCGTAACAAGAGAATGAACCTCATTGGTTCTTGCTGAAGCTCAAACGTGCTGCGTAATACCAGAATGAACCTCATTGGTTCTCGCTGAAGCTCAAACGTGCTGCGTAACACGAGAATGAACCTCATTGGTTCTTTCAGAAGCTCAAACGTGCTGCGTAACACAAGAATGAACCTCATTGGTTCTTGAGGAAGCTCAAACGTGCTGCGTAACGAGAATGAACCTCATTGGTTCTTGAGGAAGCTCAAACATGCTGCGTAACACAAGAATGAACCTCATTGGTTCTTGAGGAAGCTCAAACGTGCTGCGTAACAAGAGAATGAACCTCATTGGTTCTTGAGGAAGCTCAAACGTGCTGCGTAACACGAGAATGAACCTCATTGGTTCTTTCAGAAGCTCAAACGTGCTGCGTAACACAAGAATGAACCTCATTGGTTCTTGCTGAAGCTCAAACGTGCTGCGTAACAGGAAAATGAACCTCATTGGTTCTTGAGGAAGCTCAAACGTGCTGCGTAACACAAGAATGAACCTCATTGGTTCTTGCTGAAGCTCAAACGTGCTGCGTAACAAGAGAATGAACCTCATTGGTTCTTTCAGAAGCTCAAACGTGCTGCGTAACACGAGAATGAACCTCATTGGTTCTTGCTGAAGTTCAAACGTGCTGCGTAACACGAGAATGAACCTCATTGGTTCTTGCTGAAGTTCAAACGTGCTGCGTAACACGAGAATGAACCTCATTGGTTCTTGCAGAAGCTCAAACGTGCTGCGTAACAAGAGAATGAATCTCATTGGTTCTTGCTGAAGCTCAAACGTGATGCGTAACACGAGAACGAACCTCATTGGTTCTTGCTGAAGCTCAAACGTGCTGCGTAACACATGAATTAACCTCATGGGTTCTTGAGGAAGCTCAAACATGCTGCGTAACAACAGAATGAACCTCATTGGTTCTTGCTGAAGCTCAAACGTGCTGCGTAATACCAGAATGAACCTCATTGGTTCTTGCTGAAGCTCAAACGTGCTGCGTAACAAGAGAATGAATCTCATTGGTTCTTGCTGAAGCTCAAACGTGCTGCGTAATACCAGAATGAACCTCATTGGTTCTTGCTGAAGCTCAAACGTGCTGCGTAACAAGAGAATGAACCTCATTGGTTCTTGCTGAAGCTCAAACGTGCTGCGTAACAAGAGAATGAACCTCATTGGTTCTTGCTGAAGCTCAAACGTGCTGCGTAATACCAGAATGAACCTCATTGGTTCTTGCTGAAGCTCAAACGTGCTGCGTAACAAGAGAATGAACCTCATTGGTTCTTGCTGAAGCTCAAATGTGCTGCGTAATACCAGAATGAACCTCATTGGTTCTTGCTGAAGCTCAAACGTGCTGCGTAACACGAGAATGAAACTCATTGGTTCTTGCTGAAGCTCAAACGTGCTGCGTAACACATGAATTAACCTCATTGGTTCTTGCTGAAGCTCAAACATGCTGCGTAACACAAGAATGAACCTCATTGGTTCTTGCTGAAGCTCAAACGTGCTGCGTAATACCAGAATGAACCTCATTGGTTCTTGCTGAAGCTCAAACGTGCTGCGTAACAAGAGAATGAATCTCATTGGTTCTTGCTGAAGCTCAAACATGATGCGTAACATGACAACGAACCTCATTGGTTCTTGAGGAAGCTCAAATGTGATGCGTAACAGGAGAATGAACCTCATTGGTTCTTTCAGAAGCTCAAATGTGCTGCGTAACACGAGAATGAACCTCATTGGTTCTTGCTGAAGCTCAAACGTGCTGCGTAACACGAGAATGAACCTCATTGGTTCTTGCTGAAGCTCAAACGTGCTGCGTAACACGAGAATGAACCTCTTTGGTTCTTGCTGAAGCTCAAACGTGCTGCGTAACACGAGAATGAACCTCATTGGTTCTCGCTGAAGCTCAAACGTGCTGCGTAACACGAGAATGAACCTCATTGGTTCTTGCTGAAGCTCAAACGTGCTGCGTAACAGGAGAATGAACCTCATTGGTTCTTTCAGAAGCTCAAACGTGCTGCGTAACACGAGAATGAACCTCATTGGTTCTTGCTGAAGCTCAAACGTGCTGCGTAACACGAGAATGAACCTCATTGGTTCTCGCTGAAGCTCAAACGTGCTGCGTAACACGAGAATGAACCTCATTGGTTCTCGCTGAAGCTCAAACGTGCTGCGTAACACGAGAATGAACCTCATTGGTTCTCGCTGAAGCTCAAACGTGCTGCGTAACATGAGAATGAACCTCATTGGTTCTTGCTGAAGCTCAAACGTGATGCGTAACACGGGAATGAACCTCATTGGTTCTTGCTGAAGCTCAAACGTGCTGCGTAACACATGAATGAACCTCATGGGTTCTTGAGGAAGCTCAAACATGCTGCGTAACAAGAGAATGAACCTCATTGGGTCTTGCTGAAGCTCAAACGTGCTGCGTAATACCAGAATGAACCTCACTGGTTCTTGCTGAAGCTCAAACGTGCTGCGTAACAAGAGAATGAATCTCATTGGTTCTTGCTGAAGCTCAAACGTGCTGCGTAATACCAGAATGAACCTAATTGGTTCTTGCTGAAGCTCAAACGTGCTGCGTAACAAGAGAATGAACCTCATTGGTTCTTGCTGAAGCTCAAACGTGCTGCGTAACAAGAGAATGAACCTCATTGGTTCTTGCTGAAGCTCAAACGTGCTGCGTAATACCAGAATGAACCTCATTGGTTCTTGCTGAAGCTCAAACGTGCTGCGTAACAAGAGAATGAACCTCATTGGTTCTTGCTGAAGCTCAAACGTGCTGCGTAACACATGAATTAACCTCATGGGTTCTTGCTGAAGCTCAAACGTGCTGCGTAATACCAGAATGAACCTCATTGGTTCTTGCTGAAGCTCAAACATGCTGCATAACACAAGAATGAACCTCATTGGTTCTTGCTGAAGCTCAAACGTGCTGCGTAACAAGAGAATGAATCTCATTGGTTCTTGAGGAAGCTCAAACGTGCTGCGCAACACGAGAATGAATCTCATTGGTTCTTGAGGAAGCTCAAATGTGATGCGTAACACGAGAATGAACCTAATTGGTTCTTTCAGAAGCTCAAACGTGCTGCGTAACACAAGAATGAACCTCATTGGTTCTTGAGGAAGCTCAAATGTGCAGCGCAACACGAGAATGAATCTCATTGGTTCTTGAGGAAGCTCAAATGTGATGCGTAACACGAGAATGAACCTCATTGGTTCTTTCAGAAGCTCAAACGTGCTGCGTAACACGAGAATGAACCTCATTGGTTCTTTCAGAAGCTCAAACGTGCTGCGTAATACGAGAATGAACCTCATTGGTTCTTTCAGAAGCTCAAACGTGCTGCGTAACACCAGAATGAACCTCATTGGTTCTTGCGGAAGCTCAAACGTGCTGCGTAATACCAGAATGAACCTCATTGGTTCTTGCGGAAGCTCAAACGTGCTGCGTAACACCAGAATGAACCTCATTGGTTCTTGCGGAAGCTCAAACGTGCTGCGTAACACGAGAATGAACCTCACTGGTTCTTGAGGAAGCTCAAACGTGCTGCGTAACACGAGAATGAACCTCATTGGTTCTTGAGGAAGCTCAAACGTGCTGCGTAACACGAGAATGAACCTCATTGGTTCTTGAGGAAGCTCAAACGTGCTGCGTAACACGAGAATGAACCTCATTGGTTCTTGAGGAAGCTCAAACGTGCTGCGTAACACGAGAATGAACCTCATTGGTTCTTGAGGAAGCTCAAACGTGCTGCGTAACACGAGAATGAACCTCATTGGTTCTTGAGGAAGCTCAAACGTGCTGCGTAACACGAGAATGAATAAAAGCCTAAATTAAATCTGTTCATTATATAAAGCAGTAAGGTCTCTTGAGAAAATGTGGACTAAACTGCTCGATTCACATGGATTAGTTTTACATTCTCTTTATGAACTTTTTGAAGCGTTGAAGTGGTATTTGCATAGCTGTGAATGGAGGGACAGAAATCTCTCCAATTTCATCAAAAAGATTTTCATTTGTGTTCTGAAGATGAACGAAAGTCTTACATGTGTGGAATGACATGAGGGTGAGTACATGATTACAGAATTTTCATTTTTGGGTGAACTAACCCTTCAACATAAATCAGCACAGAAACCTCTATAACAATCAAATCAAATGCATGATGAAGAGTAACAGACCTTCGCAGGACAGTCCGTGAGAGGTGACTCCAGACAGCGCCTCCCGGCAGACGTTACAGTACGTGGGGCGAGCGTGTGAACAGGCGTACCAGTTATGCATCCCAGAGAAATGATCCATACTGAACTGAGTGGACTAGAGCAGAGACACAAGCATTAAACTGATCAAAAGTGATGTTTATAATGTTACTAAAGATTTCAATTTCAAATAAATGATGAACTTTCTATTCATCAGTTTCCACAAAAATATGAAGCAGTCACTACTAGCAATTAAACTAAATATCCACCCGCAGAACTGTATTCTGTCTCATTTTGTGTGTGGAATAATTAGTACTTGATCACAGAGTCTACAAAGATTTTCCACTGCTTTCTGCCGCTTATAGAGACTGCGGTGTAATATATTTCTAATAAACCCGGTCCTAAACAGACGGTAAAAACTTTCCATCAGATGGAGAATCTCACCTCAAAGTGTTCTCTGTTCTGAACACTCTTCAGTGCTGCGATCCATTCCTCCATTTCTTTCCTGTTTTCCGCACACAGAATCAGCCGACGACACGGAGTGATTACCTACAGAGAGAGAGGGGGAAAAGCTCAGGAGTCGGTCATGTGAAACTGAAGAAATCGGAATAGATTTGTTCAAGTATCATAAGCTGCTTTCTCCAAACATAACCTTAAATGTGTGTGTGAGCACCAGAAACATGTGTTTCTCCTACAACTGAGGCCAAGGAACAAGGAACACACTGTTCACACACACACACACACACACACACACACACACACACACACACACACACACAGACTCGACCAAGGAGCTCTTGTTATCCAACTTACAGGGTGCCAACTAGGGCTGTGTGACAGATCAAAAATATTCACAGTGATTTTGCTGGCGATATGATATTACTCAACACTAAGAGGAATATTGCAATGAGCTTTTTATTTGGCCACTAAGTTTACCTAAATACCGTGACATTACATTAGTTTCACATGTCTCCTTTTTCAGCAGTTCATTAGTAGGAGAGTGTGTTTTTGCATAGCAAAAAAGCATTACAGTTAATAAGATCAGTTCATCTCACTTTAAGTCAATTCAAGAGTGCGTCAAACAAAAAGTTTGTATTATTACTCAAAAATGTTCACTGAGGACTGCATTCTTCAAATATTAAAAAGATTTAATTATATGTAGTTTCTATTGGTGCATATAAATAAAAATGAATAAATACTCATAATGACCAGTGTGAAAAAGTGTAGATTATTTTTAACTAGATATAAGGTCTCATTTGCAAACACTGGTTCATGCAATATCCGACATGAACTAACAATGAGCAATATGTTTTTTACAGCATTTATTAATCTTTGCTAATGTTAGTTAATACAAAATTCAGTTGTTCAATCTTGGTTCAAGGTGCATTAATGTTTTTAACCATCTGGTGCTTATTTCAACAAAATGGATCTACTATATTTTAGTTCAATAATGTTTTTAATTTAATATTTTGTATATTGGATTTTAGAGTACTAAATTATATTTATGCAGTATTTATAATCCATTTATTCACTTTTTGAGCATAGGTCTGAAAATTAAATTTCCAACTTAAACTGTCATAAATTTTGAATATTTTGGAGCACAGACTTTATTTTGATCTCTTTTTAAAGACAACACTTGGCAAATTATTCTGAAGTGAAAAAAAAAAAGTTTAAAAAAAAAGAGAACTTTTAAAAAAGTTACAGAATTTTACATTTATTATGAAAAATGCAAAAAAAAACTATTTTAAATTTTTATACAGTATGAAATATTTTATATACAAAAACACATTTTACTTTAAATATCAATACCATAAATTTAAACAATTTATGTTCCAAATTTGATCTTGATATCTCAAAAAATGAGCTTTCAGTAAGATTTTGTTTGGGCGCAGTACCAAAAGTTTCCACTAGGTGGAATTCGTCTTCCATTCGTTTCCAATATGCTAATTTGGACCATTTAACCTTTTTTTTACTGCAAAAATGTTACTTTTTTTTTTTTTTTTTTCTGTATACCAAGTTTCATAAAGTATTTTTAACCCTCTGGTGCTCTTCACTCATTTGTTACCGATTTTGTTTTTTCTCATTTGTTTTTTTTTGTTACATTTTTTACCAAGTTTTGTAAAGCATTTCGCTCATTTTTTACTGAAAAAATTTCCGTTTTTTTTTTTTTTTCGTTTTTTGATTTTTTTTACTGTATACCAAGTTTCGTAAAAGCATTTTTAACCCTCTTTGCTCATTTTTTACCGAAAAAGTTTATGTTTTGTTTTTTTAGAATCTTTTATTTCATAACAACTTTTGTAAACAACTTTTTAACTATATGGTGCTCTTCGCTCATTTTTTAAACGAAAAATTTTAAGTTTTGTTTTATTTATTTTTTTATTTTTTACTTCATCGTACTTCATTTTCAACACTTCAAGTAAAAAATTCTAAAAAAAGCTAAATGTTAAATTTTTCGGTAAAAAATGAGCGAAGAGCACCAGAGGGTTAAAAATCCTTTAATGAAAGTTTAAATTAACATGAAACTAAAATTAATAAATGCCATAGATGTATGGTTCTTTGCTATTTCATGTTAGCTAATGTATGTTAACTAATGTTACCAAATAAAAGCTCATTGAACAGTTGCCAAAGTTCTGAGTGTATGTGTGTATATATGTATATAGATGATTGAAATCTTATGTTATGTTTGGAATTTGTAATAGAATTAGAAAGCAAAATAGAATCATGTTTACTAGTGGACTCAAAACTCTGGAACTCAAACTTTTTCAGCTGTATCACTCAAATACCACACCAGCCAAACCTTCAAGCATTCAAAGGCCTAAAATAGCATGTGTGTGTGTGTGCGGCCGTGCGTACGTCAACTTCCCAATCCGTTTCCTTCAGCTGCAGACAAAGACCCTCTGTTCCCACACGGATAAAAATAACTCACGCCTTTCCTCCGCCAGCACACACACACACATATAAACCGATCATATTATTCATTCCGCAGAAGAGTACACAAGCTGCCTCATAAAACCAACTAAAATATACAGACACATGGATCAGCTGACACACAGCGGAAGAGAGAGAGAGTCAGTGAGCGTCTGCTTAATGTCTTTGATGTAGATCTCGAAGCCACTTTTATCACTCACACAAACACACATTATCAGCGCTATCATAACACCAGCCGAACCGTGTCATGCGACTCGAAGAGCTTTTGGGCTTGAGTTACATAAGCTGAATATATCCTGTTTTTAAGACTTTAACACACAGCTGCGACTCTAATCTGATCATGCACCTAATGAAATATCAGTTTCACACTAATCTGTATGAATGGTGCTATTTAAATGAACTCTGACTTTTGACTATGCTGAACCCTGTGGATTAATTACTGTAATGCATGAAACAAGATAACCCAAAATATTGACAAGTTCAAGTGTGAAAAGCCCATCTGATTGGGGTGGTTGATCACTTTTTAACTTTAGTTAGTGTGTAATGTTGCTGTTTGAGCATAAACAACATCTGCAAAGTTACGACGCTCAAAGTTCAATGCAAAGAGAGATATTTTCTTTTACAGAAATCACTTGGTAGGGCTGGTAGGGACTACAACGAGCTTCTTCCCAGGTTAGTGACATCACAAACCCTAAAATTTACATAAACCCCGCCCCCGAGAACACAAAATTTGGATTTGCACAAAAGATTAACATGACGACATGCTAGTGGATGAGTTGAATCAACTCCACAGCAACTACATAAATTTATCCACTAACCATTCAGAAACGTCTAAAAGTTGTAACTTCTTCCTGAATCTCTCCATCAGTGTCGACTCCGGTTTGAACAATGTAAGGCTGAACACCGTTACTGACAATCCTCATTTTGGCTGCGTGAGATTCTCCAGCTTTGTTGTTGTTGAGCTGTTAAAGCTCCGCCCTCTTCTGGAGCAGCAGCTCATTTGCATTTAAAGGGACACACACAAAAACAGCGTGTTTTTGCTCACACCCAAATAGGGGCAAATTTGACAAGCTATAATAAATGATCTGTGGGGGATTTTGAGCTGAAACTTCACAGACACATTCTGGAGACACCAGAGACTTACATTACATCTTGTGAAAAAGGGGCATTATAGAATGAAAACTTGTTGTAAACTATTACCAGAGTCAGTCATCAATGGTTTAACTTACTGAAAAGTGAAAACACTTTGATTTGTTACGCTTTCAAAACAGCTGTCAAATTCTAACTCGGCCAATGGAATGAGTGTGGGGGCGGGGCCATCTGTTTGACTGACCAATGGCAGGTAGGGGGAGTGTTCGGAATCCTGTTTGAAATCTTTTGCAGTTCTGATTAGTGATGACAGACTTCGCCTTTAAATATAAATCAGTTTTATACTTCAACACTTCACAGCATGTATTACAGTCTGACACTGCTGAACTCTTGCACAACACAGACTCATGACGTCTTCTGAAGCACACAATGTCTTGGGATCTGTCAGAGCAAAACCAGCTGACGGTCCAAGCAATATTCATCTGATCTGGATTCAAATTACATACAATAATTTGAATCAAACTGGCTCCTGAAGTAGCATGAACTTTATTGCTTTTCTTATATTAAAGGTGCCCTAGAACGTTCTTTCACAAGATGTAATATAAGTCTAAGGTGTCCCCTGAATATGTCTGTGAAGTTTCAGCTCAAAATACCCCATAGATTTTTTTTAATTCATTTTTTTAACTGCCTATTTTGGGGCATCATTAAATATGCGCCGATTCAGGCTGCGGCCCCTTTAAATCTGGTGCTCCCCGCCCCCGGAGCTCGCACTTGCCTTAAACAGCATAAACAAAGTTCACACAGCTAATATAACCCTCAAAATGGATCTTTACAAAGTGTTCGTCATGCAGCATGTCTAATCACATAAGTATAGTATTTATTTGGATGTTTACATTTGATTCTGAATGAGTTTGATAGTGCTCCGTGGCTAAAGCTAACATTACACACTGTTGGAGAGATTTATAAAGAATGAAGTTGTGTTTATGAATTATACAGACTGCAAGTGTTTAAAAAATTAAAATAGCGACAGCTCTCTTGTCTCCGTGAATACAGTAATAAACGATGGTAACTTTAACCACATTTAACAGTACATTAGCAACATGCTAACGAAACATTTAGAAAGACAATTTACAAATATCACTAAAAATATCATGATATCATGGATCATGTCAGTTATTATTGCTCCATCTGCCATTTTTCGCTGTTGTTCTTGCTTGCTTACCTAGTCTGATGATTCAGCTGTGCACAGATCCAGACGTTAATACTGGCTGCCCTTGTCTAATGCCTTGAACATGAGCTGGCATATGCAAATATTGGGGTCGTACATATTAATGATCCCGACTGTTGCGTAACAGTCGGTGTTATGTTGAGATCCGTGTGTTCTTCAGAGGTCTTTTAAACAAATGAGATTTATATAAGAAGGAGGAAACAATGGAGTTTGAGACTCACTGTATGTCATTTCCATGTACTGAACTCTTGTTATTCAACTATGCCAAGGTAAATTCAATTTTTCATTCTAGGGCACCTTTAAAGCCCTTCAGACCAAAAGATACCCAACAAAAGGCATGATTTTCTTGGTGTTTTGTTTGGTTGTTATTTCATGTTTGTATCAATTTTACAGTTATTTACTGTAGTCTTTACTGTCACTTTTGATCAATTTAATGCATCTTTGCATTAGTTTCTTTAAAAATAACCTCACCAACCCCAAATTTTTGTTTAAAACATTATGTCTCAGATACAGACACTTCTCTTCTCCTTTAATAAGCATGCATTATATAAACCACATATAAATATCAATATAACATTTAGTGTGGTTAATAAAATAGCATAATTCATCAATCCTGCTGAGCATATGAAAATTATTTGAGACAATGTTTGAAACTTTGTATTGTTAGCAAGATGAATCGCTTGTTTTTCTCCTTCATAAATGAATATGTAACAACAACATGTTTGCGTATATAGTGTGACAATTAAAACAAGCGTGGACTATAGACCACTGAAAGGCGTATGTTCAATGATAATTAATGTTTTTTCTCAGAAAATATTTAAAGTATGATTTTTTTTAAATGTTTTTGAAAGTCTCTTCTGCTCACCAAGACTGCATTTATTTGATCAAAAATACAGTAAAAATTCTGAAATATTATTACAATTTAAAATATCTGTTTTCTATGTGAATATATAGTAAACTGTAATTTATATCCAGTGATCAAAGCTGAATTTTCAGCAACATTACACTCACACGATCCTTCAGAAATCATTCTAATATGATGATTTTCTGCTCAAGAAACATTTATTAATGTTGAAATCTAGTGATAGATTTTATTTTTCAGGATTATTTGATGAATATAAAGTTCAAAAGAACAGCATTTATTTGAAACAGAATCTTTTATAACATTATAAATGTCTTTACTTCCACTTTAAAGCATTAATTAAAAGCATTAAATTATTTAATCTTATCCACCCCAATTAACTGGCATATCAGGTAATTAATTTGATTCATATTTTAAAAATACAAACCTAAACTAGACAGTTATTCAAACAAACACACACACACACACACAGCTGTCATACTGAGCCCAAGGCACAGGCAGTGGACACAGTGTTCAAAACACACACACACTCATTCTTGTACATCTATCTTTTGGAGGACATTCATGCACACAATGCAATCCTAACCCGAACCCTTAACCTGATTATAATACTTAATATTCAACAATATTATTGATCTGACTGCACTGACACTATTCATGAGAACTGGATGTTGACATCCCCGTTTCTGCAGAACAGCTTTATAGATGAAATGACCTAATTTAATAACTGATGATCGTTACAGCAGAACTGAATCAACACTGAACTAACAGCCAAAATCAACCCTGTTTGCATCAATGAATCATTTTCCTGTTATCCCTGAAAAGCTGCTTTGAAACAGTCTGTGTTGTATTAAGTGCTTTAGACTTGACTTTAACCTGATCCAGAAAACCAAGTCTTGACCCTCAAACAGCCTCTCAGAAAGTGAGCAACGTATCCTGTATCCAGTATAAAACTCAAACCGGTCTTCACAAGAATTGTTTACATGTAAATATCCTTATAATGATTATAGACAACCAAAACAGAATGTGGTAAAATGTCAATTTACTCCATAAATTATTTCCATCTTCCCCAGAAAGCAAGAATTTGTCAGATTTAACTCACATCTGGAGGTAATTTTATACCAAAAAACATAATTAATGCTATCTTTCACCACAAAATCATCATTTACGCTCTCACACGTGGTTCAAACCTGTATGGCTTTCTTTCTACTGTCCATACAATGAGTCAAACTTAAAATGTTCTTCAAAAGAGAAGAAATAAAGTGAGAGTGTAAATGATGACAAAACTTTCATTTTGGGGTGAACTGTCCCTTTAAGAAAACACACACTCTCTTTCTCTCCCTCTCATTCCACACATTCTTTCCTCTTACTTATTGCCGGCAGAATCCAGACGCTCCAGTGAGGCTCTTCTGTCTCTCGTATGGAAGTCTACAGACCGGCTCATCAGCAAATAACTCCTAATTCAGCTTCTCTCTCTTTCCTGATCTGATCCATGTCTCTTTCCTTCCCTCTCTCTTTCAAAGACTCCTCCTTTTTTCCCTCACGATGACTCAGAGACCCGCGTCCTGTCAGAGCCCCTCCCACAGAGCAGGAGAACGCATATGAAAACACAGCGAACGCCGAGCGGATACACCATGGAAAAGCGCGAGCTCCTCCCTGCAATTAAAGTTAAATCAGTCCAAATGTCAACTATAAATACCCTGAACACGCACATGTGCTCCGGACTATTTCAGGCTGTTCTGTTTATCACATCCAGAATAAACACATTCTGCGTTTTTCTCAGAAGCTTCATTTCCTTTGCCGAGAACATCAGAGAAAACATGAGAAAGCAGTGTGTGTTTGCTTTAGTGAAACTGACTCCAGAAGTCAATCTGACGAAGAGAGTTTCTTTTAGGAGTAGAGTTTAATCTTCAACGAGAGAAACTCTGAGTCACGTCTAGAAATCAGAACATCAATGATTTGAGTTTGTAATCAATCGCCTAGCAACCAACCGGAACACCCTAGCAACTGCATAGCAACGCCCTTATTTTCTTATGTAAGCACTTGTGAATCAGTCAGAGAAGTTATCAAATTAAACGACATAAATAAAAAGAATTGATAAATGAAATACACTAGTGTTTGAAGTGAGTTTTTTTTAAAGGAAATTGATACTTTTATTCATCAGGGATGTATTAAATTGATCAAAAGTTACAGTAAAGACATTTATAATGTTACAAAAGATTCTATTTCAAAGAAAAGCTGTTCTTTTAGAACTTTCTATTCATCAAAGAATCCTGAATAATAAAATGTGTCACAGTTTCCACAAATATATGACTGTTTTCAACATTGATAATAATCATAAATGTTTCTTGAGCAGCAAATCAGCATATCAGAATGATTTCTGAAGGATCATGTGACACTGAAGACTGGAGTAATGATGCTGAAAATTCAGCTTTGATCACTGGATATAAATTACAGTTTAATATATATTCACATAGAAAACAGATATTTTAAATTGAAATAATATTTCAGAATTGTTACTGTATTTTTGATCAAATAAACGCAGCCTTGATGAGCAGAAGAGACGTCTTTAAAAACATTAAAAATCTTGCCTAAACTTTTGAACACTAATGTATTTTACCACATTTTCATATGTTTAAATAAACAAAACCAGTTACTGACCTGCATTTATGCTGCCTCTAAAAATCACAGAAAATCATTTGAAAGAATGATATAAATCTATTTCTGACTGTTTTATCTATTTTGAAATGACCGCATCATTTGGCAACAGACCGCTGAGGACAGTGAACACAAATTCATGCAAATTAACGCTTAATTAAAATTCTATATGCGTGTGTGTGTGTGTGTGCGTGTGTGTCTCCGTATCTGTGTGTGTGTGTGTCTGCATGTGTGTGTATCTGTGTCTGTGTGTGTGTCTGCATGTGTCTGTGTGTGTGTGTGTGTGTGTGTGTGTGTGTGTGTGTGTGTGTGTGTGTCTGTGTCTCTGTGTGTGTGTGTGTGTGTGTGTGTGTATCTGTGTCTGTGTGTGTGTCTGCATGTGTCTGTGTGTGTGTGTGTGTGTGTGTGTGTGTCTGTGTCTCTGTGTGTGTGTGTGTGTGTGTGTGTGTGTGTGTGTGTGTGTATCTGTGTCTGTGTGTGTGTCTGCATGTGTCTGTGTGTGTGTGTGTGTGTGTGTGTGTGTGTGTGTGTGTGTCTGTGTCTCTGTGTGTGTGTGTGTGTGTGTGTGTGTGTATCTGTGTCTGTGTGTGTGTCTGCATGTGTCTGTGTGTGTGTGTGTGTGTGTGTGTGTGTGTGTGTGTGTGTGTCTGTGTCTCTGCATGTGTCTGTGTCTCTGTGTGTGTGTGTGTGTGTGTGTGTGCGTGTGTGCGTGTGTGTCTGTGTATCTGTGTGTGTGTGTGTCTGCATGTGTCTGTGTCTCTGTGTGTGTGTGTGTGTGTGTGTGTGTGTGTGTCTGCATGTGTGTCTGCATGTGTCTGTGTGTGTGTGTGTGTGTGTGTGTGTGCATGTGTGTGTGTGTGTGTGTGTCTGCATGTGTGTGTATCTGTGTCTGTGTGTGTGTCTGCATGTGTCTGTGTGTGTGTGTGTGTGTGTGTGTGTGTGTGTGTGTGTGTGTGTGTGTGTGTCTGTGTCTCTGCATGTGTCTGTGTCTCTGTGTGTGTGTGTGTGTGTGTGTGTGTGCGTGTGTGCGTGTGTGTCTGTGTATCTGTGTGTGTGTGTGTCTGCATGTGTCTGTGTCTCTGTGTGTGTGTGTGTGTGTGTGTGTGTGTGTGTGTGTCTGCATGTGTGTGTGTGTGTGTGTGTCTGCATGTGTGTCTGCATGTGTCTGTGTGTGTGTGTGTGTGTGTGTGTGCATGTGTGTGTGTGTGTGTGTGTGTCTGCATGTGTGTGTATCTGTGTCTGTGTGTGTGTCTGCATGTGTCTGTGTGTGTGTGTGTGTGTGTGTGTGTGTGTGTGTGTGTGTGTGTGTGTGTGTGTCTGTGTCTCTGCATGTGTCTGTGTCTCTGTGTGTGTGTGTGTGTGTGTGTGTGTGTGTGTGTGTGTGTGTGTGTGTCTGTGTATCTGTGTGTGTGTGTGTGTCTGCATGTGTCTGTGTCTCTGTGTGTGTGTGTGTGTGTGTGTCTGCATGTGTGTCTGCATGTGTGTGTGTGTGTGTGTGTGTCTGCATGTGTCTGCATGTGTCTGCGTGTGTGTGTGTGCGCGCGTGTGTGTCTGCATGTGTCTGTGTGTGTGTGTGTGTGTGTGTGTGTGTGTGTGTCCCCATGTCTGCATGTGTCTGTGTGTGTGTGTGTGTGTGTGTGTGTGTGCGTGTGTGTGCGCGCGTGTGTGTCTGCATGTGTGTGTGTGTGTGTGCATGTGTGTGTGTGTGTCCCCATGTCTGCATGTGTCTGTCTCTGTGTGTGTGTGTGTGTGTGTGTGTGTCTCCGTATCTGTGTGTGTCTGCATGTCTGTCTGCATGTGTGTGTGTTTGTCTCCGTATCTGTGTGTGTGTCTCTGTGTGTGTGTGTGTGTCTGCATGTGTCTGTGTCTCTGTGTGTGTGTGTGTGTCTGCATGTGTGTCTGCATGTGTCTGTGTGTGTGTGTGTGTGTGTGTGTGTGTCTGCATGTGTCTGCGTGTGTGTGTGTGTGTGTCTGCATGTGTGTCTGCATGTGTCTGTGTGTGTGTGTGTGTGTGTGTGTGTGTCTGCATGTGTCTGCGTGTGTGTGTGTGTGTGTGTGCGTGCGTGTGTGTCTGCATGTGTCTGTGTGTGTGTGTGTGTGTGTGTGTGTGTGTGCATGTGTGTGTGTGTGTGTGTGTGACTCACAGTGAAGCTGTTGTTAACATTCTTGGTGCTGGATTCCGCTACGCTGGCGTCTGTCAGATCCACTTCATCAAAAATAATTGACTGAAAACAAATCATCACAAATTAATCAATATTTCTTTCCCCCAAACATTATAAAAAGGAAAAATGTGATTAAAAAGTCTGAGAGGACATAAAAAGTAGTTACATATAGCATTAGAAATATATGAAATATATGAAAATTCATATATATATATATATATATATAAATAAATATGTGTGTTTTTGTGATTTATGAGGATACAAATGTATGTGACATGGGTATTACACTGGTATTACATCATAAACATGTTTTATAAGGACATTTCATGAGTCATCATATTTAAAAGCTTTAAAAACCTACTAAACAAAGTTACATTGTACATTATTAAAAATGTACAAATGCAGAATGTCTTCTGTGATGGTAGGAGGAGTGTAGAGGAGAGAATGTACAGTTTGTCCTCACTAAGATAGCAAACACAACCTGTGTGTGTGTGTGTGTGTGTGTGTGTGTGTGTGTGTGTGTGTGTGTGTGTGTGTTTAGACAGACCTTGGCCGTCTGAGCGTAGTACAGTGTTCTTCCCCGCAGTTTAAAATAACGTCTCTTCCAGCGCTGGAAATTCGTCTGTTTCATTAACTTTCCCTCTTTTAAAATCGTCTAGAAGGAGAGAGAGAGAGAAAGTGAAAATTCCTTTCTTTCCAGTCACCCTCGTTCTTTTACGTAATAAATAACATCATCATCATCCTTTTTACACACCGTTACATCTCCCACAAACCTTTACTGGAAAGATATTTTCACACCAAGAAACCACACAAACTACACTGACACTCCAACCTCAGACAACACACACACACACACACACACACACACACACACACACACACACACACACTGCTGCCTGCAGTTTCACGTTAGACCTAAAGGGAGCAGCAGAGCGCAACATATTTCACTCTGACATCAGATTTCTTTATTTGCAAGCATAACTATTAATATTTCTCATATTTACGATGATTGATTTCTGCAGGTTTTCCTCAAATCATGTCTTGACCATTAATTTATTTACTTATTTATTTATTTGTTCATTTATTTATTTACCATTTACTGCCATATAGCATCAAAGCTATAATCATGGCAAACTCAAGAGTAATAAAATTTTAAATAATCATAATAACAATAATATTTCAATTAATTGTATACAGTCATTCAACATATATTCATATTATGCTTACAAACAAATAAAACATATAAAATAAATAAATAAAATAATAATACCAATAATAATAGCTATATAAAATAGTTGTAATTATATAGTAATAGTTATATAAAATATTACAATTTCATATTTGATAAAACATTATAATATTTTTCCAGGAGAACCTTTTTTTGAATGTCCGTTCATGTACTTTCTGAATAAAAACATTGCCTAATATCAGTTAAAGCAGGATATTACAATAAAATATGCTTTATAGTTAATGAAGACTTGCAAAAATCACATTAAGGCAAATCTTCCCTTTCCAATTAAGATCATTTCATATAATAATGGTTCCGTCTGGATTCCCTTCATATAATGTATTATGGATACATTCATCTCAGCTTCTGGACATTAAAACTTTAAAAATCGCATGGTAACACACCTTAAAAATGACGTTTTTTCTGCATTACACAATTTTAAACATTAAACGCTGACTCGTTAAAACACACAGACATGTATATCAAACTGATCTGACTTCAACTCCAGCCGCTCATCCGATCTTTACAGCTCCAACAAGAGCAAAAACACTACAAGCAAACTCTTTGTACATCAAATCTGCAGCAAAGCACATCCGAGTCACAAAGTAATGAAGCAACTCCATCAAACACCTCTCAAACCCAACACAACACACTGATTCAGAGCACTCGAAACGATTTAGCATCATAAAACAGCACGAGAGTGTGTAACACTAACCTGGCCCTTAGCGCAATCCATCAGAGACAGGTCAGAGCGAGAAGAGTCTGACTGACGTGAGGGGCTCACACCACACACACATATACACACACACACACACACTCGTGCTGGTTTCCGCTGACAGTAAATGGCCTTTTCTCTGTCACTGAAGGCACCTGTCACTTCAGCTCACACACACACTGCACATCTCACAGACGACACCCATCAACCCACAGGAAGCTTGACCTGTTTGTGCAGCGCTCAGTCTTTGAGAAGCGCTACCAAAATAGCTCACGGCCAACCTTGATGCAGATAATAGAGTCATTTCCTCACCGCACGCTAACTTCACATCTGAATGACATGAGCGTGTCGTGCCTTCTCATGGACTCCAGCACATATTCATCAGGGATATGGTTAAACTGAAAGATTAAAAAACATTTACATTATTTGAAATAAAATAAATACGGAAGAGGATTAGGGACAAGTAATGATAAAAAAAATGAAAACCTTCTCCAGATTAAAGTCATTATAATGCAGGATTAAACTCGAAAGAAAATGTCGAGAATAAACACGCATTCGATCATTTTTTTAAACTTTTTTTCTCAAAATTTAATGACTTTATTCTCAACATTTTATTTCGACTTTTTCTCGAAATTTAACATTTTTTCTCGAAACACGACTTTATTCTCAAAATTTAGAGTTTATTCTCAACATTTAGAGTTTATTCTCAAAATTTAGAGTTTATTTTCAACATTTTATATCAACTTTTTCTCGAAATTTAACAAGTTTTTTTCTCGAAACGACTATATTCTCAAAATTTTAAGTTTATTCTCAAAATTTAATGTTTATTCTCAACATTTTATTTCGACCTTTGTCTCGAAATTTAACAAGTTTTTTTTTCAAAACACAACTTTATTCTCAAAATTTAGAGTTTATTCTCAACATTTAGAGTTTATTCTCAAAATTTAGAGTTTATTTTCAACATTTTATATCAACTTTTTCTCGAAATTTAACAAGTTTTTTTCTCGAAACGACTATATTCTCAAAATTTTAAGTTTATTCTCAAAATTTAATGTTTATTCTCAACATTTTATTTCGACCTTTGTCTCGAAATTTAACAAGTTTTTTTTTCAAAACACAACTTTATTCTCAAAATTTAGAGTTTATTCTCAACATTTAATTTATACTTTTTCTCAAAATGTAACAAGTTTTTTCTCGAAACATGACTTTATTCTCAAAATTTAAAGTTTATTCTCAAAATTTAATGAGTTTATTCTCAACATTTTATTCTGACCTTTTTCTCAAAATTTAACAAGTTTTTTCTCGAAACACGACTTTATTGTCAAAATTTATAGAGTTTATTCTCAACATTTAATTTATACTTTTTCTCGAAATGTAACGTTTTTTCTGGAAACACGACTTTATTGTCAAAATTGAAAGAGTTTATTCTCAATATTTAATTTATACTTTTTCTCGAAATTTAACGTTTTTTCTCAAAACACGACTTTATTCTCAAAATTTAGAGTTTATTTTCAACATTTTATTTCAACTTTTTCTCGAAATTTAACAAGTTTTTTCTCGAAACATGACTATATTCTCAAAATTTTACGTTTATTCTCAAAATTTTATGTTTATTCTCAACATTTTATTTCAACCTTTGTCTCGAAATTTAACGTTTTTTCTCGAAACATGACTATATTCTCAAAATTTAGAGTTTATTCTCAACATTTAATTTATACTTTTTCTCAAAATTTAACAAGTTTTTTCTCGAAACATGACTTTATTCTCAAAATTTAAAGTTTATTCTCAAAATTTAATGAGTTTATTCTCAACATTTTATTCTGGCCTTTTTCTCAAAATTTAACGAGTTTTTTTCTTGAAACACGACTTTATTGTCAAAATTTAAAGAGTTTATTCTCAACATTTAATTTATACTTTATTCTCAAAATTTAGAGTTTATTTTCAACATTTTATTTCAACTTTTTCTCGAAATTTTGACAATATTATTAAATGTTGAGAATAAACTCTTTAAATTTTGACAATAAAGTCGTGTTTCCAGAAAAAAAAAAGTTTTTTCTGGAAACACGACTTTATTGTCAAAATTTAAAGAGTTTATTCTCAACATTTAATAATAAACGACTATATTCTCAAAATTGTAAGTTTATTCTCAAAATTTAATGTTTATTCTCAACATTTTATTTCAACCTTTGTCTCGAAATTTAATGAGTTTTTTCTCAAAACAAGACTTTATTCTGAAAATTTAAAGAGTTTATTCTCAACATTTAATTTATACTTTTTCTCAATTTTATTCTGACCTTTTTCTCAAAAGTTTTTTTCTGGAAACATGACTTTATTCTCAAAATTTAATTAGTTTATTCTTGACATTTTTTTACTTTTTTTCTTGAAATTTAATGAGTTTAATCTCACATTATAATGACTTCAATCTCAAGGTGGTTTTATTTTTTTACTATTACTTGGCCCTAATCCTGTTCTGTAAAAAAATAATAATAATAATATATATATATATATATATATATATATATATATATATATATATATATATATATATATATATATATCAGCTAAGGCAGCATTTCTAATTTTTTTATTTAGTTTCATTTGAACTAAAATAAAATAAAACTAAAAAATAAGACATTTAAAAAGCTAATAAAAATTACAAACACGCAAATAAATTCATTATTAAAACTTTAAATGAAATTAAAATGAAAAAAGAAAATATGATAAAATATTATTCAAAATATTAACAAAAACTATAATAGCACATTTAAATGGTACTAAAGTACACAAAAAAATAAAGGTTCCAAATTATTTATTTATTTATTTTTGCAGTGATCAGGTTCCTCACAGAACCTTTCAGTGATCAATTCAACCATTTTAATGTTTTTTTTATGTGAAGAACCTTCTTCCCCTATAAAGAACCTTTCATGGAATTGAATGTAAAGGGCTCTTCATGGAACCACAGAAGAAAAAAGACCCTTTATTTTGAAGAGTGTGATACAGATATGAATAAATAGAAGCAAAAGTAGCAGCAATAACTGCGTGGGAGGGTCTTCCTGAAATAACTCACAGATAAAACTTTGATTTCTGTCTGATATCAGACGCATCACATCGAGCCACTATTTACAGTACTGTATGAAAAGAACATATTCACATGTATTAATCAGTCACCATGAGCAATAACTGCAATCTGCAATAACTCGTTTACAAGCTGCTGTGTTGCTGTGACATTACGAGGGGCTGTACTTCAGCAAAACAACAATACATAATATGCAGGAGTTCTGCAGGAGTATGCACTGATACAACAGGCACATGCAGGACAAACAGAAATATGCAGGAATATCAGCAATATTGCAGCACTAATATTAATGGAATAGAAATGCACAGGAATATTACAGAATATACTGTGAGAATATCATTAATACGGCAGCAGGAATATCAGTCATTACTAATGCTGGACATTTACATTAATTCATTTAGCAGATGCTTTTATCCATATTCAAGTTTTTTTGAATTGCACTTTTCACAATGAGTATTGTTTCAAACTTTAAAGCAGCTTCTCAGAAAATGCATGTTTCAATATAACAATCAGGAAGTGTTGTGTTATCAGTCAGAGATGAGAGTGTCAGTAACGTCCATACGGCAGTAATAAATCAATACACCCATAAGATAATACAAGTCAATATGTGGTTAGTAAGCAATAAGCATCATGTATTTAGTTAGGTAGATATAATGAACATGTCAGACCTGTGATTGTAATCCAAAGCATCTGCTAAATGAATAAATGGAAATATAGATGAATATAGAGTGCAACACTGGTTCAGGAAGTATTTTATCCATTAATTTCTCCCATAGGGATTTCATTGAAGCGTTAAAGGCATGAAGCAAGTCAATCAGATACGAGTTGAATCACAACATTGCAAAAAGTGTTTGAAAATCGTGCAAAAAGACAAAGACTGTCAACTTAACAGCTTTAGAGAGGGAAAGAACTACAATCCCATGAAGCATTGCAAACAGCATAATCAAATTAAAAATGATGGAGAACTATTAAACTACTCATTTAAAAATATGTTGTCATTTTTCATTCGCAGCGCTTTATGGGAGTGGGCGGAGCCTGAGATCTTTTGCTGCATTTAGCTTGTTTCGACTCTCTGATTGGTGGATTTTCTGTACAGCATCATGGGTAATGTAGTTTTTCACCACGAATTCCACTTTTTAATGATTATTTTAAAACTAAGCTGAAATAATGCGGACTTCAACAGAAGGAAATATCATTGATTAACAATCTCAAAGCTCACAGTAAAGCTGTTTTTAAAGATTTATAAGTTATCATTAAAAATAAGTTTCCCTATGGAGAAAATGAGTGGAGTTTTTACTTCCAGAACCCGACTGTTATTGCAAGAACACTGTCAGAATGTACTTTTAGTGGTAGATAAGGTACAAAGTTGTCCTTTTAAGGGTCCTGCCTCAGTGTCAAGCACATTTTTTCTGACTTCAGTGAATATCAGCATAACTGTGAGATGTTCCTGCTCGAGTTTTCCAGTGTTACTGCACGTGCTCAGAGAATACTGTACATCACATAGATGCTTTTCAGTAGAAGGTGGATTAACTCCGAGACGAATGCTCTGAAATCCCCCTCCGTGGAGCGGCCGTGGGTCAATCGCGACCTTTGAACGGACAGATGCCTGCGGTTACTGTAGCGAGAGCCCTTTCATCTCACCTCTGTCTGATCAGACTCAAAGAGACCGTGACCGATCTGAACCGTGACCTTTCTCCCCTCCACCACAAACACACAGACTCGATGGCAGGGGTGAGACACGGCTTCCGCTTCCCAGAATTCACTCCAGAGAGACGCAGCCTCGTTTACAGGCCGGGCATGTAGCGGCAGAGCCGTCGGCCACCCACGCGTTACTGTTACCTTAACTACTGCAGTCTATAGATAGAGGTTATTCTTTCCCCAAATTCAGCTTTTTCCATTTGAATTCTGTTTTAATTGTTCTGGACTTTGTTTTAATAGTTAAATTAAAATTTCAGTAGTAATAGTGTTTGAGTTTGAGTTGCCACATCAGCTTCAAAGGCTGTTTCATGGCAAGTACAGATTATACAGTAGAGAAAAGTATATATATATATATATATATATATATATATACAGTCAAACCAAAAATTATTCAGACATTTTTTACATTTTTGATATATTTTTACTAGTGGGTGCAGGACACTATAGTTGATTTATGTAAGTGAGGACAGCAAAATAAAGTAAACTGTGACATATTATACCCAAAAATTCTTCATACAGTGGACTACCAGTAAAACTGATAAAGAAATTGGGACCAAAAATTATTCAGACACTTTGACCTGATCCATGTTTTGTTTAAGTGTTTTCTGACATTATTAAGATTAATGTTTTTTCTGACACAGTTTAACTCTGAGATCTTGTCATATTTTATCACCATTTTTTAAACTATAGTGAATAAACTGAATTAATGAATGAAATGTTCAAGGTGTCTGAATAAATTTTGGTTTGACTGTATATATATATTTTATTAGTGCTGACAAACAATTAATCAAATCCAAAATAAAAGTTTGTGTTTACATAATATGTGTGTGTACTGCGTATATTTATTATAAATACACACATATACATGTATATATTTAACAAAATTATATTACATTTAAAATTATATTTAAATTAAAATTTAAATTATATTTAAAATTAAATTTAAATTATATTTAAAATTATATATATATATATATATATATATATATATATATATATTTATTAAATAAATATATGTATGTAAATATATGTATGTGTATATATATAATTTTATAGAAAAAAAGACTCTTTAAATGTAATTTTGGTAGAAATTGTAAAAGTTTTCTGGGTGCATCTTGCAAAATAATGCCTTAAAGTTTGTAAATTAAATTTCAGTAATCGAAAAGCATGACTTATTAATTGAAATCATGAAACTTATACAATTTAACAACAATTTATTAAAAGTTTAATAAAAAACTATATTTTTAGGGCCCTATGAAATACTTTTTATTTTTTCTCAAATTTTGTTTTATTTTTCCCAAATTCCGTGTTTATTTTTCTGGATTCCATTTTAATTATTTAGTTAAATTTAGTTAAAATCAAAAACTTTTTTTTTTTCTTTTTTTTTTTTTCTGGATTTATAATTTATAACAAATTTATTATCAAAAATGGTGGTAACCAAATGAAGGCATAAAACATTAACAATTTAATTCATTTTTAAAATGTAACATTTATTTTATTTTTGGCAAACAAAGTGCTGCACAAAACAGGTTTACTGTTAAAATTAAAAGAAAAATTGCATAATTATTCCTTAATTTTTTTTTTTTTTTACAAATTTCATACATTATTACTTTGAAGAGCACATTCAGCTGTACAATATTAATATATTTCTGTCATAATTTCTTCAAGTTGTTCACAGATCGCAGTTCAATTCTGTCATTCAAACTTTGCCAAATTACACGGCATTCCGTGTCACACTGTAAATTCCATTTTAATAATTGGATTCCAAGATTCCGTCCAAGATTTCGCATCACCGAACCCACAGTGCCCTATATAGACAAGCACACTTCCCATCGGCTGCAAGGAATAGTGCATCTAAAAATAAACTGGTTCCCATACACATTTACTGTAAAAAAGCAGCTTGGACGGAAGTGCTGCATTTCATCTTTTGTGCTCCAGAATGAGGCTGTGTACATTTCTGCAGATTTATGGCTTTAATAAAGTATGCACACCATTCATTTTCACTGGCCTTGCATATAAAACAGGTCACAGGTCACCTGTGCGACATGAATTCAGAAAAATCGTTTTTGCTCGTCTTTATCTTTTTAATAACTCATAAGCACTTTCTACAGACTCAGACTGTTAATTGCCCTTCAACATGAGTGAATAACACCGGTTGGTTTTCTAGGTGAAAGATATTAAACAATAAAACAGAAGATAGCATAAATGATGCAAGCACGAATCATCTCCGGTCCGTCCTAAGCAACAGAGCATCATCTCTCATATCTCGTGTGTGATCTCAGTCGATACACACACAGACTCTACTGAAGAACATCTCACAGCTAATGATATCGCAAACCCATAACCTCAGAGAATCTCGCAGAGAAATCAGCTGATATTTATAGCTACCAAAACTTGAAATTGTTATTTTGAGTGTTTCAAATGGAGCAAATGCATTAATGAATCCTGCTCCAATAATGCATTATTACATCAATCAAGAGAAGTCTGTCGAAATCAGTCTCACAGGAAGTAAATTCTGCAAGAACAAGTACAGGTCTTATTATTCATCACTTTATCTATCATGTAGCTGTTGTAATGGAACAAACTTTAAATGTCAAGACTATTACTATGATTCTGAACAGCAAACTTTTTATAAGCGTCAATGGTGATAATAACTCATAACACGACCTTTGCTTTACCAGCTCAGATCTTAAAGCTCTCTCACCACATCTGCGACAAAACACCACAGTTTCTGCAGCTATTTTTACTGAAGTACAAAAATGACACCAAATCTCACATCTCCATCAAACAGTCAAAAAGAAAAGGTGCTATCCCAACATTTATTATTATTATTACAGTAAAACTGCGGTAAGTTGGTTGATTCCAGCGTACCACAGTTTAACAGTAATAAAAATAAATGTTGTAACTATGACGTTTGAACATAAACTGTGATTACCAGAGGGATTTTTTCTGAGGTTTGAGACAGATATGATTTTTCCACAAAAATAAGTATATATTTTGCTGCTGCTAAATCATTATAAATAAATCAATTTAATCTCCTTAAAATAGCGTAAGGAGCTTTCAGAATGTTTTTTTGCATTAGTTATGTCTATATTTCACTGTAGTTTTACTGTAATTTTACTGTTGTATTGTAGCAGAAAGTGTTTCTTTGAAAGGTGATTTGTGTCTCAATGTAACCGCTGCGCTTCCATTGAATTGAGAATGTTACAGTGTTTCATTTTCAAACTCACAGATTCCAAACAAACGGTTACAATGTTGCAATGCATTCGAACGAACGAACGCACGCACGCACGCACGCGCGTGCAGAGTCCGCTCATCACAGTGCCGCGCGGTACCGTTACATTCACACGCGCTCGTCTCCGCGACCGGCGTCGGTGTCGGTCGGTACCGGAGGGTCTGGACGCGCAGGAAATGTCGCGGATCTCGGACGGGCCGCTCGGTCTGAAGCGCTTTTTCTCTTTGCAGCTCAACACTAAACACACATACACGTGTTATATTACCTTGCTCCGGATCTGACCGGACGTGGAGACCTTCCGAATGAGTTTCTGCGGGGACCCGTGCTCCTGCTCCGGCTCACTGTCCGACGACTCGGCCTCAGCCGCCGAAGCAGCAGCAGCAGCACCAACCGCCGCCATCCTGCGCTCCAGCCCCCGGGACTCAGAGACGTGTTCCAGCGGGACCGGCCGTACAGCGCCGCCACACGGACAGAGCGAGCGCGACAGCCCGGGGAGAGCGAGAGAACGCGCGCCGCCTACCGGACAGAGGAGCCGCAGCTGAGAAAATGTACAAAACTAAGATGCATCAAAGCTGTATTTGAAAGAAGGATAGCATAAGCTCACTTTCAATCAAAAAGAAGTTTGTACAGTTTGACTTAGTTGAAAATGAAGACGAAACCAACTTTGTGTTTATGAAACATAAGTGGAACATAGATCACCTGACTTCATACACCACGTAAAAATGATTAATGCCCCTTTCACAAGATGTAATATAAGTCTCTGGTGTCTCCAGAATGTGTGTGTGAAGTTTAAGCTCAAAATCCCCCACAGATCATTTATTATAGCTTGTTAAATTTGCCCCTATTTGGGTGTGAGCAAAATAAAGGTGTATCAAAATAAACTACAAAATACAGCAGCCACACCATGTATCAAAATAAACTACTGTATTTTTGTATTTTAAAAATACTAAAAAATACTTTTACAAGGAGCATTAAATTTCTTTGTAAACCTTCCATCAGTTGGCCCATTTAATCGATCCCTGCTTCATATTACAGTAACGTTAATCTGATCCATGAACATGATTTCTGACCGAGTCCCGTCTTGATTCTTTTCCACCAGCTATAGACGTGAAAACAACACATCCCATAATTCCGCAAAATCAAGGATGAGCGAATGAATAAGCGACTTCTAGTGGCGAAAATGTACACACAAAATGTACACATGATTCAATCAAAAACCAACTTTAGCTCGATAATAATTTTCCTATTGTCACTGTGAAGCTGTTTTGAGACAATGTGTATTGTGAAAAGCGCTATATAAATGAAGATGATTTGACTTGACATTTTGGCTTTAACAGATCAAATATATTCACATATCCCTGTGTTCTCCCAGATGAACGTTAGTTTTAAAGTAACCAACAGTATAATGTTTGCGAATTACTAATTGCTAATTTATTTACTTGGTGTTTGGTAACAAAGGGCCTACTTTGCCTCAGCAACACTGACTCAATGACAAACAAGTAATTTATAAGAAGAGAACTGATGGTGCCTGTATTCATAGCAACTAGTTTCTAACTAATTAATCATTTGATTGTTAATTAAGGGGGCTGCTGCTCGGTATAATAGTTTTCAAGAACATTATGTAAATTGGTAAACTATTTAGCTTGGGCTACTAAAACAAACACCAAAACTTAACATGAACTGTTAAAAATTATAGTAATTTCTGCAAAAAAAACAAAATTGATGGAAAGCTGGCAGCCTGACCACCTTTTTCCATACGGATCAATTTTCTGTTCGGATTTCAATAAGTCTGGGCAAACTACTGAATAAGCACCAAAGTATTTTACAGTATTTTAAAACTAAAAAATACAAAACACTGAATTATTTTGATACAAAATACAAAGCCATTTTCATCAACCCTATCAAGTACAAATTACAAAATACTATTTTGTATTTGAAATACGTAATTAAAAGACATGTATCAGAAATACTGCAAGATTCAGAACCTCTTCCTTTTCTTATGTATTGTGTTGGATATTATCATTTTGATCCAAACGCTCCACCAAATAATGAAGCTAAACAACACAATTCAAGAGCATTATTTGATAAGTCAGCTAATCTGAGTCAGCGTGATGGATGATACATGAAATAGACATTAAATAACAATAAAGCCTGAAGCGAAATGTTTAACTCGAGGTTACAGAACAGTCTAGAATATAACCTGTTTCCTGTAAACATACACCCTGACTATAGACCTGATCCTGATGGTTTTGGGCTGGTTACGCAGCACATACAGCGCGACTGAACAGTGTGAAGAAGCGAAGGACAGTAGAAAGCGGGTCAGGAGCTGGGCGGTGCTGTGAAGAAGCGGCCGTGGCTTTGTTTGTGTTTGTGTGTCCAGTTTCACATCTGTGTTTCACATCTCGCCAATGCATACTTCCTCAGAAAAACACATTAGGATGCATTCCCTCAAATAATTCAATAACACATTCTTCTTCGGTGATTCTCGCTTTCACAAACACACGCACACCTTTTCCAGCAATTCACTCTTTTTACATGCTATATGATAGGGAAGAAAACAGATCCTGATGTGCAATTAACAGAAGTGTTTGTAATTTGTAATTCGCTTTTATGTGGATCCAGTTTAGTTTAATAACAGCGTCAGTGTTTATTAATTATGAAACAGCTTTAAAAGCAGCTCTACAGCTCAGTTTAGTAGAGAGAATCTGATAAATTAAGCACAAAGCATGTTTGATGTATGTTTCCCTAATTAACTAATTGGGGAATTCCCATTGAATTCAATTGTTCCTCAAGAAACAGCTGAAAACACAACGGATCCACAACTATAAACAAAGCCTCTTTCTCTTCTTTTCTGCGTTTCACTTCTGCATAAGCTTTTACTTTAAACCGGCCATTATGTGTGCATAAGTTGCTTGAATAAAAGCTTCTGCTAAATGAATTAATGTAGATGAACCCAACACAAACACAACTTTTGGTATTGACATTTAATATGTGCATTCAAGGAAAGGATATTTTTTAACACCCATCTCAGGGCATTTTGTCTCCACATAAAATCTTCACAGGTTAAACACAAGTCAGCACCTCTGAAATAGATTTGTTTCTAAGCTGGTAAAAACAAACTTAAATTGTCTTTGCTTTAAGGGAAAATAGTGCATCATGTGTCAATTTTGAGGTTTTTTGACTTTTCAAAGGGTGTTTTTTTCTGACTAGTGTAAAGAAAACATGCAAAATACACTTTTAAGTGTATCTTTTATTGCACTTTATCTATTTGCATCTGTAGATTTCAATTACAGTACATACCTTTAAAGGGAACCTATAATCCCCCTTTCACAAGATGTAATATAAGATGTCTCCAGAAAGTGTCTGTGAAGTTTCAGCTCAAAATCCCCCACAGATCATTTATTATAGCTTGTCAAATTTGAGCAAAAACACGCCGTTTTTGTGTGTGTCCCTTTAAATGCAAATGAGCTGCTGCTCCAGAAGAGGGCGGAGCTTTAACAGCTCAACAACAACAAAGCTGGAGAATCTCACGCAGACAAAATGAGGATTGTCAGTAACGGTGTTCAGCCTTACATTGTTCAGAGTAGATAATGCCTCATTTGCATATTTAAACATAACATTTCAGAAAACGTGTAATACAAAAAATGTTTGCAATTCTTAATGTAATCAATCAGCTGTGGAAATACGGTGATTTGTATTAGTTTAGATTTTTACGCTATTCACCGGGGATGTGTTGAATTAAAGCATTTACAGTGGAAGTCAACACATTAAACACATGCTTTTAAATACACAAATACAAAATTATAGCAACATGACTTAACGTTGCATAACATGATACACATAAGCATTCCAGAAAGGGACGTGACCTAGCTATTTTTTTTTTGGTCTTTTAAAAACTATTCTGTAAGAAAAGCCTTTGAAAAAGCATAAGCATTTGGTATTTCAGGTCCATTCAAGTGGCCTTGGGGTCCTGAAAGGCACTATATATTTAAAAACAAACAAACAAACAATGCAAGTTGTTGTTATTCTTGGTTGAGAGATGCTCAAACAAAATATTTTGAAAGCAGCACAGATCCACAGTGCTTCACTTTTCCAGGAAAACGATCTGCAAATGACTCAAAATTGTTTCTGCACATAAATCTAGGAAAACTGACACTGTCAAAACTGCATGAAATAAACAGCACAAGAATCACTCCATAATAATTACAGTGTGCCTCTACAGCTGTCAAAATAAAAGATTAAAAGAACAAATGCACTGCTGCATTATGGGATACTCGTCAATGCCATAAACAGATCTGTGATAAGATATTCACGGTATTATTGTTGCATTTTCTTACGGAAAGAGCATCCTCTGTGTGTATGTGTGTGTGTGTGTGTGTGTGTGTGTGAGAGATCTGACCTGGATCAGGTCGAAGGACTGCTGTGTTCCCATGCTTCCTTGTATTATAAATCATCTCCAGAGACGCATCGATTCTCTCCTGTTACAGTCCTGACGGAGCCGCGCCTGCTCTCACACTGCTGTGTCACACACACAATGGCTTTCTCCTATTTTCTCTCTACTGTATTATCACTCATGATATTCTGGGCCTAATGAGGTCACAGAGAATGAAGAGAGAAAAAAATCCAACTCCCAGTGGCCAAACACACAAACA
The DNA here is from genome assembly GCF_018812025.1 of Megalobrama amblycephala. Taxonomy (NCBI): domain Eukaryota; kingdom Metazoa; phylum Chordata; class Actinopteri; order Cypriniformes; family Xenocyprididae; genus Megalobrama; species Megalobrama amblycephala. Next base: position 41,134,921 of record NC_063059.1, on the reverse strand, counting down.
CACTGGCACAGGTGCAGCTATATAAGTGTGAGGCGTCTGGACATCAGAGATTTTTTCACACACTGAGGAAGAGATGCTGCATCACTGGAACATGGTGGGTGATCAATCTGTCTCGCTTTCTGTCTGTCCGTCCATCCGTCTTGTCAGATTGCTGTTTATTGATGAGAGTCAAATAGTTATTAACTAATATACAATGCTAAATTTAAGTGCATTATTTTTGTGCATTATTCATTTGACTTTGCTTTAATTCATAGCAAAATGTGCTAATGAGAACATTAATCAGTGGTGTTTGCCAAGTCAAATTTGCTTAAACTTAAATCACCAGCTTGCAACCAAACAGAACATCCTTCACTCTTAAAAGTTGAGGTTCAAAAAGGTTTCATTATTTAATTTAATTGAAATTAATGTAATTTAATTATTTTATTTATTTTTATATTTTATTTTTTTGCAGCACTGCCATAGAAGAACCATTTTTGGTTCCCCAAAGAACCTATTAGTGATCAATTCTTAACATAACCTTTTCTTTTAGCGTGAAGAACATTTTAAAAATCTAAAAAACCTTTGGTAACACTTTACTTACAGCCTTTATATTTAATGCATTCTAAAAGTATTATGCCTTGTAATGCACCTTATATTGCATTGCATGATCTCATGAATAATTGTATCCACAGTTATAATACTTATCTATTCATTGAACACACCTTTAGAAATGATTATGCATTAAAATACATTTCAGATGTAACATGGAATCTGCAAATATAATGAATTTTAACTTTGGTTACAATTATTTATGTAAAGATATAATGCCTTGTAATGTACATTATGAATACCTTTGTAATGCATGATCCAGTGTTACCATTATAAAGAACCTGTTGTGGAATGAAAATGTTACGAAAAGAAATTAAGGTTTTTGAGGAAAACATTCCAGGATTTTTCTCCATATAGTGGACTTCACTGGGGTTCAACGGGTTGAAGGTGCAAATGTCAGTTTCAGTGCAGCTTCAAAGAGCTCTACATGATCCCAGACGAGGAATAAGAGTCTAATCTAGAGAAACCATTGGCCATTTTCTAAAAAAATTAAAATTTATATACTTTTTAACCACAAATGCTCATCTTGCACTGCTCTGCGATGCTCCACGCATTATATAATCATGTTGGAAAGGTCATGCAAGACGTAGGCAGAAGTACCGATCCAGTGTTTACAAAGCGAACGTGCAAAGACTAAGCCAAACGCCCTTTACAAAACAAATTACAAAAAGGGTAAAACAATGATGTAGGAGTTTTTCGCCCTGCCGCGGTACTTCCACCTATGTCACACATGACCTTTCCAATGTGATTACATAATGCGTGGCGCATCGCAGAGCAGGACAAGACGAGCAAATTTTCTTTTTTTTTAGAAAATGGCTGATGGTTTCTCTAGATTAGACTCTTATTCCTCGTCTGGGATCATGTAGAGCTCTTTGAAGCTGCACTGAAACTGACATTTGGACCTTCAACTCGCTGAACCCCAGTGAAGTCCACTATATGGAGAAAAATCCTGGAATGTTTTCCTCAGAAACCTTCTGAAAATTTCTTTTCAATTGAAGAAAGAAAGACATGAACATCTTGGATGACATGGGGGTGAACGAATTATCAGGAAATTTGAATTCTGAAGTGAACTAATTCTTTAACTCTATATTTTTGTCTACAGGACATGAGGAGTATTTTTGGGGTGTTGGTTTGTCTGTCTTTCAGCCATTGTGCTTTAATTCCTGACTTCCGCACTACAGAGTTTGGGTTACAGCCTATTGACAACATTTCGATTGCGTCACCATTCCCTCCAGGAGCACCGGAGCCTGACTTATCCTATTGTCAGATGATTCTGGAAGCTCCGGTTCCACCCACAGCGGACCAGGTACCCTGGTACTGCATCTGTTCCGCTTGCTCCGGAAACAGAGGCCAGAAAGGAGACCGAGGCGACCGCGGACTGCCAGGTACAAACACGGAGTTAAACTCCACAGTATTTTCTCTGTTGGTTTAATATTGTCAAGGGTTTTACTAACCGAATCTGCTACTCACAGGAGTTCCTGGTAGTCCAGGCCCAAGAGGCCTCACTGGGCTTCCCGGCCGTCCAGGATTCACAGGACGTCCTGGCATGAAGGGTGAGACTTGTACTATGCATTTTACTTCAGTGTGAATGTGTGTGTATCAGTGTTGGGGAAGCTAGTTTGCTTCATAATTAAAAGTAGTTAAACTGCAGTGAAGCAACACACTTAAACAAGTAGTTAATTCCAAAAAGTTTGAATGTGCGAGACTTTCATTAGTGCTATAGGAGAACGACTGTAAGAATAACAAAGTGCTTTTATGATATGAACATTCCAGTTTGCAATGTCAAGCAGCACAACAGTTTGTTTTTATACAACTAAAAAAAACTGGATTACACTGGCAGCTTTTCACATTCAAGTTGAGAATGGCTGCACCCGCTCTTACATTAAAAAAAAGGTGGATTGCTCTTGGATGCATTTCCCAAAAGCATCATAAGTTTAAAGGGATAGTTCACCCAAAAATGAAAATGATCCCATAATTTACTCACCCTCAAGCCATCCGAGATGCACATAAATATATCCTGGCTCTTCCAAGCTTTACAATAGGAGTGAATGTACCCAAGATTTTGAAGCCCCAAAAAAGTAAATCCATCCATCATAAAAGTAATCTATACGGCTCCATTGGGGTTAATAAATACCTTCTGAAGCAAAGCTATGGGTTTTTGTAGGAAAAACATCCATACTTAGAACTTTATAAGCTGTAATTACTAGCTTCTGGTAATGGTTGTACATGTTGACATAGCTCCTCTTCTCTTATATCAAACTCTTCTGACATTTTTTCTTTAAAACTTCTCGTTTTAGACTTCTAATTCATGACAGTTTTGTTTCGCTCTATCCTCTGCGCTTCTGTGTTCATCAGTTCTCATCTAAGCTTATTGCACCTACGTCATATGGGTCACCCTTCCACCAGAACTCGACTCTCTCATGAACGTGCATACAGCCGTTACTAGATGCTAGTAATTACAGTTTATACAGTTATAAAATTGATGTTTTTCTTACAAAAACGGATCACTTCGCTTCAGAAGCCCTTTATTAATCCCAGGAGCCATATGGATTACTTTTATGATGGATGGGTGCACTTTTTAGGGCTTCAAAATCTCAGTTGCCATTCACTACCATTATAAAGCTTGGAAGAGCCAGGATATTTTTTAATATAACTCCAACTGTTTTGGGCTGAAAGAAGATAGTCATGTACATCTAGGATGGATTGAGGGTTAGCAAATCATGGGATAATTTACTTTTTTGGGTGAAATATCCCTTTAAGTAGATCACAGAGACCATTAGTTAGCTAGTTATCCAACACTGGTGTTAATTTAAATGAATAGTGTCAATTGTGGTAGTAATGTAATTCACTCACAGGTGAGAAAGGTGAAATGGGAGATAAAGGTGACATTGGTCCCGCTGGATTTTCAGGACCGAAGGGAGACAGGGGGACCAAAGGTCAGTGAAACTTCACAAATGTTTTAACATTCACACAATGTCTATCACGGGCCCTGGTGACCATATTTGTATACAAACTTCTCAGGTGAGAAGGGTGACCGTGGTCTGGATGGCCCTGCGGGAGATCAGGGTCCAAAGGGAGAAGATGGTCAGTGCCCGGAAACCTGTGAGCCTGTACCAGGTGCAGATGGTGCACCTGGTCTTCCTGGCCCTGTAGGTGCACGTGGGTTACCTGGGCTGGCTGGAAGCCCTGGTCCCAAAGGACTGAAGGGCGATCCAGGAGTGGCGGGCATACCTGGCGTTCCAGGTGAACCAGGGGAGAAGGGTGACCAAGGTCCACAGGGCCTATGCAATTGTCATGATGGGGCTCCAGGAGCCCAGGGTCAAAAGGGTGATAAGGGTGATAAGGGAGAAATGGGTTTGACAGGGCCACAGGGTCCGAATGGAACTACAGGACCTAAAGGTAATCAGGGAGAAATGGGAATGGTGGGTATGCCTGGACCTTGCTCACCTGCCGTGCAATCTGCTTTCTCCGCTGCTATGCTCACCTCTTATCCTCAACCGAACCGCCCAGTGCCTTTCAAACGTGTCATCTACAACTTAAACCAGCATTACAACCTTGAAAACGGTGTCTACACCGCCCCTGTTAACGGAACTTACGTGTTTAGCTACCATCTGCAAGTGGCAACCCGTATGCTGAGGGTCGGACTCTTCCACAACTTTGAGGCCGTGGTGAAGACAACTACACCAGTGGAAATGAACACCGCCTCTCAGCAGGTGGTGCTGAGTCTGACTCAGGGTGACTGGGTGTGGGTGCAGGTGAAGGACACCACCAGTAACGGCATTTATACCGGTACCGAGGCCAGCAGCACATTCAGCGGGTTTCTGTTGTACCCAGACAAATGTGATGACATGTTTGGAAGAGATTTTACCATAGTCGAGTTCCCCGATAGAGAGATTGAATGGGGAGCTCCATAATCTGTACCCTATGCTCTTAACCTACACCTTTAACTCTTAACCAACCCCTACATTCTAAACCAGCACCCAAATGTTTATCTATAGCCTAGACCAGGGGTAGCCAACCCTGCTCTTAGAGGGCTACCATTCTGCAGAGTTTAGCTCTAAAGCGAATTAAATTACCCGGACCAACTAATTGAGGTGCTCAGGATTACTTGAAAGTAACATGCAGGTGTGTTGCAGCAGGGTTGGAACTGAGGTCTGCAGGAAGGTAGCGTTCCAGGAGCAGGGTTGGCTTCCCATGGCATAGACTTACATCCTAACCTCTTAACCTACACCCTCAGAACTGTAACCTACACCCAAAATTCTAAACCAAAATAATGTATCTACTCCCAAGACCTGCAACCTAATTAACCTATACCAAACATTCTAAACGTTCACCCAAACTAGACCTACACCCAACATTTAAACCTAAACTTTTATCTACTCCTTGGACCTGCCCCCTGATCTATTAACTCACAGTCAGGATTCTAAACTTTCACGCAATCTTCTAACTACACTCCTAAACCTACATTCTAAACCTAAGTCTAAACTTTTATGTACTCCTTAGACCTACACCCAACATTCTAAACTTTCACTCAAACTTTTAACTACACCCTAGACCTACACTCCTGGGCAAAAAAATGGACCAAGCCCAAAATGATTAAACAAATTTTTGGTCAGGAAATTAGCTAAATTTAAGCAAATGCACTACTAAGTTTTTTGGTAGAATATGGGAAGTTGTGTTTGGAATCACAATGAAACACAAGTTGCATGGTGATGCTTCAGAGGACTGTCTTTGAAAATCTGCTGATAAATATAATAATAAATGCATCTCTACCACAGTGAAGCATGGAGGAAGAGGAGCCATTTCAGCTGCTGGTATTAGTGAGCTACTTCACTGTGAAAAGTCATTAATTGCTTTGGAGTATAGGAAATTATTGCAGAATGGCTTGCTTCCCACATATAAAAAGTTGTTATCTAAAGAGGAATGATCAGATGTTATTTTTCAACAGGGCAATTCTCTTGCCCAAACTGCAAAGACAACCAAGAAGTGGCTTGAGAACAAGTCAATCGGGCTCATGTTTTGGCCTGTTCAGAGTCCAGATATGAACCCTATAGTGAATATTTGGTCTCAAATTAACCTGGAGACATTTTTCAACTACTCATGAACTGTTTGAAGCCATTAACATTGAGTGAAACAACACTGACTGTTCCTCCTGTAAAAAGCAGTCTCCAAGTTGGGGAAGGTCATTCTGTGTTACTTTATCTAGAGTACTTGTGCAATTCTTGCTAATTTCCAATGATTTGTGATTAAAATGGGTTAGACCATTAAAAGACCACTAAATATTTCACCATTTTGTCTTGCCCCATTTTTTTTGTACTCCCAACATTCTAAACCCAAACATTTAACTACTCCCTAAACCTACTCCCAACATTCTAATCCCAAACATTTAGCTAATCCCTAAACCTACACCCAACATTCTAATCCCAAACATTTAACTACTCCCTAAACCTACACCCAACATTCTAATCCCAAACATTTAGCTACTCCCTAAACCTACTCCCAACATTCTAATCCCAAACATTTAGCTACTCCCTAAACCTACTCCCAACATTCTAATCCCAAACATTTAGCTACTCCCTAAACCTACTCACAACATTCTAATCCCAAACCTTTAGCTACTCCCTAAACCTACTCCCAACATTCTAATCCCAAACCTTTAGCTACTCCCTAAACCTACTCCCAACATTCTAATCCCAAACATTTAACTACTCCCTAAACCTACTCCCAACATTCTAATCCCAAACATTTAACTACTCCCTAAACCTACTCCCAACATTCTAATCCCAAACATTTAACTACTCCCTAAACCTACACCCAACATTCTAAACCCAAACGTTTAACTACTCCCTAGAGCAGGGGTGTCCAATCATGCTCTTGGATGGTCACTATCCTGCAAGTTTAACTCCAACCCCACTTAAACACACCTGGACCAGCTAATCAAGGTCTTTATATGGATACTAGAAACTTCCAAACAGGTGTGTTGAGGAAAGTAGGAGCTAAACTCTGCAGTACAGTGGCCCTCCAGGACCAAGTTTGGACACCCCTGCCCTTGACCTCCACATTCTAAACTTTCACCCAAACTTCTAACTCCACCCTAAACCTGCACCCTACGTTCTAGACCCACACCCTAAACCAAATGATTTTGTACTCTCACAAGCCTCTAAAATGATCCACTTTTCCACCTAAACCCCTAGCATTTCTGTAATCCTCCACATTACACAGATTCTATTTTAAGACCACTTTATGTAGTTTGTATGTAGAAGTGAACCTTCGGCTGAACGAAGAGCCTTCTCTTTCACATATTTGGAATGAATTAGTCCAGATGGATGTGATCGGTGTTTATTTACAGCATATGTCTTGTAACTTGATTAACTGTATTGTACCTTCCGCGTAGATCAGTCGTGAGGTTGTTCCCTTGACAGACACGTTTCAGCCGGATGTTTGTAAAGAATGTAAGATGAGCAGGAATCAGCTGTTATATAATCCTCCCAGCTATTCAGTGGACAAACACTGAGGATAAGAGCAAAAATGAGAACAGGAAAAAATTTTTGCATGTCTCAGGATAGGTGAGCAGAGAGAAGTCAGAGAGGTGTTGTCTTACACAATAGAAGTGTTAAACACCTGTTAGAGAGAAAGAAAGGGAGTTCTTTTTACGTAGGATTATTCTGACACACAACAATATGATGGGGGACCTCTTACGGTGTTAACTTCACACATTTGGGCTGGGGGAGAGAGGGCCCACCCATAAAATTGTTGTCCAAGGCGCACAATATGACACAACACAACATGACAACAAAAAATAAAAACAATGATGTTCATGCTCATGTTCTTTGTATTGATTACCCTTATATTTCCAATAAATATTAAACCATTAATCTGACTCCTCATTCTTGTTTGTGTCTTTTTACTTAGACTCTACAAAAGCCATAGGAAATATCTATGACTAGTTAAAGAACATTATTATTAAAATATTTCATTTAGCAATTTGCAAATACAAAAGAGTGCTGTATGGGATGATGTATTTTTGTAGACCAAGTTAACTTCACCCTGATTCCCTCAAAAAAAGTAAGATTCGTTTGTCACTTATTAACAATTGCCTTTAAGATACATTTTAGACATATGTATTCTATATCGAAGAATAAAAATATCTCGTGTTAATCACAGATCTTGTTTCTGGCATCGTCACCGTGATTTTTCCAACAACATTCCAATCAACTAATCAGATTTGAGGGACAAGTTTACCATTTATGTCCAGTTTAGGCTTGCCACCAGGGTTAGATGCTTCTACATCAATAGCCGCGTTTCCACTGCCGGGCCAAAGGCGGGCATGCTATTGCGTGCCAGGGCTGGTCGCGTTTCCACTGTCACTTCCGGGGCTTGACCGTACCTCTTCGGTGCTTCCTCGATGCCAAAGGCACGGGTTTTTTGGCCCGCCGAAAACCTTGGTCCAAAGCGGGCCAGCTGGGGCTTGAGGCGCAGTCGAGGTGAAAGGCGGAGCTAATCGTAGTCAGGTGATGGTCTACACACTGAAATGGGTTGGGTTGTGTGACGTTTGATCAAGGGAGGTGTGTTTAAGCTAGCGGACCGACAGTGGAAACACAACTTGATTTTGGCCTCGGTGCCTAAGGTCTGTGGCCATAGGCTCAGCCCGGCACACTGTTAGCCCTGGCTCACACTGGACCGACAGTGGAAAAGCGGCTATTGTTATTCACCTATCTTTCCCCTCTGATTTTTAGGCATAAGTTTTGGGTAGGATTAGGTTTAGGGGTAGGAATAGGGTTAAGACTAAATTTTCAGACTGGAATGTTGTTCCAGGATCAACAAAATATGTTAATCCAGGAACATGTCTTACTTGGCAAAATCAAGGGGACCTTTCAGGCATTTAACCAAAAACTCATTCAAAAGACCCATTAGTTGTGTTCCAAATGACGCACTATACACTATGTACTCAACCCCTTCGCTATGTAAATAAAGCTGCGACAGTTTGAGTGCATGAAGTGTCCAACATTCCACACTTTTTTTTTTTTTTGGTTAATTATCTGGGTATTTGGTGTATTTTTAGGGCCCGAGCACCGATGGTGTGAGGACCCTATTGTAATTGATCAGTCAATAATTCTTCTCTGAAATGAATTCCATTTTTGAGTGCTTGAAAACTCATGAAACTTTGCACACGCATCAGAAGTGGTGAACATTTACATCTGATATAGGTTTCAGAATTAGGTGTGGCAAAATAGCGCCACCTACAAAATTTCAATTGTTTTATCTCAAGATGCACACCAGTAATGTTTTTTTCTAGTGTACATTTATAAATGTTACTTAAATATCCTACTTGAACCAAGACCTAATCCTGGCTTAGGCTAAAGGCTGATTTATACTTCAGCGTCGGACCTACGTTGGAGCTTCTGCGCCGTAGGCTATGCGTCTGTTTTCATTTATACTTCTGCGTCGTTGTCTGCGTCGACGTGCATGCAGACCACTAGGAGGCAGTGTCCGCGGTCATGTTGAGGATCAAAACAAAAGCCGAAGAAGAAGCAGCTCGTCATGTACGTTGTCAGAGAAGCTTACAAACAGAAACGGCAGAGAAGCGGCAAATAGGTAATGACTTTTGTTGCAGTTTGACTTCATGTGTCCTCTGAAACAGAGTGTTTTTTCATTCATAGTGAAGTTGAAAGTGCTCGCTCTTCTCCGAGTGCTCCGCGCCAGTTTTTTGACCTGAGGGAGGGGTTCTAGCAGACCAATCACAGGCGTACACTCGACGCAGAAGTATAAATCAGCCTTAAGCCCTGTCTGTGAAACCGGGCCTCAGCAAATAAGCATTAGGACATGCAACTATTGTGTAAACGGCACATTTTAATTTGATTTAAACACTTATGTCAGTTCTCTGCAGTTTTATTCATCAATTCTCCACATGGATGACATTATTTTCACTGAGTTTTGTCAGGCACATGCCTGTGGTGTCTTAAAATGTTGTCTAGACAAGCAGCCTACTGGGTTAATGACTTCCGCACTATTATTATAAATGCAACAAGAAGTCTTCATCAATTGAAACACAGATTGCTCAAGGTAAACAGGTTTGGGTTTATCTCTGAATTGCTGCCATAAGAATGTGGGCTATTCAATAAAGTCAAGCAGATGAACACACAAAGCAATAGTAAAACTATATGTTAACTGTAATATGTTTTGTGGTGTTAATTAAACTAAGACTTTGCCACTTTATCCTTACAGGGCTTCAGTAACAGCTCTGTAATGATGAATTTGTTGAAAATTCCCAGTCTTTTGCTCTTTTGGTATAGAGACCATGTAGCTGTTTGCCGTCACAAATAGTTTTATTTTCTCTCAAAGCATATACAGAGCAAATAACAACAGAATTGACCTCTTTAAAAATGTACACTGCAAAATGATTTCCTATATAATACATCCATTTGTGACAAATACAACAAATTACGTACTGATATCAGTTATTCTTATGGAAAGATCTAGATTTACAATTTTATTGTACTAAGAAGCTAAGTTCACACTTGAAACAAGGTTTATTTTAGGTGAACTGCTTTATTTTTTGGTTCAAATACATCTTATGCATCAAAATGCAAATATTAAGCAACTAAGATCAATTTAACTATATTATGCAGTCTGCAGCATATGATTATTCGGCCAGTTTGTTTTTCTAACCTGGCTTAAACGTTCTTGCATTAAAACACATCACATCATCTACACAATCTCAACATGCATCCACTAATGCTTCTGAATCTTTATACGCACGATTCTGCCTGCACAAAACACATATACGTGTCATCCATGGAGAAGGCTCTCAAGGCTCAGCCGGAGATTCGTCATCATCGCCGATGATTCCTTTCAGATATGAGCGTTTAAACTCCTCGAACACCAGGTCAGTTGTGTCGTCACTAAACACACACACAAGCATTAACATCACACAAAGAGACACAACAAGAAACTCAATCAACGTAAAAGGCCGATGTAGAGATGAAGAGGAACACTAAATCAGAAAACGGGAACAAAGGGGTTTTATGTCAACGACACACACACCCCTGTTCTAATGTCAGAAATATGTTTCTATTGAACAGTAACAACAGATTTACTCAAAGAACAGCACTAAACTGGGGCTCTACACAAGAGACGGGATCGCATTTAGATCGGACACTGATATCGGCGCTCCTCGCGCTCTCAACTTTCCCTTCTCAGAGCCAACGCGGATCGTTTATCATCTCGAGAGTGTGTTGTTGGAGATTAAAGACAGGGAAGTGTACACCACACATTGTGCAGTGAACACGTGGAATCAGAGACACGAGGACTCTATATGAAGGGTATTATATAGTGGCACATATAGCATAAGCGGTATCACAAACCCCACTGAATATACACCCTGATAATGGACAATTACAATGGGAAACACAGAGTGAATTCTTGTGGCTTACCTCTCTTTAGGAGGAGAACGGAGAAAATAAAAGAGACAACATTCAGTTATTATCAAGGCAAGTCATATATGTTTATATAGAGCTTTATACAATATTATATATATATATATATATATATATATATATATATATATATATATATATATATATATATATATATATTTTTTTTTTTTTTTTTTTTTTTTTTTTTTTTTTGACAATATGATCAGCTCACCTGGATCAGGTTTGGGATGCATGAGTTTGAAGGGAACCTCCACGGCAACCTCACTGAAACACACACGATTACATCTTACACACTTACACACTCTGAAATCTGAGAAAATTCTACACCAATCAAAACTCACCTGGTTCCAATGACGCTGTAAGAGAGCAGAAATAAAGCCATTAGCAAAGCCTTTCCTCTATGTATGAATCGACGCTGAACCTAAACTGGTGTTCACTCACCCCACCGCATTACACTTCAACACCACCCTATAGGCCACCAACATGCCCAGAATCTCCTTCAGAACTTCATCCTTTACGCTGAAGGGAAAATTCAGATAGAGAAACATTAGGGCCCTTTCAGATCATCCTCGAATAGATGCCGAATGAGCCGCACTCACATGCTAGAGGAGGCCAGGTTAGTGTCCTCATGCTTCAGTTTTCCATCCACAGCGATTCCATGTCTCTCGCGGTTACTGCTCAGTAGAGGACAGAGAGTGAACACCTTCTTCAGACTGGTACCAGCGGGCACTGTGTCCCTGTGAACCAACAGCTTCATTTTACCACAATGACAACAAATCGACATAACAGAGGCTTACAACACTCAAACAAAAGACATCACAAACACAAGACACGTTACACAATAATGATACATAAATGCAACACTCTCACTGTGACATCATAAAGACTCCATTTTCACAGTGACATCATAGAGACTATATTCTCATAGTGACATCACAGTGACATCATAAAGTCTTCATTTTCACTGTGACATCATAAAGACTCCATTTTCACAGTGACATCATAGAGACTATATTCTCATAGTGACATCACAGTGACATCATAAAGTCTTCATTTTCACTGTGACATCATAAAGATTCCATTCTCACAGTGACATCATAAAGTCTTCATTTTCACAGTGACATCATAAAGACTCCATTCTCACAGTGACATCATAAAGTCTTCATTCTCACAGTGACATCATAAAGTCTTCATTTTCACAGTGACATCATAAAGACTCCATTCTCACTATGACATCATAGAGATTCCATTCTCACAGTGACATCATAAAGTCTTCATTTTCACAGTGACATCATAAAGACTCCATTCTCACTGTGACATCATAGAGATTCCATTCTCACAGTGACATCATAAAGTCTTCATTTTCACTGTGACATCATAAAGACTCCATTCTCACTATGACATCATAGAGATTCCATTCTCACAGTGACATCATAAAGTCTTCATTTTCACAGTGACATCATAAAGACTCCATTCTCACTGTGACATCATAGAGATTCCATTCTCACAGTGACATCATAAAGTCTTCATTTTCACTGTGACATCATAAAGACTCCATTTTTAGTGACATCATAGAGACTCCATTCTCACAGTGACATCATAGAGATTCCATTCTCACAGTGACATCATAGAGACGCCATTCTCACAGTGACATCACAGTGACATCATAGAGACTCCATTCTCACAGTGACATCATAATGACTCCATTCTCACAGTGACATCATAAAGTCTTCATTCTCACAGTGACATCATAAAGACTCCATTCTCACAGTGACATCATAAAGACTCCATTTTTAGTGACATCATAGAGACTCCATTCTCACAGTGACATCATAGAGACGCCATTCTCACAGTGACATCATAATGACTCCATTCTCACAGTGACATCATAGAGACTCCATTTTTAGTGACATCATAGAGACTCCATTCTCACAGTGACATCATAGAGACTCCATTTTTAGTGACATCATAGAGACTCCATTCTCACAGTGACATCATAGAGACTCCATTTTTAGTGACATCATAGAGACTCCATTCTCACAGTGACATCATAGAGACTCCATTTTTAGTGACATCATAGAGACTCCATTCTCACAGTGACATCATAGAGAGTCTATTCTCACAGTGACATCATAGAGAATCCATTCTCACAGTGACATCATAAAGAATCCATTCTCACAGTGACATCATAAAGGCAAGACTCCCTAAATGTTACACATGGATCTAGTGAGCTGCTTATCTAGATTCCAAAATGTTCCTATTCCTATATTAAGAGTAGCAATGAATGTATTCTTCATGGAGAAGTAATTCCCAGAAAGCACTGCAACAAGCTCAGTGAACCTTTTCACATTTTTAGGTTTGGAATGCGGAAGTAGACTATAAAAGGACAAACTTCTATAGTGGTGAATTGGAGATGACACGATAGCATTTTCCAACAGTGAAAGAAAAACTCCACTATTGCCTTCCCAAGACTTTCCAAAAGAGGAGGAAAATGTAAAGAGATGGATTATAGCAGTTACAGGAAAGAGAGATGTCACATTTACAGTCACTCCCTTAGAAACTGTATTGGAAATCCTATCACAGCAGTGTTGATTTTTTTGTAATTTAATGCCAGGATAATATAACTCAGAGGATATGGTGAAATACACTACCGTTTGGGGTCAGTACAATTAAAGGTTTTGAAAAAAAAGTCTCATATGCTCACCATTTATTTGACCAAAAATGCAGTAAAATCAGCCAAATTCTGAAATATTATTACAATTCAAAATATCTGTTTTCTATGTGAATATATGTTAAACTGTAATTTATTCCTGTGATCAAAGCTGAATTTTCAGCATCATTACTCCAGTCTTCAGTGTCACATGATCACATGATAAAATAAAAAGGGTCCAAAAAGGTGTGCAAAGTCAAGAAAAGCATCAATTGTGACTTTACACTTACACTGCATTTTATTCAATACTGAGGATATGGATCAAAACAAACAGCTCAATGATCCACTTTACTCCACTGTTTCCTCTAAGGAGTGATTCAGTCAGTCACTTCAGAATGCAGAGAACTCATTCTATTATGTCATAAGAGCACGTGACATCGCTGTGACGTCACTGACTGTGTTTGTACTCACATGGTGTCCTCATAGGCCACAGGGCTGATGTATTTGTCATTTGAGTAAAGCACCACATTAGTAATCTGCTCCACTGTTACAGAGAAACAGAAAACACACACTGTAACACACCAAAAATACACTTTCCCATCAGTATTTAAAGTGATAACTGTGTTTATGTACCTGAGACTGACACGTCCTTCACGTTCCTGTTGGAACTGTTGTCAATTTCCACGCTGATGTTGATCTCCTCTCCATGGTAATACGTCTGTAACATGAACAATCGCAGAATTGAATGGATTTATTTATGTTTAGATATGGAATATGTTTATGGTTGCAATCACTAAGGTTGAAAAACGTCCCACCTCTTTCTCCAGAGTGACACGCATGTGCAGCGGTTTATCAGACATCACAAATTCACAGGTGGTCTCGCCCATCGGGGCCGCGCCGCCTTTATCTGGAGCATACTGGATCTTTCTGATGGCCAACCGGACTGTACTCCTGCAGAAAGAGAGAGAGAGATGCGGTATAGAGTTAATAGAGTCTTGATCTTGTAGTTTTGGTCTCAGGACCCTCAAGACCACATGATCATGGTCTGGGTCTCAAACAAGACATCAATCTATTTCCACCACACTAAAAATAATAATTGCTCCAACCACAGTATCTGCAAGGCTTCTGATTGGCTACTATTTTGCCTTGAGGTGTCTTGTGTTGTTCTGATTTCGTACTTTATAATGAATATAAGTGACTTTTCTCACCTCTTTTGGGCTTTTTCATCTTGATTTTCTGCACAGAACGCCTTCACCTCAAACTCCACGGCACAGCGCTGCACAAACACAGACATAACTTTTACTCCAGTTAATTAGACAAGTACATTTCAAGCTATTATAGTTGAACTAAAGCCATAAAACTTTCACTACTTGAATTTAGAGCTGCGCGATTAAACGTTAAAACATCGTGATCACAAACACACACTCAATCTTATTCCTAGATTTGAAGCTTCAAATAAAGACTGCATCAATTACATCGATACACCAGTAGGTGGTGACACGTGACGGTTAAAAAATATAATTGAATCATTCATTCAAGAGATTCATTCAAAAACACTGAATCATCAAGTAATGAAACAAATGAAGTATATGAGTGAGTGAGTCATTGAATCATTCACTCAATAGATTTTAAAAAACAAAATAATAATAAACTTATTAATTCAATATTTTTTTTAAACATACTTGGACAGGAATTCATATTTTGTCAGAACCTCTAGTAAATTACACGTTTAGTTGTCTATTCAGAATCATGGGAGAATTATCTCTCTGATCCGCATTAAAAAATTCTAAATTTATCAAAATTATGTAGCTTTACTTTAAATAAATATAAATATAAAATTCACTAAACTCATTTTGTTTAATCTTCACATTTCTCATTTTCATTTAGTGCAACTTAAAATTACTAAACCAAAAACTGAAACAAAAATGATTTAAAAACTATATAGACATTTAGAAAATATAGCTGCAAGCATTGATGACGGGCCCAAGCCTGGCACAACTGCCACTCCGGAGGCTTTAGGGAGACTGTGCATGACAGGTAATATCCATTTAAACTGGGTGAATGAAAAGGATTTTGTCAAGATATGAGACTCTTCCTGTTGCCCTTTTTGTCATGAATTTAATTCCTTGCCATGACAACACAGTTCTAGATATCCAATATCCATTTGCGATGTAGCATGTGTCTTGGCATCATGTTCAGAAAAGTTTGGTGTGAATCATAAGAATCACCTACGAGAAATAGTTAAAAATTCAGAGCATGACTTCTCAAAAAATAGCCGACGTCTTGTTGGTTGGAGTTAATGACTGTAAATTAGAAAGTTGTCCGACTTAAAGAGACACATTGGTGACTGTAGGTAAAACGCCATTATTCTGATGAAGACTGAAGCAAATCGGGTAAAAATAAAAGGGTGATCTCAAAGCATTTTGAAAGTGACATTTCCTGCTGCCAGTTGGTGGCACTATAACTTTGACTCACAATAGTCACATCCATGTGGTCGGCTTCCTAAAGTTTCATTAAAATCAATCAATGTATGCAGAAGTTATAACACACTTCCTGTTTCCCTTTTCTCGCCATAAATTTGTTTCAACGGCACAGCCAAACTGTTCAAGATATCAAAAATCCACTCGCAAATTAACATCATCAATGTCTTGACTTCATGCTGACCGAGTTTGGTTGCGATCAGATGCGATCTAGGAGGAGCATATCAAATTCCAGCATATGACTTGGAGTGCGAATGTTATACGGCCCGATGAGATCTATAACTGTATGAAGTTTGGTTACTGTAGTGGAAAAGGGCTGCGCTACAGAGCCCCTCAAATCCAACCATATAAAAGGGTGTGCCACGGAGCCCCCCACCAGGGTTCAAGAGTTTTTGAGTATGTTAAAGGACCCGAAAGTGCCTGAGAGGTCATAAAAGAGCAAATTTACCTAAGGAAAACAATAAGGCCTTCACCCTTTGGGCTTGGGCTCTAATAAAAATGACAAAAACACAATGAAATGACTAAAACTTTAACCAAAACGTAAAAATAAAACCTACAATAGTATGAAAACACTGAATGTTTGTGGTTATGATGTTTTTAGTCGTTTACCTTTCCTGGGTCTGTCGGCGCCGGCTGCAGGGCTACAGAACAAGGCAGGTTATCTGGAAACTGAGAGAAAACACATTCGATGGCGGTTTCAGAAATCACAACATATTCACCCACACAAACCCACTTAAAGAGCCCCTATTGTGCTTTTTTGGATATGACCTTTCATGCAGTGTGTAACGGAGATGTTTCTGAATGTTAAAGGTCTGCAAAGTTTCAAAGATCAAAGTTCAGATTAATGGAGTTTTTGCCTCATAAAAGAAAGAATCGATTCTGAACTGAAAGGAGTCGTCAGTAATTCCAGTCTCACTTCCTGCTGAAACTACATAG
Source organism: Megalobrama amblycephala (assembly GCF_018812025.1). Taxonomy (NCBI): domain Eukaryota; kingdom Metazoa; phylum Chordata; class Actinopteri; order Cypriniformes; family Xenocyprididae; genus Megalobrama; species Megalobrama amblycephala. The sequence continues at coordinate 41,117,831 of NC_063059.1, read as the reverse complement.
GTTATGTTTGTAACCAATTTGCATAATGCCAGCCTTTTTGCCCCGCCCTCAAACACTGTAGTTGTATCTGAGACTGGAAGAGTTTGGTTCGTGTTGTTCATGTCGAGAAGACGCTATTTTCTGCTGCCAAAGCAAATCCACTTTGATGGGCCGTCTGACCAATCGGAGCAGAGCAGGATCTTAGAAAGGCGGGGTTTAGAGAGACCGAATCTTTAAACGAACCGTTTCAGACACTATGAGAAAAAAGAGCTGATGCTGCAATGGATATTATGAGAAAATTAAAGTGTTTTTGACCTTGGATGCATGTAAACCTGTTGTAGGAGACTCCAAAACAAAATTAGGAACCTTTAAAAATAGCATTACGGGGCACTTTAAAGCAAAAGTTTGTTAGTCTGCCATGAATAAAAGTGATCAAACCTGACTCTAACCTCAAAGAAGAAGGGATACGCATTGTCTCCGAGCTTACGCAGGATCTTCTCTTGCACTTTGGTGTGAATGCTGCGTTCCTTGTCCTGGAGAGGAGGATAGACCTGCCGTGTGCACAGGAAAATATCCCTGCGGAACGCAATTCCCAAGACGTCCATATCGTCCCGACCGTATCGGAATGTACAGGACAACATGACGTAGACTAGAGGAGATAAACACACATACAGTAGATTAATTCATCTACACAGGCTTCACAGGCTCAACACACACATACAGCTCAACACTGCCATCTGTCTGTGAATATGAACTTACCTTTCTTTCCCTTCACCTGCTCTGGGTCGATCAGCACTACACCATCTGAAAACATGAGAGAGAGAGGGAGAGAAATCTGTCAGCTGTACATCAGTGTTATTTTAATGTCACTCAGATACAGTTATAGTTTTTTTTTATTAATATTTTGAATTAGTTTTTATTTTTATATTTTACCTTTTAAAATTAAAACAAAAAAATATACAAATAAAATTCATTCAAAATATTCATAAAAACTATGTAGACATATATTACATATATAACAAAAATTACTATATAGTTTGAATTAATTTTTATTTCAGTTTTAGTTATTTTAGTTATCAAGTTAAACTAAATGAAAACGAGAAATGTTACTTAAAATGAAATAAAATACGTTTTTTAAAATATTTTATTTCAGTTAAAGTTTATTTTAATCATGGGAGAGAAGAAATGCACATTTAAGCACATTTAAACAGTTTACTTAAAGCCTTTATGTATCATGCATTATAAAGGTATTCATAATGTACATTATAACACATTTTAATAAATATTTGTATCCAAAGTTAAAATGCATTATAATATTTGCAGATTCCTTGTTACATCTGAAATTGGTTGTCATGTGTTTTAATGCTTTATACTTTCTAAAGGTGTAACTTAAGTATTATAATGTATTATAACTGTGGTTACAATTATTCATACAGATCATACAGCGCAATATAAGGTGCATTACAAGGCATAATTAATGCATTAATAATGCATTATATATAAAGGCTGTAAGTAAAGTGTTACCGAAGTTTCATCTTCCGCTCTGTACTAAAGTTCAAGATGAACCCTGACCTGGTTACACGACATTTGACCAACAAAGGATCAAAACGTCACAGATTGACCTGAACACAGTTTTGCAGTGGAGTAAATGCTACTAATTAGACGATTTCATGATGTTTTGTGATTTATTTCTTAAAGCAGGGTTTCTCAAACTGGGTTCAGCTGATCAAAAGCTAATAATTGATTATAAAAAAGGTCTAATAAAATAAGATAAAATAAAACACTTTACAACAACATTATTTAACATGGACTAAAAATGAATTTCTACAGCATTTATTAATCTTAGTTCATGTTAGTTTAATAATTTACTAATACATTATTAAAATTTAAAAGTGTATTCGGTGACATTAGTAAATGCACTGTGAACTAACATGAACATTTTATGAACTGACATTAATTAATAAATGCTGTAAAAAATATTTTGCTCAAGATGTTAACCAATGAGACCTTATTGTAAAGTGTTACCAAATAATTAAATTTAAAAAAATAAATAAAACACATAAAAAAAATGATGTGACCATTAATTGACCACTAAAAGAATCACTAAATTAAAATTGAGATATTAAATATTTTAGGTCAGAGAAGTTTGGCTGACAAAACAGTTTGGAAATCCCTGTCTTAAAAACAGTGTGACATCATATCCTGTTTGCCCATAGTCTATATATTAAAGCCTGATGTGGCTATACAGTGATTTGCAAGTGAGCCGTGATTGGCTGCTAAACTCACCAACAGGATCAACAAAGTCGCAGTGGTCGACGAAATCCCGTTTCCCCATGTAAACGCCAACCTATGACATCACACACAGTTAACCAATCACTGCACTAACACACAAACATTAGCTAACAACACAGACACTACTACACAAAACAGCACTGATACAATGAAACTGAAAACAGACAAAAGTGATGAAAAGGGAAGGACAGATACTCACAGATTTGTCTCTGGAGAGTTTCTTGTAGATGACGTGTTTGGGACTCATTGTGTCTCTTAAAGCAGAAATATAAACAACGATGATCAAAACATACTCATTATTAATATTCATTACCATAAATCATAATATTATAAACATTCAGCCATCTCAAGTTTTTTTTAACTGATGGCTCTTGGTTTCAGAGGATTTTTAGACTCTTTTAGACTGAATGTGTATCAGTAAACACACACACACACACACACACACACACACACACACTCATCAGCAGTTTCAGGTCTGAGCCGATGACTCACAACACTAATCTAGTGTAACCTAAACCTCAAGTCAACACACACTTAACTGCTTAAGAGTCTATGATTGGATCATTATTGCAGTGATTATTATGTTTCTTGCTTGTTATATGCAGTGTTGGGGGAACACATTACAAGTAACGTGAGTTATGTAATCATATTACTTTTCTCAAGTAATTAGTACAGTAACACATTACTTTTAAATTTACAAGAAAATATCTGAGTTACTTTTTCACATCAGTAATGCAAATTACTTTGCTTTCCCATTTATTGACTGACAGCTCTCCTGTCCCATTGTTGAGAGCTGAAGGCGTAGGACATAGCACAAGCGTTTTAAACTGCGAGAGGCGTTACACTTTCTTCGTAAATTGAATACAGAAGTCGTAGGATGTAGCGTAACCTCTTTGAACTGCGAGAGGCATTACACTTTCTTCGTAAGTTGAATAAAGGAGTAGGACGTAGGATGTAGCGTAACCTCTTTGAACTGCGAGAGGCGTTACACTTTCTTCATAAATTGAATACGGAAGGCGTAGGACATAGCGTAACCGTGAGAGGTGTTACACTTTCTTCGTAAGTTGAATACGGGAGGTGTAGGACGTAGCGTAAGCATTTTGAACCGCGAGAGGCATTACGCTTTATTCGTAAGTTGAATACGGAAGGCGTAGGACGTAGCGTAACCTCTCTGAACTGCGAGAGGTGTTACACTTTCTTCGTAAGTTGAATACGGAAGGCGTAGGACGTAGCGTAACCTCTCTGAACTGCGAGAGGTGTTACACTTTCTTCGTAAATTGAATACGGAAGGCGTAGGACGTAGCGTAACCTCTCTGAACTGCGAGAGGTGTTACACTTTCTTCGTAAATTGAATACGGAAGGCGTAGGACGTAGCGTAACCTCTCTGAACTGCGAGAGGTGTTACACTTTCTTCGTAAGTTGAATACAGGAGGCGTAGGACGTAGTGTAAGCATTTTGAACCACAAGAGGTGTTACACTTTCTTCGTAAGTTGAATACGGGAGGCGTAGGACGTAGCGTAAGCATTTTGAACTGCGAGAGGCGTTACACTTTATTCATAAATTGAATACGGAAGGCGTAGGACGTAGCGTAACCTCTGAACTGCGAGAGGTGTTACACTTTCTTCGTAAGTTGAATACGGAAGGCGTAGGACGTAGTGTAACCTCTCTGAACTGCGAGAGGTGTTACACTTTCTTCGTAAATTGAATACGGAAGGCGTAGGACATAGCGTAAGTGTTTCGTACTGCGAGAGGCGTTACACTTTCTTCGTAAGTTGAATACGGGAGGCGTAGGACGTAGCGTAAGCATTTTGAACCGCGAGAGACATTACGCTTTATTCGTAAGTTGAATACGGAAGGCGTAGGACGTAGCGTAACCTCTCTGAACTGCGAGAGGTGTTACACTTTCTTCGTAAGTTCAATACGGAAGGCGTAGGACGTAGCGTAACCTCTCTGAACTGCGAGAGGTGTTACACTTTCTTCGTAAATTGAATACGGAAGGCGTAGGACGTAGCGTAACCTCTCTGAACTGCGAGAGGTGTTACACTTTCTTCGTAAATTGAATACGGAAGGCGTAGGATGTAGCGTAACCTCTCTGAACTGCGAGAGGGGTTACACTTTCTTCGTAAGTTGAATACAGGAGGCGTAGGACGTAGTGTAAGCATTTTGAACCACAAGAGGTGTTACACTTTCTTCGTAAGTTGAATACGGGAGGCGTAGGACGTAGCGTAAGCATTTTGAACCGCGAGAGGCGTTACACTTTATTCATAAATTGAATACGGAAGGCGTAGGATGTAGCGTAACCTCTCTGAACTGCGAGAGGTGTTACACTTTCTTCGTAAGTTGAATACGGAAGGCGTAGGACGTAGTGTAACCTCTCTGAACTGCGAGAGGTGTTACACTTTCTTCGTAAATTGAATACGGAAGGCGTAGGACATAGCGTAAGTGTTTCGTACTGCGAGAGGCGTTACACTTTCTTCGTAAGTTGAATACGGGAGGCGTAGGATGTAGCGTAAGCATTTTGAACCGCGAGAGGCGTTACACTTTCTTTGTAAGTTGAATACGGGAGGCGTAGGACGTAGCATAAGCATTTTGAACCACAAGAGGCGTTACACTTTCTTTGTAAATTGAATACGGAAGGCGTAGGATGTAGCGTAAGCGTTTTTGATCCGGGAGAGGCGTTACACTTTCTTCGTCGTAAGTTGAATACGGAAGGCCTAGGACGTAGCGTAACCTCTTTGAACCGCGAGAGGCGTTACACTTTCTTTGTAAGTTGAATATGGAAGCCGTAGGACGTAGCGTAAGCATTTTGAACCGCGAGAGGCATTACACTTTCTTCGTAAGTTGAATACGGAAGGCGTAGGACGTAGCGTAACCTCTCTGAACTGCGAGAGGTGTTACACTTTCTTCGTAAATTGAATACGGAAGGCGTAGGACGTAGCGTAACCTCTCTGAACTGCGAGAGGTGTTACACTTTCTTCGTAAATTGAATACGGAAGGCGTAGGACGTAGCGTAACCTCTCTGAACTGCGAGAGGTGTTACACTTTCTTCGTAAGTTGAATACAGGAGGCGTAGGACGTAGTGTAAGCATTTTGAACCACAAGAGGCGTTACACTTTCTTCGTAAGTTGAATACGGGAGGCGTAGGACGTAGCGTAAGCATTTTGAACCGCGAGAGGCGTTACACTTTATTCATAAATTGAATACGGAAGGCGTAGGACGTAGCGTAACCTCTCTGAACTGCGAGAGGTGTTACACTTTCTTCGTAAATTGAATACGGAAGGCGTAGGACATAGCGTAAGTGTTTCGTACTGCGAGAGGCGTTACACTTTCTTCGTAAGTTGAATACGGGAGGCGTAGGACGTAGCGTAAGCATTTTGAACCGCGAGAGGCGTTACACTTTCTTCGTAAGTTGAATACGGGAGGCGTAGGACGTAGCATAAGCATTTTGAACCACAAGAGGCGTTACACTTTCTTTGTAAATTGAATATGGAAGGCGTAGGATGTAGCGTAAGCGTTTTTGATCCGGGAGAGGCGTTACACTTTCTTCGTCGTAAGTTGAATACGGAAGGCCTAGGACGTAGCGTAACCTCTTTGAACTGCGAGAGGCATTACACTTTCTTCGTAAGTTGAATACGGGAGGCGTAGGACGTAGCGTAAGCATTTTGAACCGCGAGAGGCGTTACACTTTATTCATAAATTGAATACGGAAGGCGTAGGATGTAGCGTAACCTCTCTGAACTGCAAGAGGTGTTACACTTTCTTCGTAAATTGAATACGGAAGGCGTAGGACATAGCGTAAGTGTTTCGTACTGCGAGAGGCGTTACACTTTCTTCGTAAGTTGAATACGGGAGGCGTAGGACGTAGCGTAAGCATTTTGAACCGCGAGAGGCGTTACACTTTCTTTGTAAGTTGAATACGGGAGGCGTAGGACGTAGCATAAGCATTTTGAACCACAAGAGGCGTTACACTTTCTTTGTAAATTGAATATGGAAGGCGTAGGATGTAGCGTAAGCATTTTTGATCCGGGAGAGGCGTTACACTTTCTTTGTCGTAAGTTGAATACGGAAGGCCTAGGACGTAGCGTAAGCGGTTTGAACCGCAAGAGGCGTTACACTTTCTTTGTAAGTTGAATAAAGAAAGCATAGGATGTAGCGTAAGCCTTTTGAACCGCGAGAGGCGTTACAGTTTCTTCGTAAGTTGAATACAGAAGGTGTAGGACTTAGTGTAAACGTTTTGAACCGCAAGAGGTGTTACACTTTCTTCGTAAGTTGAATATGGAAGGCAGAGGAGGTAGCGTAACCTCTTTGAACTGCGAGAGGCGTTACACTTTCTTCGTAAGTTGAATACGGAAGGCGTAGGACGTAGGATGTAGCGTAACCTCTTTGAACTGCGAGAGGCGTTACACTTTCTTCGTAAGTTGAATACGGAAGGCATAGGCCGTAGCATAAGCGTTTTGAACTGCAAGAGGCGTTACACTTTCTTCGATGAACACTCTGTTAAGTCTTCTCCAGCACATCCCAAAGACTTTCAGTGAATTTAAGGTCTGGATTCAGAGGTGCCAATTCATGTGTGAAAATGATTCTTCATGCTCCCTCCCAACCATTCTTCCACAATTTGAGACTGATGAATCTTGGTTTTGTCATCCTGGAATATGGCCATGATGTGTCTTCCTACATGGTTGTTTAAAAAATGAAAAGCTACACACTCCATCAATTAGGGTTAAAAGAACTGTTGTCAAACATATAAAATGCTAGAAACATAATAATTACTGCAATAATCTAGTCATAGACTATTAAGCATTCACCTATTTAAATCCAAACAGCGACTTTTTTTTTATATATTTTTTTTTTTTGTCCGGACAGTGTATAATCCATTTGTCCTCAGATCTGAACGGGTCCTGCAGCAGTAACACTCACCTGTCTGTGTTCAGATGCAGATACAGTTGTGTGTCCAGTTAAAGTGTGTTGTTGTGGACGACGGTGTTCAGGGCCAGTATTTGTAACCTGTGACTCCGCCCACCGCCTAGCCATTCGTTTACCGTCAGCGAGATTAACGTCTCTGGCTTGCAGAAGTAATGAAGATGCACAACTAATCCAATCATTGTATCACATGGAAATCATTGTTATATCACACCCATGGCAAATAAGCAACAAGGAAATACATTTAGAATAATAAGGCGTGCGCTGACAGATTATGAGGGATCTGATGACTGAAAAGGGTTTCTGAGGTGAATGGTCCTACCATCTAAGCAATAAAGAGTTGATTCTCAATGTAGATTCAAACCTTACCTAAGTTTACAGGAATGATGATTAAACAAAAATTATCTTGCATGATTTCAAATCATACAAATCTATAGTTTCACTAACAATTTACAATAAGTTTCCATTTACTCATTAACATTAATAATGAGCAATACAGTTAACTTTTGTTAACTACTGTTAAGAAATGAAACCCTGTTGTAAAGTGTCCCAGGTATGTTTTTAGAACATTATATTCTGAATCAGACTGATTGGTGTCGTCTTTTACTAGTAGATCTAGTAGTGTCATATAAATTAAGGTTAATAGCTGGGCTCTTACTGGAACACTGGATTGACCAATCAGAAGAAAGGACTGGAACGTTCCATTCTCTAATGCATGCGTGTGTGGGTAATCAAAGAAAGAGGGGGCTGGAGAAACACTGAGCGCTCGGATGATAAACCCTGCGATTTAAACCCGTGTTGTCGGTCTCAGCAGTCTCGGTGCTGATGTCAGCGCAGTGGATTACACACGCAGAGAAAAGACCCTCTTATCGCTCTCATCACACGCACACAGTGTCTGAGCGGGTTTCAGGGTCCAAGAAATGGCAGCCAAACTCCCTTTTGTCCATAGAGAGGCCTGGAAATCAGCTGATTTGTGAGAATTCGGGCTGGACAATATTAACAAAAAACTGACATTAATATATCTTATTTTCCTGCAACATATATTGTGATATACAAAAAATACAGGAATTTTCAGCATGTGACTTGAATAGCTCTATGGCTTTTTAATGGCAAAATCCTTTTAGGGTTGAACTAATGTGAAATGTTTCTCTTTTTGAGCTTTGGTTTGGAGTGGCTGAAATGCATTCACAGTTTTCACACACTATTAGTTGTTTTCATGCCTTTTGCACAAAATTACACCATTTCATGCTTTTCATCTTCAGAAAGATCTTTCTTCCTCTCCATATTGCATGAGAACTGTGACTTGCTTAATAATGTGGAACAACCTCTAAGTAGAGTTTCCACAGACCTGGCAAATTATTTTGTCTAAGATTAGCACCGGTTATCTAAAAAGACATGGATAAATAAACAAACATTTTCTTAGAAAAACTAAAATCTGAATGTTTATTGTACTGTCACTTGCACAATAATTTGGAATGCGGTGTATTTAAGGAAAGTTTCACTGTAATACAATACATATTTTATTTCTAAACAGATTATTGGAGCATGTTTTACAAGAAAAATACTATTTCAGTCTTATTATTTCAAATTTTCATGTTTAATTCAAAGTTACTCACCATTTCTTTGTAATAATTTGTGAAATTTACAACCAATTTAAAAGTGAAAATTGTTTTAAAGTGAATGCTACACCAATTTTTTTTTTCTAGTGCTAAGTGGTTTTATAGCGTCAACCAGTTCAGACTAAAAATCATTATTAAAATAAAAAAATATTAAAATAAGAAATATACTGTAATAAAACTATTGTACTGTAAAATAAAAATGAGTAATGAAATTACTTTTACTGTAAAATTACAATACTAATACTTATGCCTTGATTTATTCATTTTCAAACAGCAACACAGAACTTTTATTTTGGTGGGTTGCTTGTAAATTTGGGATAGTAAAGTGTATGTCGAATGCACACTTCAGAATCTTGCCAGTAGTAGTAGGTCATCCGGGGACTTTTCGCCCATTGTTTTTGGAATACCATGTATTCGGACATACTACTCTTTTGGCGTTCTGTTGTACAGTAGGGAAGTATTCGATTTTGGACACTGTATTTGTACATTTACACGCATGCGGCTCATGATATCAAGCACGTATAGTTCACTATAAGCACATATATTTATTTAATTAAGTCGCAGCCTGTGCGATTTGACAGTAGCATGAAGCCATATTGCGATATCAATTTTATTTTGATGTATTGTGCAGCCCTAGCTTCAACATAATCGACTTCAACGGTCAGTCAATGGTCATGTGATACGTTTATGTTAGAAAATGTAGCCTGTTTTTTTTTTTTTTTATCTCACATACATGGACTCCGCAACATGTTTAAAACACTTTCCAGACACTATAAAGATAAATATAACTCGCTCGCCCTTATTGACATGACTCTCCCGTTTAAGTTGTTTTTAATAATCCAAGAAAAAGACAAACAAATGCAAGTAACGTCTCACACATTTTATGGTGTGCAAACATTAAGCAGACATGTACAGAGACCTCATATACATTAGCGACAATTACCTTCCACAGCCCGTTGAGCGATACAATACAGCACTCACTCTCAGCCCCACCCACAAATGAGTCAGGGGGGTGGGGCTAAACGCAAGCCACACCCACAAGTCATCAATAAAGTGTGCTGTCCCCTCCACTCACTATCTGAATCCAAGTGCACTTGTTTGGCACCTTGCCAGACTCCAGCGTTGAACGTTGGGGACACGAGTGTTTTAAAACGAGCCACGGCAGCTAGCGTGATGGCAGATACATCATTTATAGTGTTAGAGAGAATATGAAGGAGCATTACAGTCATTTGTTTTATGTTTTTTAAACTTTAAGTGCAAACGTCACCAGTTCCGCTGCTGGCGTCAGGGTAGATAACAAGTGCACTTGTTTTCCTTCGCAAAACAGCTGAGCAGAGTTTGATACAGTATTTGAAACAGACGTCATGCTCGGAGGAAACGCTGTGAGGATATGAGCTTGTGTGCATCGAAAATAAAAATAAAATAAAGAAGATCAGAGCATCGCTTTCTCCACTAAAACACACACATCTCATCGCACACATTCAGCATCACCGCATACATCAACACACGCACACGGTCATCCAGGCCCTGAGGGGAGGGGCTTATGATAAAGAGCGCTGTGATTGGACCAAATAATGTGTGTCATGGCTTTGTTTTCAGTTGTGTCAAATTAAATAATTACGGTCTATAAATCATTTAGAGTACCATACTGTAGACCCCATTAAAATAAACTATAGGAGGGAATTGTGGGAAATACTTTTGAATGTCCTATGCATGACAAATTGAATGTGACAATCCGATATCAGACAAAAACAGACAGTCAGGAGTTTGTGTGTAAATCTCACGAAAATGGTCAAGTGAATCAAAACAATTGCATTTTACATAAAGAAAATTAACCCTGTTTTTAATATTTTATACATTATTCAAACATTTTCCCCCAAAATTCATCACTGCAATCTAGTAAGTTCTCGTTACTGTGATGTGGGAAAAATAGCAGTGCTGTCAAACGATTAATTGCAATTAATCGCATCCAAAATAAAAGTTTGCTTACATAATATGTGTACTGTGTATATTTATTATGTATATATAAATACACACACACACATGCTTTTATTTAAGAAATATTTACATGTTTATATATAATTTATGCTATATATAAATATAATATATGCATGTTTGTGTATTTATACAGTACATACATATATTATGTATACACAAACTTTTATTTTGGATGCGATTAATCATGATTAATCATTTGACAGCACAAAAAAAAAAAAAAAAGTATTTAAAATATATTTATCATAATATATTGTATAATAACAGCAGTTGTACTGGCTTCAGTTAATGCAGATTCTAATAAATAAATTCTCTTAGTGGACATCAGGATCCTTACTGTATTACAGTATGAAAATTAATTTTTCATTCATGACAATGGCCTTTTTAACGCAATACCATAATGAAAATAAGTACATGGGGGTTAAATGTGCTTAGAAGTAAAAAAATGTCAATGCAATTAATCATATAAACAGAAATTCATCCTAAAGAAAATTGGGTTCCTGTTCAATGCATGTATTTTATTCCAGTTTGTAAAGGGGAGATGCAGGATTTCCTAGGATAATTGTTTTGTGAACAGTGCCATCCACTGAGCTCAACTGGAACTGCTGCAGTAAACAGCATTATCACACACACACACACACACACACACACACACACACACACACACACACACTCGCACTCACACAGCTTAATGGCCTGTATCTGCATAAGGCAAAGCATAAATGCACACAAACACACTAATTTAAAGCAGTGTTAAAATAAGCAGTAAGAGTCGTGTAGGACAATGAGAGTAATTCGCATAATCTTCACTGTCCCACATCTACTGTGTGTGTGAGACAACCGACAGTACATGAAAGCTGATATAAATATATTTATGTATAATACGTGTACGGTGCTGCCCGATCATACAGGCAGGCAGCACGCATGCACGCAGGTAGCCAAACAGATGGCATTGTGGGAAAGGTAGTTCAAGAGGCCAGTGGGACGTGAGGGTGGGCTCACTTTCTTTCTGTCTTTACAGTCCGTTTCAACCAATCGCTGCGGAGGCTGATCACATGTCAGACCAAAGCACGGCCTTGCTGCCTTTCTCAACGCTGGCCACGTACGCGCCCGACGGAGACCAGGACACCGAATTTATGGCAGAACTACAAAAAGGACAGAAAGACAGGAAGTTTATGAGAGCTGTCGAGTGTGGAAGGAAACAAACAAAAATTAAACAATTTGTAGGTTTGTATTTTTGGAATGCAGTATTACTCATATTATTTTTGCAGTATGCAGTATGTGAATTTGCTGTGTATGCATGTAATAATACCCAGATGACATACATTTACTAAATTATGCAGCATACAACCAGAACACACTGTGTGAAATACTGTATCCTAGTGCTGTTGACAACATCAATTAATTGATTTTATATAGATATTGATTCTTAAATCTCAAAATTGATCTTTTAGTATATGGTGTTAACAGCTGATGCTTGAACAAAACTGCTCTAAACAATATTTGTAGAGTGCCTATCATCCACTAATCACATCAAATTCTATCATTTATGTGTAAAATTCCAACAATAAATACTGTTTATTGTCGCTAACAATCATTTCCTCCTCTTTACTACTAGTTACAGCATGAAATAAACATGCATGAACATCAGAAGGAATGTGAAATTTTGATGTTGTGGGAAAAAATGTTTGGTCCCCAACTAAATTCTGTTTTTTGTGCATTTAAAAATGCAGAATGTTTTCTGTAAGGGTTTGTTTAGGGTTAGGGGATAGAAAGTAAAGTTTGTACAGTATAGACATCATCATGTCTATGGAAAGCCCTCATAAAACACAAAAACCCATCGTGTGTGTGACGTCTTGCTCACCTGTGACCCTTATCAAGAGTTTTGTCTAGTTTCCCTGTTAGAACGTTCCAAATGTACAGAACACCGTCTGCAGAACCGGCCGCCACATAACTTCCATCAGGACTGAAAACACAAACGCTCAAGAGTTCAGAAGTGTGTACGGTAACAGTTAAGGGTGCTTAATGAGTTTATCAACTGACATTTATATAACATGGGGTTTCTCAAACAGGGGTTTGCGAGTAGATGAAAAGTTAATTAAATCAAATGTAGCGTAATTTATTTATTTTTTTTACAGTACAACTGTAATTAACAAACACCATATTAAAATACTTATAAATTAATATATTTCTGTCATACATTTTGTATACCTAGAGTGAAAACTAATAATAATAATAATAATAAATATAGCTGCAAGCAGCCATTAAGGGGTCAAGTAAGAAGTAAAATCATCAGTAAAATATAGCATTTTATGTACTTTATTGTAGTTAGCGGCAATTTAATATTTTGTTCAGTTATAGCGCCACTAACAGACGCAATCCCACCACTTTTTTTGTGTCCTCAGAGTGTGACCTTAAATAAGTGTGTCAAATTTGGTGAAAATATCTAATTTCATTTAGGAGTTATAGACATGCACATGACAAAATTACCCATACACGACTTTTATTGCATTTTTTTGCCATTTACTATCAAAAATTTTGGCATTTGGCCTTTAACACATAGCCAACGACCCATATTTTCGAATTTCCTACAGTGGTTTAGTCTCGATCGGACTAACGGTTTTGAAGATATTCACGAACGTTGTTTTAACGCTAAATCGCAAAGTTGCACAAACCATAAGGAGAAACCTAGCATGTTAGGTATCGTTAGATTTGGCAAGGATTCAGGAATCTAAGGAGATGACTCCCATGAAAATAAGTCAACCACATCAAAAGTTATGAGCATAAGAATATTTGATTACACCACTAGGTGGCGCTGTCTCGAAACATCTCAGGCTCATTCAGGGCATCGTGCTGATGACCCATACCGAGTTTCATAATAACGAGCTAATGTATTGAAAAAACGCAGCATTTTGCTACAAAATGCAAAATGGCTGACACCCAAAATGGCCGATATGGTAAAATTGGATATTCAACTCTGCATGCTGCCCTGAATTCAACAAGACCAGTTATTTATTATTTTTGGCCCAACCATTCGTTTGGAAGTTATATAGCTTTCTCCAGACCAGTAGGTGGCGCTGTGCCGAAACACAGCATGTAGCCTCAGGTCATGCTTGTGATGACACGTACCAAGTTTGGTCAGACTAAGCTAAAGCGTTACGGAGATACAGCCTCGCGTCCAATTTGGCATGTTCTTCTTCGAATTTGTTTGCGCGATACTCAAGAATGGTTGTGTTTATCGAAAAGCTTTTGATAACTTTTTGCCAGTATAGTCTGAAGATGATCTGATTTGATTTTCATGAAAATAGGAGCAACCGTCAAGGAGTTCGAAGGAGGAGTTTTTTTGGCGGGAAAATTTGGCGGGAAAAGTTTCATGAAGGAAAATGACGTCATAGGGTGCAATCGAACTGTATTTGAGCCTAGCATACATATATCTCATAAAAAACACATCTGTGTGGCTGAAATGACTCAAACAGCCCAATTATACAGGGTTTCCTTAAGACTGACTTTTACCTGAATGTGACCCTGGTGAAGTCTGAACCGCACTTGAATCCTTGAGCACTGCAGAAACATGAGAGTTGTTTTTACAATATAATTAGAAATCCTGATGCATTTAAAGTTAAGTTGGAATACCAGACAGTAAAAAAGTAATGTACAATAAACAAACTATTATACATAAAGTAAACAAAGTGCAACGCACTTGAACGTCTGCCGAACTGCATTACTGCGCAGATCGATTATTTTCACCAGGTCATCACGAGAGCAGGTCAGGAGCTCGGTCCGGTCTTGATTGAGGTCCAAAGATGTTACGCGTCCCAGCAACTCCAACTCATTCACGATAGTCTCTGCTCTGAACACACACACATAAAACCCCAGGAATATTAGCGACTGAGCCACTGAACTAGACATACAAGTACAAATATGAGCACTGGATCCAAATCATGACTCGCCTGATGTCCCAGAAACGAACTTTCTTATCGAAGTGTCCGCTCATCACACACTGCTCCGTGCAGACGATGTCATTACAGCTAGAACCAGCAAACACTGTCTTCATGCCTGAGAAAGAGAGTCGTATTAGGATGATATTTCAACAATTAAAAGCAACTAGAAATTTTCATGAATAAAGTACAAATTGGTGTCAAATTTATTGGCTAAGGCACAAATTTATGGCTTTATTTTTTTAAGCTTGTTTCTGCTGAAATGAAAAAAAAAAAAAAATGCAATTGTGAGTATATCTCACAACTCTGAGGAAAAAAGTCAGGATTGTGAGATATAAACTCGCAACAGCAAATTTATTTCGGAAAATCGTGACTTTATTTCTCAGAATTGAGACTAAATCTGAGTATCGTGACTTTATTTCTGAGTACTGCGACTATTTATCAGAATCGCAACTTTATTTCTTCGAAACGCAACTTTAGTTCTGGGTATTGTGAATTTATTTATCTGAATCACAACTTTATTTCTCCATATCGCAACTTTATTTCTCCGAAATGCAACTTTATTTCTTAGTATAATGAAGATTTCTCAGAATCGCGACTTTATTTCTCCGAATAGAGACTAAATCTGACTATCGTGACTTTATTTCTGAGTACTGCGACTATTTATCAGAATCGCAACTTTATTTCTTCGAAACGCAACTTTATTTCTCAGTATTGTGAATTTATTTATCTGAATCACAACTTTATTTCTCCATATCGCAACTTTATTTCTCCGAAATGCAACTTTATTTCTTAGTATAATGAAGATTTCTCAGAATCGCGACTTTATTTCTCCGAATAGAGACTAAATCTGACTATCGTGACTTTATTTCTGAGTACTGCGACTATTTCTCAGAATCACAACTTTATTTCTTCGAAACGCAACTTTATTTCTCAGTATTGTGAATTTATTTCTCAGAATCACAACTTTATTTCTTCGAAACGCAACTTTATTTCTTAGTATTGTGAATTTATTTCTCAGAATCACAACTTTATTTCTTCGAAACGCAACTTTATTTCTTAGTATTGTGAATTTATTTCTTAGTACTGCGACTATTTCTCAGAATCACAACTTTATTTCTTAGTATTGTGAATTTATTTCTTAGTACTGCGACTATTTCTCAGAATCACAACTTTATTTCTTCGAAACGCAACTTTAGTTCTGAGTATTGTGAATTTAATTCTCCAAATCGCAACTGTATTTCTCAGTATTGTGAATTTATTTCTCAGAATCACAACTTTATTTCTCCAAAATGCAACTTTGTTTCTCAGAATCGCAACTTTATTTCTTCGAAACGCAACCTTAGTTCTGGGTATTGTGAATTTATTTATCTGAATCACAACTTTATTTCTCCATATCGCAACTTTATTTCTCCGAAATGCAACTTTATTTCTTAGTATAATGAAGATTTCTCAGAATCGCGACTTTATTTCTCCGAATTGAGACTAAATCTGACTATCGTGACTTTATTTCTGAGTACTGCGACTATTTCTCAGAATCACAACTTTATTTCTTCGAAACGCAACTTTATTCATTAGTATTGTGAATTTATTTCTTAGTACTGCGACTATTTCTCAGAATCACAACTTTATTTCTTCGAAACGCAACTTTATTTCTTAGTATTGTGAATTTATTTCTCAGAATCACAACTTTATTTCTTCGAAACGCAACTTTATTTCTTAGTATTGTGACTATTTCTCAGAATCACAACTTTATTTCTTAGTATAATGACTTTATTTCTGAGTACTGCGACTATTCATCAGAATCACAACTTTATTTCTTCGAAACGCAACTTTATTTCTTAGTATTGTGAATTTAATTCTCCAAATCGCAACTTTATTTCTTAGTATTGTGAATTTATTTCTCAGAATCGCAACTTTATTTCTTAGTATTGTGAATTTATTTCTCAGAATCACAACTTTATTTCTTCGAAACGCAACTTTAGTTCTGGGTATTGTGAATTTATTTCTCTGAATCACAACTTTATTTCTCAGAATCGCGACTTTATTTCTCCGAATTGAGACTAAATCTGACTATCGTGACTTTATTTCTGAGTACTGCGACTATTTCTCAGAATCACAACTTTATTTCTTCGAAACGCAACTTTAGTTCTGAGTATTGTGAAATTAATTCTCAGAATCGCAACTTTATTTCTCAGTAATGTGAATTTATTTCTCAGAATCACAACTTTATTTCTCCAAAATGCAACTTTGTTTCTCAGAATCCAACTTTATTTAGTATTGTGACTATTTATATCAGAATTGCGACTTTATTTCGCTGAAACACAACTTTCTCAGAATCATGCGATATGAAAAAATAAATAAAAAATTACCTGGTGGAAACAAGCTTCTATACAAATCCCATGTTCTTCAGAGAAATAATTTATTTAGATTTGTTCAATAAACTATCAACTATAAAATATACATTTTGACAACTAGCTACTTTTCACATTTTAGTTTTGACTGAAATTAAACAACAAATTTCAAAGTTCATCATCCAGAAATGGACAAACAACATTCTCTGGAGGTTAAGCAAAAGAACAAAAATGTAACTTCATTTTCAAGCCACATTTTGTATCGTATTCATGCATAATTGCCACTATGCATGAAAAAGTACAACTAAGAGTCTCTTACAGACTTTGCTGCGTAGATCCCAGAGCTTGAGCGTTCGATCGTAGCTGCCGGAGACGATTCGAGCGTTGTCGAGGAGAAAGCGAGCAGATAAAACCTTCCCACTGTGACCTGTGAGTGTGTGCTTTGGGACAGAACATTTACAATCAATTAAATAGACATGCAAACAATAGTCTCTAGTCATAACTGAGATTCAATTCAGGAGAGATTCAGGTCTCAGTATGATTTGTGAGATCAGCTGACCAGCCTCCTCCAGCCCTGCCCTCCTGTGTGTTGTGTTGCTGTGGGATGTTGCTGTCAGAGTCTCACGTGATTCTCTAAAAAGACTCTCATTCAGCAGAAACATCCATAATTTCAGCCGCCACACCAAACCAGTGATGCACAACTAGAGCATGCTGGGAAAATTAATAGGGCTGGCTGGGAGGGATGGAAGGACTGGAAGGAGACCTGGACATCAGACCTTTTACATCACATCACTGACCTTTGACCCATCAAAAAAACCTTAGTGAGCTTTAAACATTGATGTTTACTAGCATTTGTAGGATATTAACAATCTCAGTATTTCTTTTACTTAGAAAAAAGTATGCATAACTTACATTGCATTTAAATAAAAACACTAATACCATCAATAACTAAATGCATGAACAAATTGAACAAGAACAATATGAGAATCACAGAATCAAAGATGTTTTATTGTCAATCTGACTTTAAAACCCTGTAAAATACAAACATTTACAGATAAATGTTTGGTTAACATGCCACCAAACCAGTGAAATCCTCACCCGCAGTCTGTAGTCGTCGACAGTCCAGATTCTGCTCGCAAAATCATTAGAGGCGGCCAGTAGATACGATCCCTGCAAAGCAAACACAAATCAATCAGTCACAACAGTAAAACACACTTCAGATAGTGCATTTATAGTTCATTTTATGGGTAGACTAATGATTTTCTATCTGAAATTGCAGTTGAATTCATGAGATCTTATTTTTGTGGCTTTTAGTCCGTTAGCTCTGAGGTCATCTATATATAACAGTGAAGCCAAGAGAAAAACATATTTAAATGGATTCATATGCATATGCATTTTGTGCTTTGAATAAAAGCGCCTGCTAAATCAACAGATGTAAATGTTTTGATCGATTAAATGCTCTCTAGAATGAAAATGTGCCCCTAGCCTAAATGATAAACAACGACTGTTTAAAATAATGGTCTTGTCAAAACAGCCTTTTTTGCTCTGTGTTGTGATGTACACCGAGTGAAACATAAACAAAAATATAGGCCAGGGTCTCGGTTCAATCCATCGATCGAGGGAGATCTGAACGAGACCTTGCAGTCAATTGCGGGGTTTAAGTGGATGAAATGATAGCAGTCCAGCATACTGACAGAGAAGTTATGATATCTGAATTACTAATTATGAAGTCAAAGAAAATGCAAATGGAACATATGCATGCATGAATCGCTGAATCATAATAACATCAATAACATGCATTTTTAATAATACAAGCAAAGAAGATTTTCCAGCCCCAACTTCCTGTTTCAACTGTTACAACACTTGAAAACATGGGAAAAAAAAAAAAAAATCATAAATTTGTCAAATCCTTTCATGAGGTTTTCATGCGTTTCCCCATTTTATTTTTCTGGATTGTGTTTTTATGGGCAGTGCTATTTTAGTATCACTGAGATACTATTATCATTTTTATTAATAATATGTTGAATCAGTTTTTATTTTGTTCTTTTCCAATTTCATTTTAATTTAAGTTAAATATTATAGTAATTTAGTTGTGCGTTTTTGACATTTTTTACTAGTTTTTTGTTATATATATATATATATATATATATATATATATATATATATATATATATATATATATATATATATATATATATATATAAACAAATATAAAAAAAATAAAAAATAAATAAATAATAATAAAAAAAGATATATATATATATAAAATGTGTGTTTATATATATCTATATATATATATATATATATATATATATATATATATATATATATATATATATATATATATATATATATATATATGTGTGTGTAATTATATATATATATATATATAACAAATATAAAAAATAAATAAATAAATAAATAATAATAAAAAATAAATATATAAATATATATATATATATATATATATATAAAAAATATGTGTTATATATATAAAATATGTTATATATATATATATATATATATATATATATATATATAAAAAATATGTGTTTATATATATATATATATATATATATATATATATATATATATATATATATATATATATATATATATATATATATGTGTGTGTGTGTGTGTGTGTAATTATATATATATATATATATATATATATATATATATATATATATATATATATATATATATATATATATATATATATATATATATATATCTTATTTATTTATTTATTTTATTTATTTATTTATTTATTTTCTCCATTTTATTTCAAGTAACAGAAAAGATTTTGTTTTTGTTAACCATAATAACCCTGTTTACGGGTAACTTACATTTTAATAATCAAAAAACATGTCTATTCAATTAAATTTAGAAAAAAAACTTAATATTTTAAAACGTAATCAAATAAAAATATAACAACTCCATTTCAACAGAACATTATGTATTTATTTATTCATTTTTCCATCATTTTAATTTATCAAATAGATACATTAAACTTTATAATTTTTATTATAATTAGTGACATTTCTGTCAAAATTTTAAGTTTGTAGTGAATAGCTAAGGGTTTCTGTGTGTATTGATGATTATAGTTTTTCTCAAATGAAATGAAAACTGACAGCAGTCCATATCAAGAAATGTGACCCCAGACCACAAAACCAGTCATAATGGGATTTATATGTCATCTGAAAGCTGAATAAATAAGTTTTCCATTGATGTATGGTTTGTTAGGACAGGACAATATTTGACTGAGATACAACTATTAGAAAATCTGGAATCTGAGGGTGCGAAAAAATCAAAATATTGAGAAAATCACCTATAAAGTTGTTCAAATGAAGTCCTTAGCAACACATATTGCTTACAAAAATAAATTTTTGATATATTTACGATAGGAAATTTACAAAAATATCTTCATGGAACATGATCTTTTCTTGGCATAAATTTTAAAATGTATTATTTATTTATAAAATTAAAAAAAAATTCATAATAATTTTTACCCATACAATGCATTGTTGGCTATTGCTACATGTGACTAATGCAATTATAATGACAATTATAGCCAATATTATTAACAAATTATGGATTCCAGGATTTCTGCATTGCAGAAGTCACAGGGACCTAAGCTAAGAATATGTTGTCATTTATTTGATTAATAACAGTATACTTAATTAAAGACGCAGTGTTAATGGTAATGTACACAGAATAGCTCACCGCACTATCAAACTCTATACTGGTGATTCCAGCGTTACTGCCCGTCAGCGCCCCTTTGGGTTCACATCGCCCTGTAGAAACAAAAACGAAAGCTTTTAAAACCCCACACAGACAACACTGAACACCTACATGCGTCTATGTTTCAGGAGGAAACAGAAATCCTGCAGTTGCATCACTAAACCATGTGAAACCGAACTGGCTTAACGTATGAATTGGCCAATTTCCTCTTTGAAACGACTGGAGGTCTCAGCTTGAAAACTTGAGATCATAAGCCTGTCAAACGCTCTCCGTCAGTCCGGCCCTCCTGTGTGTCGTGCTTCTGTTGGACGCTGCTGTCGACGTCTTATTATACTCGAAAAAGACTCTCAATGCAGCGGAAACGTCCGTAATATCAGCCGCCACCCTTAACCAGCGATGCACAACTAGAGCATGCTGGGGAAAGAAATTAACAGGGGCTGCTGGGAGGGACAACAGGACTGGAAAGAGGCAAGGCTTCGGACCTTTTACATCTCATCACTGACCTTTGAACTCTACTAAAGCTGTGAATGATAATATATGTGTGTACAGTACCAGATACGACCTCCCAGAGCTTCACCCTGCGGTCCATTCCTCCCGTGGCAAGCAGACGGGAACCGGGACTAAACCTCACGGCGTTCACTTCTCCATCATGGGCGTCCTACACACAAACACAACACAATCAATCTAGAGTCTTCTGGTTCTGCTTTTAGAAACTGGAAACATTTGAGATTAAACTGGATTAGATTAAAATAAATTTATAGTGCTGTAAATACAGGCTGACTTCCTGTTTTTAAAGGTCTCAGCTTGAAAACTTGAGATCATGCACCAGTGTAACGTCCTCCTCCCGTCCGGCCCTCCTGTGTGTCGTGTTTCTGTCGGACGCTGCAGTCGACGTCTCACTTGTTCTCTAAAAAGACTCTTATTCAGCAAGAACGTCCATAATATCAGCCGCCACCTCAAACCAGCGATGCACAACTAGAGCATGCTGGGAAAATTAAGAGGGGCTGCTGGGAGGGGCAGAAGGACCGGGAGGAGACCTGGATATCAGACCTTTTACTTCTCATCATCGACCTTTGACCCCTGACTTCTGAAGATCAACAGGAAGCGAAACTCACGAAGATGTGCAGCGCAGTGGAGGGAACTCTGACATCAGCGCACGCCGACGGCACTTCTGCGGCTTCAGGAGACGTGCTGAAGGAATTCACCGAACGACGTCTTCTGAGGGAAAGAGAGCGGGTGTGTCACACTCATACTGTCTGATGTCATCTTCATAAAGACGCTCATTCATGGACTGAAGCGTGATTGGATCTGCGACACTGATTTCAGCACGGCAGCACTTTAATGTAAAACATCGTCTCTTTGACGCACAAACAAAACTCTGATGCATATAAGACACTCGAAAGCAAACTCAAACCTGTGTGCAGCAAATATGGGTGGGTGACAAAATGAAAAAAAGGAATTTTATTATGTGTAAAATATGCACAAAAATATGCTTATCTGTCTAGATTTATTAAAATACATTGATATCACTATTGATCATTTATATTTTAATGTTATTTAAAAACAAATGAGAACTTTTATTTATGAACTCAAGTAAACTGCAATTTAAAAAACATCTTAAACTACATATTTTTAATGACAATTCATGTATACACTGTTTCAAATTATAATGCAAGTGACATATTAGTAAGATTTCAGTACAATAAACATTCAGATTTTAGTTTTTCTAAGAAAATGTTTATTTATCCATGTCTTTTTAGATAACTGGTATCAATCTCAGACAAAATAATTTGCCAGATCTATGGAAACCCTACTTAGAGGTTGTTCCACATTAAGCAAGTCACAGTTCTCATGCAATATGGGGAGGAAGAAAGATCTTTCTGAAGATGAAAAGCATGAAATGGTGCAATGTTGTGCAAAAGGCATGAAAACAACTAATATTGTGTGAAACTGAATGGAGATTATCAAATTATCATAAGATTTGTGTGGAACAACATCTTTAAGTAGGGTTTCCTTTTACCCAAGTAACTGGCAAATTATTTTGTCTAAGAAAAACTAAAATCTGAATGTTTAATGTACTGAAATCTTACTGATGTCACTTGCATTATAATTTGAAACAGTGTAAAATACACAATTTGTTTGAAATGCTTCTTTTTAAAATTTGATGTGATTTAATAAATAAATAAATAAATAAATTAAAAAGCACAATTTCCAACATGTAAAATGTCTTTAATTTTTTTAAATTTATTAAATCACTAAAATGTTTTATATATATAAAATTTTACATATAGTTATATAATATTTACATATTTATAGTTAAATAATATTTATATATTATTGTATATATTTTATTATATAAAATAATGCAAATATTATTTAAAAAAAAAAAAAAATATATATATATATATATATATATATATATATATATATATATATATATTTTTTTTTTTTTTTTTTTATTTTTTTTTTTACATATTACTCAATGAATCCAATCAATTCTCTCTACATTTGTAATGCAACACAGAAATTTCTACCAGCTCATCGTTTCAATCTGAAAATCACCCACCCATCCAAAACTCACACACAACTACACACAGAGCAAATGAGCAGCCTGTAAATGTCACTGATATATCCAAAAAAGGGAGATTATGCACATACAAAAAACAAGAAGCATTCATAGCAGTTTCCCACAATCCCGTTCACAGAAACATATTTCTGTTGGCATGCTTCTGGGTTCAAATCAGCAGTTTTACGAGAGAATCACTCTCTTTCACACACACACACACACACACACACACACATCCTGACACCACAGTGTGCATCACCTGGAGTCAGACGGGACGAAACCAGGTTGGACAGAATCAGACAAGCTGCAGACACAGAGAGAGTGTAGAATGAGACACACACACACACACACACACACGCTCACGCTCACAAACAAACACACTTGTTTAATGAGACTAGGGATGAAACGGTTACCGGTTTGACGACAAACCACAATAAAATTCCCTACAGTTAGCATTACAGACTGTTTCATACATTAACGATCATTAAAAACGTATTTGATGACCTCGATTTGAAAGATGAACGGTGAATACAAGTTAACAACAGCTCTTAAAGTGACAGCAGCCTAATAAACCTGCTGCCGTCCATGTCATTAATGTTAATCAAACTACAAAAGACAAAGAGAAAATCACTCACTGATCTTGCCTGAATAACTTTTGTAGCTTTAACAAGAATCAGTGTATATTTATTTATACTATGCAGGGTTCTTTTACATTTGATTTTTCCGTTTCTGTACCTGCTCGACCTGACTGAAAAACTCTCTTTGTTCTATTGTATTTATTTGTGCTACTGCCTGTAGTTTGTTTATTTGTTCTTATTTTATGACTGACTGTTCACTTTGCCTTTAATCATTTTTAAACTAAATTAGGCAAACAGAAAAGTGCATAATGCTGCTAATTTTATCTGTTGTTTGTTGGATTTCGATATAAAACTTGGTGAAATCACTTCAGTGTGTATCAGTATTTTCTGAAAATGTCCAGCACATTTTAGCAATACAGTGATAATACTGATAACTGTGATCATTTTGGTCGCTATAAACATGATATTAAATTTTCATACCGTTTCATCTCTAAATGAGACACACACACATACACACACACACACACACATACAAAAGAGAGTCTTACAGAAACATTTCCAGGATGCATTGTGGTATTATTCCATGACAATTTCTGCTTTAGATTTTGGGCTTAAAAAGGACCTGGAAATGTTCTAGAGCAGTTCTGTGAGATTC
The DNA here is from genome assembly GCF_018812025.1 of Megalobrama amblycephala. Taxonomy (NCBI): domain Eukaryota; kingdom Metazoa; phylum Chordata; class Actinopteri; order Cypriniformes; family Xenocyprididae; genus Megalobrama; species Megalobrama amblycephala. Next base: position 41,093,188 of record NC_063059.1, on the reverse strand, counting down.
ACCACGAGTACAGAATGAAGAAGAAGAGAGAGAATCATTCAAACACACAGACTGAAACCTACCCAAACATATTAGAGATGGAGTCCAGCAGTCCGCCAGGAGGAGGAGGAGCAGGAGGCTGAGACACTCGTCTACTGAAAAAAAACACACACTAAACTGTAGATCTTACACTTTGTGGACAGAATTAGGTGTGAAATGTGTGCTTGTTTACCTGGATGTGCGGCTGAGCGGTCTGCTCGGTGACGTTTCACCCGTTCCCTTCCCAGCATCCTCTGTGAGAACTTCAATGTCATCATCTCTAGACCAATCAGACAACAGCATCCAATGAGATTTCAATTATTTAATAGGATTCCCAACAAGGACATTATATTTGACATAATATGTGACATAAAAGGAAAATGCGCTGCATTTTATATGGTTAGAAACAATATGGCCTTTATATCGCCCAAAGAAAAGGGGGAAAATATTGTTCTTTAATGGAAAAAGTAATATCTGGCACTGGTTCCCATGACTTTGCCAGGTGTTTTTCCACTGTTCAGTGTTGTTATTGTTAGCTAAAACTACTAAAAATTTTGGTAATTAAAGTAATAAAGTTTAAACAAAATAAAATATAAATATTAGATGGAAAACAAATGTACTGCCTTGGCAACAAACTGAAATAAATAAGTTTAACCCTGTTCAAACTTGGCAAATGTTTTTGCACTTGCTATGTGTACACACACACAAAAAACAAAACTGCATGGACATGATTCGAAAAAGGTTAAATAGTCCTAAAAAAATATTCACACTTGTATTGTTCACGGTCAAAAATGAGTGCATTGGAAATGAAAGGGAGACACCTATCATCTAGTGGAGGCGTTTGGTACTGCAGCCAAACAAAATCTTACTGAAAGCTCATTTTTTGAGATATCAACCTCAAATTTGAAACACAGCTTGTTTAGATTTATGGCTTTGATTTTCTCACTGTTTTAGAGTAAAATGTGTTTTGGAAAATCTATATTTCATATAAAAATAGTATTTTTCTGTATTTTTCATAACAATAAATGTAAAATTTTATAACTTTTTTTAAACGTTCTTTTCACTTCAGCAATAATATGCCAGGTGTCGTCTTTAAAAAGAGACCAAACTTCAATCTGTGCTCCAAAATATTCAAGATTTACAACAGTTTCAGTTGGAAATTTCATTTTCAGGTCTATATGCTCAAAAACTACTGCATAAACATAATTTAGTACCATAAAATCCCCTAAAAATACAACATATTAAATAAAAAACATTATAAAACTAAAATATAGTACAATCATTTCATTGAAATAAAAAAATGGTCATTTTTGACTGACACGCAAACAGGGTTAAGTACTAAAATTACTAAAACTAAAATAAATATAAATTAATGCTAAATTGAAATGGTAAAAAAACAACAATGGCAAACAAAATTACTAGACCTTATACTAAAATGAAAACTGGAAATATAAAAATAAAAGCTAAGTTTCCCCTTGACAGAGCCTGAATTAAACTAAGCAAAATCTCAATCACACTTCATCATCTCAGAAAACAAACTCACGGGTCTATGGGAAGAGGTTCCTTCGCTGCGTCCGCCAATTCCTTCTGAAGCTTCGCCTGTCTGCGCCTACGATGACATCAAATGTGTTAAACACACTGTGCAAACACACATTTAATCTCTACAGAAACTCCCAGTCAGTTTCAAACAGCCAATCAGGAGGAGAATCATGATGCGCTTATGGAGGGTCAGGAAATGAGCCCGGTTTATTCAGCACAGACGGTCAAAACTGAAGGGTGGCGCCCGGTTGCACCTTCTCATTGTTTTTAAACGACCCTTAACGACTGATCAATTAATCAGTGAGATTGAGAATAAGGTTCAGATCACACATATATGGGCCGTTAACGACTGCTTTATATGAGGAGCTGGAAAACATCTTCCCAGCTTTAGGATTTTAAGTAAAAGCTTGTATAAAACAAAGGGTGTTTGTTTTCTTATAGGCACAAAATACACCAACATCAAGATTTAAAGTGGCGACGACTGGTTTCAGCAGTTCAGAATCGCAGACAATAACTGCATTTATCTGAACTTTGAAACTTGCAGACCTTTTACAGGGAATATCTGAAATAGAGGACCTATAAAACATCAGTTAAATAGTGTTTCGGACCTGGTGTCCTTCTCGTTCTCAGCGTTGAGTCTGTTGGCCTCCTGGGCTTTCTCCGCCATCCAGCGCGTCACCAGCTCCTGATTGTCCTCCGTGGTTTTCCGCAGTTTCTCCTCCAGAGCGCCGAACGTGATCTGCAGGGCATCGTACTCGTCTCGCAGCGTCTGATTGGCTCGTTCCAAATCGGCCAGACTGTTCCGAAGGTCACGGCACTCCCCTTCCAGACGGGAGATCTGCTGCTGGTACTCCAACATCCTGGAAAAATGCACAATGCATGTAAAGCAATATATACTATATAGCAAATCTGAGCTGTGAGATTGTTTCATCATGTGAAACTGCATCATAAATGTAACTATATTATCGTTCAGCTCTTTATATAAAGATGGATATGCAAGCTTTATCTTCTTACATAGAGTACACTCACATAAAGTGATATATAATATAAAATCTCAACTGCATAAAGGGTTAGTTTGCCCGAAATCATTAATTACTCACCCTCATGCCAGAACACAAATTAAGATATTTTTGATGAAATCCGATGGCTCCATGAGGCCTGCATAGGGAGCAATGACATTTCCTCAATAATGAATAATGAATCAGTGTATAGAATCAGCGGTTCGGATCGTGTGTCAAACCGCCAAACTGCTGAAATCATGTGACTTTGGCGCTCCGAACTGCTTATTCGACACAAAAGATTCATAACGCTCTGAAGCTTCATGAAGCAGTGTTTTGAAATCGGCCATCACTAAATAAGTCGTTATTTTGTTTTTTTGGCGCACCAAAAATATTCTCATGGCTTTATAATATTAATATTGAACCACTGTACTCACATGAACTGATTTAAATATGTTTTTAGAACATTAATGGATCTTGAGAGAGGAAATGTCATTGCTGGCTATGCAGGCCTCACTGAGCCATCGGATTTCATCAAAAATATCTTAATTTGTGTTCTGAAGATGAACGAAGATCTTACAAGTGTGGAACGACATGAGGGTGAGTAATAAATGACATTATTTTCATTTTGGGGTGAACTAACCTTTAATCATTGCAAAATGTAACTATAAAACATTATCCTGCTGATCTAAATCGAACACATAATAAACTTACTTGGCTTCATTACTCTGGATCTCTTTGTCTTTCTGCTGAATCTGGTTGTTCAGTTCGATCACATTCTGAGCCAACTGCAAAAACACACAAAGAAGAGATTTTTATTGCCATGTTTTCCAAAATAAAAACAGAATGAATTATTTTCCTTTATATGCATATAATAAGCAGCAACATTTAGGACGGCGCCTTCGGTGTCCCCATATCTATACTTGTCTTGTCTTGTCGGACCTAAACGTGGCCTTTAACACACTGGATCATACTATTTTGTTAGAGCGCCTTGAGCGGTGTGTTGGGGTAAGTGGGGTGGCTTTACGTTAGATCTATTCTTACCAGGAGGGAAGAACTTTCCCTGTAAATTTTGGGAATAATTGTTCCTCTGCTGCTCCTGTAAGTTACGGGGTACCTCAGGGCTCTATTTTAGGACCGTTGCTTTTTCGAAAAATCTTGTTTAAACACTCTCGTACTTATAAGCCACCAGACAAGGATGGTAAAACTAGTCTAATGACTTGGAAAAGTCAAGCTGCTGAATATGTAAATGTGGTCGTTGACATGTAAATGTAAGTGTAAGTGCTGTCGTAACAGAAACGACGCCAGCAGCTGACGCTCACCTCTCCTCGCTTCTTGTGCAGCTCCGTCAGCTCCTCTTGATGTTTGATTCTCATCTGAGCCATTTCCTGCTGCAAGGAGTCACTGCGGCCGCCGTCAGTGCCCGGACTACACACACACACACACACACACACACACACACACACACACACACACACACACACACACACACGTTTGTTTCATAATATTAGTGAGGACACTGTCTAGACCTCCACTGATTTTATCTCAGGTTAATGATATTTTCTGTGTCCTAACCCAACCCATCACAGAAACACGTATAACTGTAATAATGTAAATAAAAACATGTTTTGGCCGATGTATAAGCCTTTTAATCCAGTGATTTAATCTACCCTACACCTAAACCTAACCATCACAGGAAACTGTGCACACTTTTACTTTCTCACAAAAACTCATTCTGTGTGATTTATAAGCCTTTTGAAAAGTGGGGACATGGAGTAATGTCCTCATAAGTCACCCTCACCTTGTAATACCTATGTCATATACACATTTGTGTCCTGATGTCACAAAAATCACACACACACACACACACACACACACACACACACACACACACACACACACACACACTCAGCGATATCTGTATTTCTCTGTCAACTGCTGATCATGTTCCTTTTTCCTATTGTTAATGGTAGTTTGTTTCCTCCTCATGTAATGTTCTTCTTGCTACACATATTATTTCTTCTTTTTAATGTTACAGTAGATTACAAAAGATGTCAATAAAATACCTCAGGTCGTGTCTGTTTTGATGCTCATACTTGTCGGTCTGGAGACGTTCAGAAAAAACAACCTGCAGATCAGACCTCTCCAACAACCGGTTATCTGGAGACAAAGAGACGCAGAGAAAATGTGTATTGATATTATATTTAGCAGGAAAATAATGTAAAACAAGAGGTGACATTCATGTGCATTTGACTAGCTCATGGATTGTTTTATATAATATTATTACTTTGTTAATTTACTTTACTATTGGTGGGTTTATTTCCAGGCTCCTTGGTTAAATACATAAATAAATAAAGTTTTGGTTATGGTCATCAGAAAACATACTGGTAAAAGGTAATAAAACAAAAATGTTATAAATAATATTAACATATTATGCACAATTTGTCCAGGAATACTAATCAGTAAAGAAGATATGCACAATTTATATATTTGATTCTGATAGTGAGACTGGTGTGTATCAGTAACCGAGTTCACACACACTGACGTCTGTCAATCCAAACCAATTCAATCCATTCGAATTGTCTCTCTTATTTTAGATATTGTTAATCTTTCATCTTGCAATAAAGCAACTGATGCAATAACAACAATGCTTGATTAATGCAATAATGCACATCAAAAACAAACAAATATAATAAATCAACTAAAATAATATTATAATAATAATAATAATAATAATAACAATCCCAGCTTACTTAAAGGGTTAGATCACCTAAAAAAAGAACGAATCCTCATGTCGTTCCACACTCATAAGACCTTCGTTCATCTTCAGAACACAAATTAAGATATTTTTGATGAAATCCAAGAGCTTTCTGACCTTCGATAGATAGAAAGCAACGCAATTACAACTTTCAAGGAAAGGTAGTGAAGACATCGTTAAAATAGTCAGCGTGACGACAGCGGTTCAACAAATTCATCTCTCCCCTTACGTCCGAACGCCGACTCTGTATTGGCCGGCTCCTGCATCCAAAAAATTCATACCCGAACCCGAAGAGACCCGTAAATGTGCTACATGAAACCGACAGGGACCCGACTATTATTTTGAAAGTTTGACCCTGACCCGTGCAGATCCAAGAAATGCCATAAATGTACTTCCCGGAACCAACGCAGACCCGACTATTATTTGAAAGCTGGACCCGAACCCAGCCAGGAAGACACAGACCCGATCGGCACATAGGTCTATTCCACAGCAAATGGCTGTTAATAAGTCAATAAACAAGTTGCAAAAATAAAACGTTTTGTCTCACCCATTTGTCTCTTCTCTCTTGTACCTGACTGTGATGCACAATCAAACTTGCCAAGAAAGTTATTCCTCTCTTGCCGATTGAAACGCTTAATCCACTCATTATTCCAGCTTTAAAAGTCCACTTGCTGTCATGGTGACAAATGCAACTTTGCAGTTTTGCATTTTGTTATATCTCGAGTCAACTCGTATAATAAAATAATTTGACTGTTTGCCCTTTTGAACTATAATAATGTTTGCTTGTTCATTTGCAATCATTTCTGTGCTCTCTAAAGCCGAGTCTGACCAAAACTTTAGATATAACAAGACGGTTCGTTCATAAAAATGGAGAAAGAAAGTGTGCTCGAATGAGACTGCACATGTGCATTAGCTGGAGCAACCTGAAACATAAGCTTTTAAATGCATTTTTGAAAACATTGATGTAGTTCATCTCAGATTTTGCTGCTTTGTAATTTAAATGTGAGTGTGCAAGCAGTTTCTGAGATTTGACGTTTGTTTGCATTACTGTTGCACACAATAGGAATAGGAAAACTCAATGATCACCGTTAGGATTGCAAAATTACAGGAATTTTTAAAACCAGAAACTTTCCATGGGAATTAACGGGAATATATGGGAATTAATGGGAATAAACAGGGAATTTGCTAAATTGCAGGTTAGCCTATAACAAGGTACTTAAATCAAACATGATGATTTGATACTCAATTATCAATGTTGGAAACAGTAATATTTTTTATAACCTGTGATACTTTTTTTCAGGATTCTTTGATGAATAAAAATTTAAAGAACAGCATTTATTTAAATTAGAAATCTTTTGTAACAATATACACTACCGTTCAAAACTTTGGGGTCAGTGCAGTGCTTCCCACACATAGACTTTACTTGGACGGGCCGCCCAGGTATAATAACGGCCGCCCAAGTATATTTGGAGACACATTGTTGCTTTTATAATTTTTATCTTCTTTTACTTTTATATCCACCCAAGATAATGAAACCATCCGCGATCGAATAACTAGTCGTTTCATACCTGCTCGTTACGTGTGCATCAGAACTGTTTACTCCCGCTAACATTCCCACAGGCGCTGCATTTTGCAAAGTCACAAGGGGGCGCTGTTGTGCGTTCTACAAGCTCACGCAACAGCGCTTCAGACTGCTTCAAAGTGATCCTCAATCAATGAAAAGCGCAGATTTATGCCAAGCGATTGCTAATGAACTCAAGTTGATGAATTATTACAATGTCTACTTTATGGCCTTTATATAAAATGTTTTAGACGATTGTAAGAATCTGAAGGATCAGCCTGCAATAGTACAGACATTTCAAAATAAGAGTCCCGGTGTATTTCGGGCTTTTTTATAAGTAAAAGTCACACGCTAAGTTTTTTCTTTTTCTTTTGGGCATTATTGGTATTTTGGTTACACAATAAATTGTATTTAATTTGATTTCCATTTAATTCATAATAAATTATTGTAGTCTCCCCCACAGGAAAAGACTAAGAACATTATTTGACACATATATTATTCATTTTATAAATTTTACTAGTAAAATCTGTGTCCCATTCACTGAGAGAGACATATAGTGACAGCAAGGAGAACATAGGAAAATGTGAACCATTTAAATGCTGTAATTTTGCATAATTTACAATGCATAATATTAGTATGTAATTAAATGTAATATTTTATTTAATTAAAATTAATTTCGATAAATAAAAATACTGTTAAAAATCACACATTGTTTGTTTGTCACATGTAGTAGACCATTTTTGTGCCGTGGGTAATAGGATTTTTCGCCCGGCTACCATCGCAAGTATATTTCAAACCTGTGGGAAGCACTGCAGTAATTTTTTCCTTTCTTTTTTGAAAGAAATTAATACTTTTATTCAGCACGGATGTGTTAAATTGATAAAAAGTGATAAGGGTGAGTAATTAATGACAGAATTTTCATTTTTGGGTGAACTAACCCTTTAACAAGAAAGAAAGAAAGAAAGAAAGAAAGAAAGAAAGGATTCTGTCTTACACTGATGTATGATCTCCTCGAAGGCCTGACGCTGAACTCTGTCTCTCTGTTTCAGCTGATCCACAACGTGACGTTTCCACAAACACTCGACTCCACGTCCAGCCATCTCCTCCTGCGCACGCACGCACACACACACACACACACACACACACACACACACACACAGTTCATGTATTACACCAGCTTCCTAAAAGCAAACACAATTCAGCAAGAGTGTTTCTTAATTCAGGGCACGTTCAGGCCGGAGGGAAAAGAGGAAGATCTCTCCTCAACTCAGGAGGAAGTGACTCAAGATCAAACACAAGAAAATTAAATATGTGTGGTCGTAGTTTGAGCTCAAATTACTTCAATTAACACACAGTTTAGAGATAATTACTCTTAACCAAGGGTTTCAATCTTTTAGATGCTACGACCTCCCAAATATGATCATTCTCATGCTGTTTTTTAGTTTTAGTAATAGCTTTACTATTTTTAGTTCATGTTCATTTTTGTTTAATTTTTTGTAATTTCAATATGTGCTTTTGTCATTTTGTTAGAGGTTATTTTTGTTTTAAATATTGCTGTTTACGTTTAATTTATTTTTATAATTTTAATAATTAATCATTTTAGTTTAAATTCATTTAGTTAATCATTTTAGTGCTTCAATTTAAGCTTATTTCAGTTTAAGCCAAGGCAACATTTCTAATTTTCATATAAATCAAAATCTATTGTTTTATTTTTTTTAAATGCAGTATAGATAATTAGTTTTATATATGAAATATACATTTTTTTCTCTAAAAACCGAACCCGTTTGAAATCCCCGGCTCTAAACAATCTAAAAAAAAAAATAAAACTTTATTATTTTAATTAAAAATTATGACATTACATAACACTTGACAGATTATTAATGCACATTCAAATAGTTAGATATTATATTTTCATGAATTCATACATTTATACTTGCATGAATCTGCTAATGACTGATTTTAAGAGCAGAACTGTTTTATCATGTTTACTTGATATGAGTCTTTGGATCAGATATTTATGAAAATCAATAATAATCGATCTCAGAGGGTTTATATGAATCAGATTATGAGATCTGCCAAGTCATTGCAACTGCAGGATGGAAATAAACCTGGCATGATGCTGAATCACGTGTGCTGAAGACATTCAAGACAGTTGACGCACAAAACAGAATAAATGGAAAATATAAATAATAATAACACGAGGAAAACCCTGACAGATCTCAGACATAGTAGATTAAACTGATCCTTTGTCACAAGAACACACTAAATACCCAGCAGAAGGTTATAAATAGCGTCGTTATTAATACATAATCAGTAGTTGTTATGGTTTTTAGTTATTTTAATGTGTTATATCAGATGTGCACCAGCTAATCGCTGCACTTGACTTTCACTTTCAATAAACAGCAGGTTTACTTTACCTCACAGCATCTAAACGTGTCCTCACAAGTTTAGATGGATTCTTCTCAATGATAAAAAAGAATTAATCCGTCTAATAAGAGCCGAACCGTGTCATTTGAGGTTTATTCGGACAGGTTTCACGCTAACCCACTCCAGACTGAAGGATCACGGACGCCATTTTGGCTCAACAAACGTATGTTTCCTGCTGCGCCGTCGCGGGCGTTTTACGTCACGACCGCATGCTTCCCACTTTTTCCCTTCAAAACTTTATTCGATGTCTTCATGACTCTTGAGTTAACAAAAAGAGCAAATACATAATATAGAGAGGGTAACGATGTAGAAATAGGATAATGACTTACTTTTAGCTTTACTTTAGAGTGTTTAGCGGTTTTTATCCGGTTCAAATAGGAACCGTTTACATTAATAAACATGCATGAATGTAAATGTACCCAAATTAGCCTGAAGGCTAGTTTTCATTGTTAGCTAGTCCCTTTGCCAGATGTTATTAGGCCTAAAAACTAGAGAAAAGTCAAATAGATGTGCCTCTTACATCTGATTTTACAACAAAAATATGTCCCTATTACAAAATTATGTCCCTAGTCATTGGAAAACAATCAAATACTTGGTACAATTTACATACATTTTTATGGAAGCCCTTTTCCGCCACTAAAAAAAAAAACGGCAATTAAAAAAAAAAAAAAAAAGATTAATTGCGACTTTTTATCTCAGAATTCTGACTTTTTAACTCGCAATTGCTACTTTGTATCTCAGAATTCTGACTTTGCGAGTTTATATCTCAGAATTTTGTCTTTGCGAGTTTATATCTCAGAATTTTGACTTTGCGACTTTATATCTCAGAATTCTGACTTTGCGAGTTTATATCTCAGAATTCTGTCTTTGTGAGTTTATATCTCAGAATTTTGTCTTTGCGAGTTTATATCTCAGAATTTTGACTTTGCGACTTTATATCTCAGAATTCTGACTTTGCGAGTTTATATCTCAGAATTCTGACTTTGCGACTTTATATCTCAGAATTCTGACTTTGCAACTTTTTTATATCTCAGAATTCTGACTTTGCGACTTTTTTATATCTCAGAATTCTGACTTTGCGACTTTATATCTCAGAATTCTGACTGTGACTTTTTTATATCTCAGAATTCTGACTGCGACTTTATATCTCAGAATTCTGACTTTGCGACTTTATATCTCAGAATTCTGACTTTGCGAGTTTATATCTCAGAATTCTGACATTGCGACTTTTTTATATCTCAGAATTCTGACTTTGCGACTTTATATCTCAGAATTCTGACTTTGCGACTTTATATCTCAGAATTCTGACTTTGCGACTTTTTAATATCTCCGAATTCTGACTTTGCGGGTTTATATCTCAGAATTCTGACTTTGCGACTTTATATCTCCGAATTCTGTATTTGCGAGTTTATATCTCAGAATTTTGTATTTGCGACTTTATATCTTAGAATTCTGACTTTGCAGGTTTATATCTCAGAATTCTGACTTTGCGACTTTATATCTCAGAATTCTGACTTTGCGAGTTTATATCTCAGAATTCTGACTTTGCAACTTTTTTATATCTCAGAATTCTGACTTTGCGACTTTTTTATATCTCAGAATTCTGACTTTGCGACTTTATATCTCAGAATTCTGACTTTGCGACTTTTTTATATCTCAGAATTCTGACTTTGCGACTTTATATCTCAGAATTCTGACTTTGCGACTTTTTAATATCTCAGAATTCTGACTTTGCAACTTTATATCTCAGAATTCTGTATTTGCGAGTTTATATCTTAGAATTCTGACTTTGCGACTTTATATCTCAGAATTCTGACTTTGCAACTTTATATCTCAGAATTCTGACTTTATAACTTGCAATTGTGAGATATAAACTCATAATTGCGAGTTAAAAAGTCATAATTCAGAGATAAAAAGTCGCAATTATTCTTTTTTTTTTGTGGCTTTTTCTTTTTTTTCTTTTTTTTAGTTGCAGAAACGGGCTTCCATACATTTTACTTTATGTATGTGATATTTTCCAAATAGATTGAGGATTTTAATTGTATTATTTACAATAAACTTCTATCACAAAGTATTTCAGGGCATATACATTGATTATTTTTTTTTTTTTAAATATTCTTTTGTTTTTAGATAAAGAGTTTAACCTGTTAACTGTCACCCCCACTTTTTTTATAGACAAATTTCAGGTTGATATCTCAAAAAATGAGCTTTCAGTAAGATTTTGTTTGGGTGCAGTACCACACTTTTTCACTAGATGACACCCAAGCTCCATACTGACCATATAAGGGCGTCTCCATTTCCATATATGGTTTGAGTGATCTGAACCATATATTTCCATTATTTTCATACTATTTATGAAGTAAACATCCTAAATAGAAGTATTATGGGAAGTTTGGCAGAATTTGATATGAATTCAGCCTCTAATAAACATAAAAACAACATGTATGTGGGTTATAGATCGCCGCCACAATCATGAATGTTTTTTTTTTTTCTATTAGAAACATTTTCAGACCTTTTTTTCTCAAAAAATTGAATGGATGTTATCTTTTGAACTCTTGGCATGAAAACAAACATGTTTCAATCAATCTTAAATGATTTTTCATGTTCATCGCTATTTCAAAATAAAGGTCTGAACATGCCTTATGAGTATGAAAATATGCTTGTTTCAAATTGATAAATTACTGCTCCTTTGTAATTTATTTTGCAAATATGAAAACTAGAGATTCTAAGCTTTCAAATGATATATAGTTTGTCAAGATTAGTTTAGGTTTAGTGTAGAATATTACTGTTTTAAATATGTAATGGCTGTGGGCCAGCGACAGTTTAAGCTTAAGCAGTTTTGAAAGAGTTTTTCTATACAAAATATATAGAATGTTGCCATTTTGTAGCTCCAATAGATTTTGCATTTATCTTTTCATTGTCTGGTATGAATTTTCAAGAAATATCAAGATAAGAGTTATAAATGTATTGTTTTATGAAACTTTATTGTCATATATAATTCAAAGTCTTGAGTCAGAGTAAACCTCTATAACATGTTTGTTTTTGCACCGAAAGGATTTAACGAGATCTGTACAATCCGCAAACTAAAAGTTATACAACTTTTAATTCAAAACATTAAAATTCCCAACAAAATAAACCTCTGCGGATTGGCTGATAACTGCAAAATATTAAATAAAACACTGTTCGCACAATTTCAAAACTTCACAGAATTGTTTTATTCACATGAAACACACATATAATAGCAATTTCCGAAACACCAGAACAGACCGTGTAACATTTATATAAAAAACTAAAATGATCCACATAAGCATGACAACTTACATGATATAAACATGAAACATGAGATGAAAAACAAATGTACAGCAGGGAATTGATTTGATGACGTAAAGTGGGTGTTTCATATCAAAATAAAGTCCGACATCAGCCAAAAATGAGAAAATCTTGCATCAAAATGTAATATCTATGATGAAATCAACACTGATGAATCATGCACAATAAGAACAGCTATTTAAAACTGTAATAATATTTTACAATGCTACTATTTTTACTGTATTTCTGATCAAATAAATGCATAAGAATATGCAAGTAAATGCATAAGAACGGTAATGTATATCTGAACATTACTATGAGGGCAATTCTTTCAGGAACGTTAGGGAATTAAATACGACTGAATTCTAAGATGCAAGTACTAAAAAAGCATGTCCATGTACAAAAATAATCCCCTCAGACATAAGCTTTGGAGGTGCTGTTATCTGACGGAGCCGATCTGTAGATCTTCTGCGGCTGTGAAGCAGTGTAGTTATAGCTGTGACCCCTGAGAGAGAGAGAGAGAAGACAGGCGTTAGTGGTGTTTGTCTCAGATTTTATGATTTGTGATCTGCGTGTACGTGTGGAGACTCACCGTGTTTGTGCAGGTGCTGAACTCTTGAAGGACGTGCAGAGGATTCCTCCACCCAATATGGCCAGAGCTCCTGCCGCCCAACCCAGATACAGACCGGCGCCCAGTTCATACCTACACACACGCCGCACAAAAGATGAGCATGTGAGTGTGTGCATTCATGGTATTTACATGGTACTGCAAGGTACTTTATGCCTAAAAGTGTGTGTATGTGTGTATTAACCCTATAAAGACTTTGATACGCAATTTTTTAAAGCTTCGAAATGATCAACATGATTAAAAACTGCTGAAAATCTTGTCGCACACAATCTACTACATGCCGTATGTCGTCTGATTAACTTTTTTAGAAAGTAAAAGCCTTTTAGTATAATTGTAAAAATGTTCACCTTCATCTCGTGTCTTTTTTCTGTGAAATCTTTACTGATTTTTTTTATTACTGTTAGTAATATTTCATCTGGACTTTTTTTTTTTTTTTTTGAAAAATCATGTCAAATATGATCATCAGGCTTTTGAGGAAAGTCTCGCAATCATCATTGTACTGCATTATATTATATGTTTTAAAACTTAAGAGATTTGTACGGAAAAGGATTAGGGCCAAGCAATAATAAAAAAATAAAACCATCTCGAGATTAAAGTTGTTAAATTACGAGAAAAAAACTTGTTAAATTTCGAGAAAAAAGTCGAGATAAAATGTTGAGAATAAAGTTATTAAATTATGAGAAAAAAGTTGTTAAATTACGAGAACAAATTCGTTAAATTACGAATTTGTTCTCATAATTTAACGACTTTTTTTCTCATAATTTGATGACTTTATTCTCATAATCTAATGACTTTATTCTCAACATTTTATCTCGACTTTTTTCTCAAAATTTAATGACATTTTTCTCATAATTTAACGAATTTGTTCTCGTAATTTAACGACTTTTTTCTCGTAATTTAATGACTTTATTCTCAACATTTTATCTCGACTTTTTTCTCAAAATTTAACGACATTTTTCTCATAATTTAACGAATTTGTTCTCGTAATTTAACGACTTTTTTCTCGAAATTTAACGAGTTTATTCTCAACATTTTATCTCGACTTTTTTCTCGAAATTTAATGACAATTTTCTCATAATTTAACGAATTTGTTCTCGTAATTTAACAACTTTTTTCTCGTAATTTAATGACATTTTTCTCATAATTTAACGAATTTGTTCTCGTAATTTAACGACTTTTTTCTCATAATTTAATGACTTTATTCTCAACATTTTATCTCAACTTTTTTCTCGAAATTTAACGAGTTTTTTCTCGTAATTTAATGAGTTTATTCTCAACATTTTATTTCGACTTTTTTCTCGAAATTTAACGGGTTTTATCTCAAAATTTAACAACTTTAATCTCGATATTGTTTTATTTTCTTGACCCTAATCCTCTTCCGTAGATTTGATCATAAAACAAATGATCAAATCATAAATCAAAGCATTTGACTATCATCTTAAACGCTCTGAAGCTTCATGAAGCAGTGTTTTGAAATCGACCATCACTATATAAGTCGTTATTTTGTTTTTTTGGCGCACCAAAAATATTCTCATCGCTTTATAATATTAATATTGAACCACTGTACTCACATGAACTGATTTAAATATGTTTTTAGTACATTAATGGATCTTGAGAGAGGAAATGTCATTGCTGGCTATGCAGGCCTCACTGAGCCATCGGATTTCATCAAAAATCTTAATTTGTGTTCTGAAGATTAACAAAGGTCTTAAGGGACATGAGAGTGAGTAATAAATGACAGAATATTAATTTTTGGGTGAACTAACCCTTTAATATTATTGGCAGATATAGGGTGACGACTGATATTTATATGCATTTTAGTCTGTTATGAGGATCTCATTGATTTACATCTTACTTTTTGTCCATATATATATCAGCATCTGCACCAAAATGCATATTTTTGCTCAGTTTGGGCAGTTTTTTCCTCCATATTCTCACTTTATATGAGCCATAAAAGCCTGATGTATCAAATATGATACTCAACGAAGACACACACACACACACACACAAACTTTTAGGTTTTAATAAACTGTATAATTTTAAAATAAAATAAAATAATTTCACTTTGACTCACTTTGTTCCTCCGTAAAAAGGATCATTAAACTCTTTAACGACTTGAGCGGCGTACCACGAAACCGCCACCATAACACACAAACCTGACAGAGAGAACATGCAGATGTGAACACGAATGCTGTGAAACGTCATTTATATGATTCAGACGGTGTGTGTGTCGTCACACTGACCTGACAGGATGAACATCACTCCGGATGTAAGGCTGATTTTGCCCTTCGACTCCTCAGACGTGCTGCCCAGTTTAATGCACTTGAGTCCCAACACACCCAGAATGACGGACAGCAAGCCCAGAACGAGAGCGATTATCATCAGAGCGCGACAGGCCTGGATGTATCCTGCAAAACACACAAAATATATCCAACAGCCATGTAAAACACACCTTCCAAGAAACATTAATCTGCCACATTCAAACGAATCCTTGTAAAAGATCATGATCTTCTGGGCATGAACTATGACAGTACAAAGGTTTGTTGTGCATTTATATGATATTTGAACATGACGGCAACCTCCTAACATTCTTTGAAGAATGTTAAAGTAGCATATATATATATATATATATATATATATATAAAATTATACAGCACTACAGTAAAAATCAAAGTACTATACTATATAGCCTACATATTACATATTACTATACTATTATACATGCATATTTTGTATGAAAGTAAAGTCTATGTTTTAAGACCATTATGATTATTTTATCTAAAAATAAATTATATTAAATTAAGTATTTCTATATGTCGTGATAGTATTTGTTGTACTTCCGTTAATTTATTCTGATTTAAGTAATGATATTTTTATAATGATTTTTCATAGTAAATAAATGTTGAAAATGATGTCAAAACAGACTTTGTTTTCATTACGCAAAATACAATTTCGATTGTGTTTTTCAAACTTTTCGATCAAAAGTTTGGGGTCAGTAAGATTTTTTTTTAAAGAAATTAATACTTTTATTCAACAAGAATGTATTAAATTGATCAAAAGTGACAGTAAAGACATTTATAATGTTACTAAAGATTATATATCAAATAAATACTGTTCTTTTGAACTTTCTATTCATCAAAGAATCCTGAAAAATAAAATGTATCACTAGTTTTCAACATTAATAAATGTTTCTTGATCAACAAATCATCATATTAGAATGATTTCTGAAGGATCGTGTGAGCAATGATGCTGAAAATTCAGCTTTGATCACTGGATATAAATTATATTTTAACATATATTCACATATATTCACTGTTGTTTTAAATTGTAATAATATTTCAGAATTTTTTCTGTATTTTTGATCAAATAAATGCAGCCTTGGCGAGCAGAAGAGACTCTTTCACAAACATTAAAACAAAACAAAACATGATTTTGCATGAAAATTAAGCCTATTCTTATGAACATTCAGATTTTTTTTTTTTATTCTGACATTATTTTTTAAATTTAAAATAAATTATATTAAATGAAGTATTTATATGTCACAATAGATATTAATAATTTTAATTGCAAATTGCAAATCCCCCAATCCCCCTCATCATGCAAAATATATTTTCTTATTTTTCCTTTTGATTTTGAGGTGAAATATGACCTAGACATGTATCATACCACCACAATACTTCTTTGTCAGCAATATGAACAAACTCTAGTGTGTGTGTGTATGAGGTGTGTGTTACCAGATAGAGCGAGCATCGACTCAAACTGCTTGCAGTTGGTGACGCCGGTGCTTCCCTCCGCACACGTCTGCCACAGGTTCTGATAGTACCACACAGACGTGACCAGCTGGTCCACAAACGACGACGTACGCCACGAATCATTCAACAGCGACATGAAGGAGAGCAACCAGCCCCCCAAACACATCAAGAAGCCCAACATCTGAACCGCAGTCGACATGATCAACGTCTCAAATCCACACGGACGACACACAATATCCAATGAAACTCTCTTCAACTTCACCAGCGGACAGATTAAACTCCGATCCGAGCGCAGTCCCAGGATGGGAGTGTGTTTGAGTGTGTCAATGTGTTATAGTTTCAAGATCAGAGTCATAAAACCATAAACTCCGGTCCCTCCTATATTGCTTTTACTAGATAACGCCATGATGACAAAGGAAGTCAATACAAGGAGTGACATGTGACTTAGAGAAAAGTTTGAGTTTGACCCCTAAAATGGAAGGCCTCTGACCTTTCATAAAGTCACACTGGGTGTGTGGAGTGTGAAGAGGGTCAGACTAAACACACAGAGACCATGTGATTCTTTTTGAATTAACTAGAGTCTGTGTTTGCATGGACACATTTCATACAGAGTAGCTAAAAAAAAACTAGAAAAGGAAGGTTTTTCAAGACTATGAATGATGGTTTCACAAAGCCTTGTCTGAAGCTTTAGGAAGTCTTGAAGGTATTATATGCTTTTTAGGCCAACAGATCAGCTAGTACTTTTATTTATATATCAGTGTTATTTTAGAATTATTTATGTACTTTTATAGTATTTATTAATATTTTGAATTAGCTTGTGGTTTTATATTTTCAGTTCTTATTTTGGTAATTTGTTTTTTTTGTCACTTTTATTAGTTTCTGCTTTTTTAATATTTTCATTCAGCTTTAATTTACTTTTATTTCAGCTTTGGTTTTAGTCATTTTAATACTTCAACCTAAACTAATTTCAGTTAGTTGCCAAGGCAGTATATTTCTAATTTTAGAACCTTTTTTAGGTTCCAAGTTTTTAGGTTTAAAAACTTTTTCTTATGTTTAAGAACCTTAGAACCTTTTTGTAGGTTCTAAATTTTAAGGTTAAAGAACTTGTTCAGTTTAAGAACCTTACAACCTTTTTTGGTTCTAAGTTTTTAGGTTAAAGAACTTTTTTTTAGGTTCTAAATTTTTAAGGTTAAAATAACTTTTTTTAGGTTCTAAATTTTTAGGTTATAGAACTTTCCATTACGTTCAAGAACATTAGAACCTTTTTTTAGGTTCCAACTTTTTATGTTAAATAACTTTTTATTAGGTTTAAGAACCTTTGAAACATTTTTTAGGTTAAAGAACTTTTTGTTAGGTCTAAGAACCTTAGAACCTTTTTAGGTTCCAAGTTTTTAGGTTTAAAAACTTTTTCTTATGTTTAAGAACCTTAGAACCTTTTTGTAGGTTCTAAAGTTTAAGGTTAAAGTACTTGTTCAGTTTAAGAACCTTACAACCTTTTTTGGTTCTGAGTTTTTAGGTTAAAGAACTTTTTTTTAGGTTCTAAATTTTTAAGGTTAAAAGAACTTTTTTTAGGTTCTAAACTTTTAGGTTAAAGAACTTTTTTTTTAGGTTCTAAATTTTTAGGTTATAGACCTTATTTTCCAGAGAAACAAGCGCGCCGCCATCTTTAGAATATTGTCTTTGAACTTCCGGTTTTGCAGTAGCCCTGTATATTTCTATTTTTGGGTTTAAGAACCTTAGAAACAACTTTTTGTTAGGTTTAAGAACCAAATTTTTGTTAGGTTTAAAAACCTTAGAACCTTTTTTAGGTTCTAAGTTTTTAGAGTAAAGAACTTTTTGTTGGGTTTAAGAATCTTAGAACCTTTTTTAGGTTAAAGAAAATTTTGTTAGGTATAAGAACCTTAGAACCTTTTGTAGGTTCTCAGATTTTAGGTTAAATAACTTTTTGTTAGGTTTAAGGAGGTTTTTTTTTAAGTTTAAGTATTTCATGATCTAATATCTATTTTTTTTTTTATTTCTGCTTAAATGTAATTACTGAAATAATTTTCATATATATATATATATATATATATATATATATATATATATATATATATATATATATATATATATATATATATATTAATTCTTTAAGTAAATTCCACTTCCTGTAATTCAAATTCCATTTGAACATTCTGTGGCGTTTCCAAATCAAATTCCAACCCGTGAACTGAAAAGAAGCAAGTTTTTAATTCTGAATTTTGTCCAAGAGCACAAATTTGAAGCACATCTGCAGAAAACTGTACTGCATTTGAAATATTCTAGAGGAAAGGTGTGTGTGAGTGTTTTATGAGTTTTTATGACTAGCATAACCTAGTTTTGTCACAGGATTGAGCCACAGCAAACCCGTCATGATACTGTATCGCTGAAACCAGCATGCAGTATTGTGTAATGCGAGCGAAGGCCACATGCGCCGTGTGCCTGTCTCACCTGGAAGGCCCAGAATTGTCTTGTATCTCTGGCAGTGAACAGCTCCGAGCGAGTTAGACGCACACGACATCCACAGTCCTTCAAAATGCGAGCTGGCGGTCACCACGGCATCTCCGTGACTGCCTTTCTTCCACACCGCTGAGTTCGTACAGCTGGACTCCAAACACCAGCTGACGATGCCCAGAAACAATCCCATGAGCTGAAAGACCATCGCTGCCATCCTGAAAGAGAGGAAGACGATATTTATCAGGCACAAACAAACTCAGTTTGGATGGAGAGATAAACACTTAAAGTTAAGGTTCTTCAATGGTTCTTGGGTTCAGTGAAGAACTTTGTCAAAAACATTTTTGCTCTATGCTTCCTCAGAGCAGTATATTGGTTTCTGGGTTCGTTGAAGAACTAGAAAAGAAGATTCTCCAGTGGCATCAGGCTGGAAAACATATTTGCAAACCTCTTTTTAAGACAAGACGCCACAGATGAATAGGATAAAAAAAGTTTAACTGTCACCATACTTCCCCAGTTGTTTAATCACAGTATATTAAAGGCAACACATTTTGTATTACAACATTTCTGAAATGCTTTGATTAGATAATCATTTGCATATCTAGTTAAAAATGCACTTATTTACATACATTTATTCAAATTGACAACAATATTCTTGTTTCATTTTGTTGATATATTAGAGTCAAATGTTTTACAAATCTGTTCTTATTCTGATTTTTCTTTATTTTATCAGAAAATACTGTCAGCAAACATTTCAACTTGTTTTTAGTAATAAACGTTATATAAAATCAGGAAAATTATATATGAACAAACCCTCAGTGAATATAGATAGGAACAGAACTGTAAAGTTTGGTGTCTTGTCTTAATATAAAGAAATTTGAAGGAAATGTTGTGATGTGAAACACATTCATACCGTTTAACACCTCAGTAATGTGTTTTAGAGTTTCATGACCCTTTGCGTAAAGAATCATTCCGTATTCCAGAACAAAGAACAATTTCAGCATGAAGGTTCTTCAGGTGTGATTCTAAATGGAACTATCAATATGATTAAAGAATGTTTAAGCACTTCTAGAGTGGGTAAATCAGATGTGCTCTATTCTTTGACTGGTCAAACTCTTGCGAAATAAAAGCAAATCACGCGTACTTATTAATTTATCTAATAACAGCCACAAAAAGTAACTTAAAAATCATCTAAGACAAAAAGTGAAGTTAACGAACTAATTCAGTTTGACTTTACAACAAAATATCTGACAAATACTAAATCTGAACTGCTCACACTAGAAATGCTTAAACATTCTTTATTAATATTGATAGTTCCATTTAGAATCACACCTGAAGAACCTTCATGCTGAAATTGTTTTTTGTTTTGTTCTGGAATACGAAATCAGTTTAAACCTTAAAAATCTGAATGAAGAAAAAATGAAGATTTTTACGCACCTGTTTGGCTCCTGGTGGACTATGTGACCTAATAATTGAGAATAATTAGCTTAAGTTGGGTCTTGTGAACAGTTTTCGGTCTATATGTAAGAGAGCAGAGTCGCTGTGTTAATATTGGCTTTAGGTCAATAACCCTGAAAAATCAAACCCTCCCCAAAAAAGAAAACGGGGAAAATGAGACAGACAGATGACGTTGTTTTGAGATGATCTCTTGATTCAGGGTCATCCGTCTGTTTCACACACTTCACAATACACAAATTACACCACCATCATCATCATCATCATCATCATCATCATCATCATCATCAGTGAGGGTTTATTCCACTCAAGTGCTCAAGGACTCAATTAGAAAATACAGTTCAAAAGTTTGGGGTTGGTAAGGTTTTTAAATGCTTTTAAGTCTCTTATGCTCACTATTTATATGATCAAAAATACATTAAACACAATGAAATATTATTAGAATTTAAAATAACTGTTTTCTATGTGAATATATGTTAAATATAAATTATTCCTGTGATCAAAGCTGAATTTTCAGCATCATTACTCCAGTCTTCAGTGTCACATGATCCTTCAGAAATCGTATTAATATGCTGATTTGATACACATTTCTGATTATCATCAATGTTGAAAATTCATATTTGTGTGGAAAATGTTGTAGATTTTATTTTTCAGGATTCTTCGATGAATAGAACGTTCAAAAAAACAGCATTTATTTGAAATAGAATCTTTTGTAACATTATAAATCTCACTTTTGATCAATTTAATGTGTCCTTGTTGAATATAAGTATTAAATTATTTTAAAAAATTCTTACTGACCCCAAACTTTTGAACAGTAGTGTATATTATTTCATTGAATGGGAAAAAACAAAACAAACCCTAACCTTTTGCTAAATACATTATGTCTTCTGACCATGGGTAAATATTTACCTCAAAGTAACATTAACTCACCTGAACAGTGTAATTAACTAAATAAAAACCTGAAGACAACAAAAACAGTGACGTGTGATTGAGGAATGTGAAAGAACAGAACGATGTGACGGAAGTTAACGTGAGATAACTGGGAAACAGGAAGAGACGAGCGATACAGTGACTTCATAAAAACACGAGGAAGTGGAAAACAGACTCATTGTTCATGAGCGATTATGATACTATGACTGTTATTGAACTTTGACCGATCCGAGAAAACAACACAGAAACCGTTTCTACTGTGTGTGTGTGTGTGTTTGATGAGATGTATGTCACGGATGTGTGTGTGTGTGTGTGTGTGTGTGTGTTATAGAGAAACCTGGTTAATCATTCACATTTAACAGGGGCCAAAGTCTCATCTGAAACACAGAAAATAAACAAAACTTAAGCGGAACATATTATACACGCTTAAAAACAAATAAAACCAACACTCGCACCTGGTGATTTCTGATAACCAGAATTTTAAATAATAATTTTATTTTTTAAATGACAATTACAGACTATTTTAAGCATTTAAATTTCTGTACATGGTGTTGAGTGGGCCGTTTCATTGTCATCGAGAAATATAATGACCTTAGAAATGAGCTGTGTGCGGAGGCCCCGCCCCTCCAGATAATTTGCATTTTTAGAAAAGTGGGTGGGGCTACCTGGATTCAAATTTAAACTCGGGGGCGGAGCATAATGACATCACAGCAATACTAACGTCACTCAGTATGACAACTGAAAACAGACCTTGCTCTGACAAACTCTCTCTCACACACAGAATAAACAGAGCGTCACTGTGTGTCCATTTCTCAAAATTGTTTTCCTCTTCAGGTCACCTGCTCGGCGTCTACCCATAATGCAATGCTCTAAATCGAGCCGTTGCCACCAGCTCCCGGTCCTCTTGTTCTGAAGTCGTGCCACAACTTCACCAGCGGCTCTCTGTTCTTCCAAATAAGCTCGTGACCGTAAAGAATGTACCAGCTAGAGAAAGGAAAGAAAGAGAGAGACACATTGACATGTCAAGCACAGAGAGAGAATAAACATGCTTGTCTTTGCACATTTACAAATGGTATTAAGAGCCATCAAGTGGTCAGCTGAAACACTTCACTGTTCACACCTGATAAAATGTATCTCAACTGCACCTCGTGAGCACATTTCGAGAGAAGGGTCTTATAAACAGTACATACAAGCAGTTTGACAATATTATTTTAGGATTATTTATATGCTATTATAATATTTTGAATTAGCTTTTAGTTTTTATTTTAATTTAGGTAAAGTTATAGTAATTTTGTGATGTGTTTTTGTCATATTTATTATTTTTTATATTTCTATTTAGCTTCAACTTTTTTTTATTTAAGTTTAATTTTAGGAGTGACTGAATTTGAATAAGCAAGATCAGAATCCATATATTAAAAAAAAAATGGCATAAACTAGTTTTGAATCCAGATTAAATAACTACATAAATCAGTTTAAAATCCAAAGGTAAAATGTGAAACCGTTTTCATCTAAAATTTATATTTTATTTGATCTTTATTTCAATTAATGAAAACATTTTTTTAATTAATAAAAAAACCAGATCAGAATCCAGATTAAATAACCACATAAACCAGATCAGAATCCAGATCAAATAACCACATAAACCAAATCAGAATCCAGATTAAATAACCACATAAACCAGATCAGAATCCAGATCAAATAACCACATAAACCAAATCAGAATCCAGATTAAATAACCACATAAACCAGATCAAAATCCATATTAAAAATGGCATAAACCAGCTTTGAATCCAGATTACATAACTACATAAATCAGTTTAAAATCCAAAGATAAAATGTGAAACCGTTTTCATCTAATATTTATATTTTATTTGATCTTTATTTCAATTAATGAAAACATTTTTTTTTAATTAATAAAAAAAACAGATCAGAATCCAGATTAAATAACCACATAAACCAGATCAGAATCCAGATCAAATAACCACATAAACCAAATCAGAATCCAGATTAAATAACCACATAAACCAGATCAGAATCCAGATCAAATAACCACATAAACCAGATCAGAATCCAGATCAAATAACCACATAAACCAAATCAGAATCCAGATTAAATAACCACATAAACCAGATCAAAATCCATATTAAAAATGGCATAAACCAGTTTAAAATCCAAAGGTAAAATGTGAAACCGTTTTCATCTAATATTTATATTTTATTTGATCTTTATTTCAATTAATGAAAACATTTTTTTTAATTAATAAAAAAAACAGATCAGAATCCAGATTAAATAACCACATAAACCAGATCAGAATCCATATTAAATAACCACATAAACCAGATCAGAATCCAGATTAAATAACCACATAAACCAGATCAGAATCCATATTAAATAACCACATAAACCAGATCAGAATCCATATTAAAAATGGCATAAACCAGCTTTGAATCCAGATTACATAAACCAGTTTAAAATCCAAAAGGTAATTACAATGTGAATGCATTTTCAACTAATATTTATATTTTATTTGATCTTTATTTCAATGATTGAGAACGTATTTTTTCAATTAATAAATAATCCAGATCAGAATCCAGATTAAATAACTGCATATCAGAATCCATATTAAATAACTGTATAAACCAGATCAGAATCTAGATTAAATAACCACATAAACCAGTTTTGAATCCTGATTAAATAACTGCGCAAACCAGATCAGAATCCATATTCAAAATAAATAAAACATAACTACATAAACCAGTTTAAAATCCAAAGAAAATTACAATGTGAGACCATTTTTCATCTAATATTTCTATTTTATTTTAGCTTTATTTTACATAATGAAAATAATTTTAATTGATTTAGTTAATCACAAAACTGTATTTTGCTTCACCGCTATAAATGGCAGCAATAGGAGCATTATTCCTTTCAAAATCAGCTAGACATTGACGTGTTACTCACATGCCGAATAAAGCTCCGCCTAAATGAGCTGCGTGATCGAAAAAACGCCATCCCAGAATCAAGCCTGCTGCATCCAAGGCGACGATGGCCTTAAGTGCCTGTTGGCAGGAGAAGATCATGAGAATGTGCCCATCATTACTGAGAAATAAAACTCTTGCTCTTACACACACACAGACTCACATTTCCGGCAGTGAAGGTGTACATTGGGAGGAAGATGATGGCCAGTTTGGCTTCAGGCATTTTGGTGCAAACAGCCGCTAGGACAGTCATGATGGCCCCTGACTGACACAACAAAACACAACAATTTGTTCATGACATTCATATGCTGATGAATACCTGAAATGTTTAATCTGAAAACACACTCACCGCCCCCAGTGATGGACCAAACCGACCCATCGCTGTTTTACTCACGTAACTGAAAAACGTAGAAATCACACCTGAGGACATGGAAACAAAAAGTTCAGTAACACAGAAGAATTTATAGAGAGTGGGATAGTTTTTCACTGAAAACTCTCACACACACCTGCGGATAGGTAGAGCGCCACAAACTGCTCTTTGCCCATCATGTTGATGATGCTTGAAGAGAAACTCCACAGCACGTACATGTTGGCCGCCATGTGAAAGAGAGAATAGTGACTGAATGTAGACAGCAGCATGGGCCAACACAGCGCCTCTGAAACCAGATTAAATCCACATTAAATAACACTGCAAATCAGATTAAATTATTGCATAAATTAGATCAGAATCCAGACTAAATAACTGCATAAACCAGTCCAGATGAGAAATCAAATTAAGTAAATGTATAACAAAATCAGAATCCAGACTAAATAACTGCATATACCAGATCAGAATCCAGATTAAATAACTGCATAAACAGGATCAGAAATCAAATTAAATTGCATAAACCAGATCATAATCCAGACTAAATAACTGCATAAACCAGATTAGAATCCAGACTAAATAACTGCATAAACCAGATCAGAATCCAGACTAAATAACTGCATAAACCAGATCAGAATCCAGATTAAATACCTGCATATACCAGATTAGAATCAGGATTAAATACCTGCATAAACCAGATTAGAATCCAGACTAAATAACTTCATAAACCAGATTAGAATCCAGATTAAATAACTTCATAAACCAGATTGATTAGAATCCAGATTAAATAACCGCATATACATTAGAATCAGAATTAAGTAACCGCATAAACCAGATTAGAATCCAGATTAAATAACTTCATAAACCAGATTGATTAGAATCCAGATTAAATAACCGCATATACATTAGAATCAGAATTAAGTAACCGCATAAACCAGATTAGAATCCAGATTAAATAACTTCATAAACCAGATTGATTAGAATCCAGATTAAATAACCGCATATACATTAGAATCAGAATTAAGTAACCGCATAAACCAGATTAGAATCCAGATTAAATAACTTCATAAACCAGATTGATTAGAATCCAGATTAAATAACCGCATATACATTAGAATCAGAATTAAGTAACCGCATAAACCAGATTAGAATCCAGATTAAATAACTTCATAAACCAGATTGATTAGAATCCAGATTAAATAACCGCATATACATTAGAATCAGAATTAAGTAACCGCATAAACCAGATTAGAATCCAGACTAAATAACTGCATAAACCAGATTAGAATCCAGACTAAATAACTGCATAAACCAGATCAGAATCCAGATTAAATACCTGCATATACCAGATTAGAATCAGGATTAAATACCTGCATAAACCAGATTAGAATCCAGACTAAATAACTTCATAAACCAGATTAGAATCCAGACTAAATAACTTCATAAACCAGATTAGAATCCAGATTAAATAACTTCATAAACCAGATTGATTAGAATCCAGATTAAATAACCGCATATACATTAGAATCAGGATTAAGTAACCGCATAAACCAGATTAGAATCCAGACTAAATAACTTCATAAACCAGATTAGAATCCAGATTAAATAACTTCATAAACCAGATTGATTAGAATCCAGATTAAATAACCGCATATACATTAGAATCAGGATTAAGTAACCGCATAAACCAGATTAGAATCCAGACTAAATAACTTCATAAACCAGATTAGAATCCAGATTAAATAACTTCATAAACCAGATTGATTAGAATCCAGATTAAATAACCGCATATACATTAGAATCAGGATTAAGTAACCGCATAAACCAGATTAGAATCCAGACTAAATAACTTCATAAACCAGATTAGAATCCAGATTAAATAACTTCATAAACCAGATTGATTAGAATCCAGATTAAATAACCGCATATACATTAGAATCAGGATTAAGTAACCGCATAAACCAGATTAGAATCCAGATTAAATAACTTCATAAACCAGATTGATTAGAATCCAGATTAAATAACCGCATATACATTAGAATCAGAATTAAGTAACCGCATAAACCAGATTAGAATCCAGACTAAATAACTGCATAAACCAGATTAGAATCCAGACTAAATAACTGCATAAACCAGATCAGAATCCAGATTAAATACCTGCATATACCAGATTAGAATCAGGATTAAATACCTGCATAAACCAGATTAGAATCCAGACTAAATAACTTCATAAACCAGATTAGAATCCAGATTAAATAACTTCATAAACCAGATTGATTAGAATCCAGATTAAATAACCGCATATACATTAGAATCAGGATTAAGTAACCGCATAAACCAGATTAGAATCCAGACTAAATAACTTCATAAACCAGATTAGAATCCAGATTAAATAACTTCATAAACCAGATTGATTAGAATCCAGATTAAATAACCGCATATACATTAGAATCAGAATTAAGTAACCGCATAAACCAGATTAGAATCCAGACTAAATAAATGCATTAACAGGATCAGAAATCAAATTAAATTAAATTGCATAAACCAGATCATAAACTAGATTAAATAACTGCATAAACCAGATTAGAATCTAGATTAAATGACTAGTAATATTGTGCACATTTACTGTACCAGAGATATAATATAATGCAAATTATTAAATTATACTCGTTTTTTACTCATAATTATCATGTTGAGAATCCCATAAAAATGCAGGACAAAACATTTTCGGTACAAAAGACACCTGAAGCCATGCCAGATTGTACAGTAAAGTGTAAATCAGCCCATTATCCACTTTTCAATCCTACACCAAATTCCTCATATTGATGCAGTGCAAACAGGAGTGACCCTGAAAGAGATTCGTTGTTGAAATCTACATATTATGAGAGCTAAACAGATGACTTGACTCACTGGATGCGGGGTTGGATGTGAAGTACTTGAGCATGGTGCGCTGCAGAGATGGAACTCTCCAACAACAAAACACCAACGCATTAGCTGCAATGATGCCTGAGAGAGAGAGGCACAGAGAAACAGATGACAGCATCTGCTTATTTAATTAAATAATTACACTTTATTAAAAACATGGTCTCCACAATCTAAACCGCTCATCTGTGTAAATTGAATGGTTTGTGTCTGACCTGTGACTGTTCTCTGTCCTTCACTTAAACTGTTCCACCACTGATTCACCTGCAGAACAACACGATCATTAAACACACACCGCAGAAAACATATTAAGCTTCAATTAAACACACACACACACACACACACCTGTTTGCGTAAATCTCCTTGTTTCTGAGGCCGTATCTTCTCCAGCCAGTCCGCTTTGACATCGTCAAAATAACTCTGTACACGAGATTTTAAACTTTCGTACTGCCATATCGCTGCACCGCCGAACGAACAACCTGTAAACTGAGCTGGAGTTATTACGATATTCTCTTATGAATACAGCAAAAAAATACAACGAAGTAAAAGATTATAAGTCACACACATATTGGACCAATATTCATGAAATACAAGCAAAATGAATTTGTGTAAAAGCCTTCATACATCAATTCCACTGAACTGAATAATTAAAGTATAAAAACATAAATATGGATGTTTTTTCAATGATTTACACAAGTTTGTTTCTGTAAGTTTCATTATTGAGCTCCATCCTTTGTACCTACCCCTATAGTGAAGACAAATGGTTTGACCAGTCTGCCAAATGACCTGGTGGGCGGGTGTGGGGTGGGGCGTTCTGGGGGCGGAGCCACATCCTTCTTCTGTAGGATTTCATTTGCCTCTATCTCCTCTGCCACACCCTTCTTTGGCTCCACCTTCTTTGCCACCTTGCGGAAGCCACACTTCTGCTGCGTCTGGAGGGTGAATCTATTTTGGAGCACAATTATGATAAAATATAGCATTAAAATACATTTATAGTGATTTACCAATGGGTGGAATGTGGGAAACATACAAACAATTACCCAAAACTCTTCTTTTCTAAAGACCTGTTTGATAAAATAGGCTATAAAATATATATCAGAGGTCGCGTTAACCGAAAATTTTCCGTCACTGACGGAATTTTTTTTGCAGTGACGGAAAAATCTGAAGGCTGTCCGTCATTTTGACAGATTACACTGAGGCTGATGTAACTTGTAACTGTAATTCCCACCCCTGTCCAGTTGGTGGCGAGTGCGCTCCAGTGTGCCAGCAGAGCGTGAGTTCAGTCTCCAGAATAAAATGAAAATGTCAATAATGATGCATTTGATTACACATGGGCGAGCACCCAATTTAAGTCCATTTTATAATAATAAAGTTATAATACTTATACTGAGTTATCCAGTTAGTTTTGTTTTAAATGGTTTGTTTTGTTATTCTTCCTGCTGACTATCAAGTTTATGGTCAACGAATGGCTTTTCGAACATGATACAGATTTCGGTAAGCTACTGTATCTTGCAACATATTTTCTTATGTTCATTCATGTTTATTTCATTCTGTAAAGTAGTAAAGAGGAAGGGTTGATCACGTTCACTCTGTGACAACTGTTCAAGATGAAAACTGAAAAGTGACGCGCAGTCTTTGTTCTTTTCATAATATAAATAAATGCATAGCCTAGGCCCAGTTGCTTATTCTGTAAGCTTGTGAATAAAAATGTGGATGAAAAAAGAAACTGGTTATGGTAATTAGTTATGACGGAATTTTTAACTCGACTTCTGATATGTACATATATATAAGACGTGCCGATATTCGGTAATGTGATATATATCACGATAATGAATGCGCACAATATTGTTATTGTGGCCACTTCAAAATACCGTAAATAATAATATATTACCAATTATTAAAATTTTTATAATGCGTTAAGAATACTTTCCCCATCAACCGTATAAAATGCACAACACCGCTGTATTCTGCGTCAAAGGCACATGTGCACTCATGTAAACAAACCCAACGTGCATGAGAAGCACATGGCGGAACGAGAAGGAGACACGTTGAAAGAAAGCAGAGGGTGCTGATGGAACAGCAGAAATGCAGCGGTTACCCCGGAAACACCACAAAAAAAGCAGCTGCGCTAGTGAAGTTTTTAAAAAGCTTCAAACAGACATTCATTTTTTTGTAATCTCAATGTTGTTCATCACAGCATAAAATATTTAATACTTAAAAACTTAATAGGCTATTTATATTTAATCTTAAACATTTTTATATTTTAATCTGGACTACAACATGCCCTAATGATTAGAAATGTTCTGATTATTTGTTATTGTTCAGTAAAACTTTATTAGTTAACATGTTAATTCATTATTACCAAACTGACAATGAAAAATACTTATAAAGCATTAATTATTCTTAGTTAATGTTAATTTCTTAGTTACTGTTTAATAACATTACTAAAATCAAATGAACTTATTTAATGGAGCTGAGATAAAACTAACAATGATCAGTTGTATTTCTTAACTAACATTAACAAAAAATGATACTTTCTGTAACAAATGTAGCTATTGCTCAATCGTAGATAATGCATTAAATAATGAGATCTAATTGTAAAGTGTTGCCTGTTGTTCTTTATAGCCTAATTATTTTGCACTTTAATCTGTTTGAAAATTTTACTTTACATATTTTTTTGTGTATTGTATTATTGTATTTAAACATTATTACAAAAGAGTTCTTAAACCTGTTATACTATGATAACACTTTTTTTTGCAAATTATTTCAATATCGTGATAATACCGTATACCGTGATAAAAGCTTCAGCAATTAATCGCAACATGAAAATTTGATACGTCACATGCCTAATTTTATATATATATATATATATATATATATATATATATATATATAATAAAATAATATTCTATAAAACATATATAACTTCATATTTTAATTAGTGATTATTTATAGAATTACTGTTATTTCATGTTGTCATTAAATAAATCAAAACGCAATGTTTACATCTACAAATGCCATCCCAGAACTGAACAAAAGTTCATCATTATTCATTGTTTAGTATTAAATTCATTCCGTTCAAATATTTTAATACTTTAAGCTGCATGATCTGATTTAAACCACTAAAGCTCGTGCCAGAGGATAAAGCAGAGGATCTGAGGCACTCAGTAAATAAACACACAGTCAAATATATGTTTGTTACCTGTTTGTTAGGTAGTGCGTGTTGATGATGTCCCCTGTAACCCATCTAACCACTGAACCCCTCACCGCCATCATTCCTGCTGCCTCCCTCCGCATCCGCTGCTTCCGCTTCCGGCTCAGACCGCGCCCACAGCGGCCTCTGCTGGAGGAGGGCGGTCACTGAAACTCACGCTGTGCGTAGATAGAAAATGTTGTAAGCTATTTCAAAATAAAATTATCCCAATCTTTTTGCTCATTTTAATTAATTTGCTATTTAGGCATATTGGGAATAAATTTGTTTTTTATTCATTTATTTGCCAGAGTTTATCAATTAATTGCTTTATTTGCATGCTTGCACATTTGTTATTTTACTCATTTATGACAGTGTTTGTTTATTTATTCATTTATTACTCTGGCAAAGGTTTGCACATTTGTTTTTATTTTATATGTATTAACTTATGATTTTTTTTTCATTTACATGTATGTGTTTATTTATTAATTTAATCTATTATTTTGGCAGAGTTTGCTCTTTTTTCATTTTTATTACTTCGGAGATTTGTTAGTTTATTCATTTTTGGCAGCGTTTTTATTTATTCATAATATTATTTTTTATTTTTTATTCATTTTATTGGCAGAATTGCGAGTTCATTTTTACTCATTATATTTGGCAAGATTTTCATTTTATTTTAAAATCATTTATTATTTAGGCATATTGGGAATAAATTAGTTTTTTATTAATTTATTATTTTTGCCAGAGTTTAGCGATTAATTGGTTTATTTGCATGCTTGCACATTTGTTTATTTTACTAATTTGTGGCAGTGTTTGTTTATTTATTCATTTAATTACTTTTCATTTATTACTTTGGCAAAGGTTTGCACATTTGTTTTTATTTTATATGTAATCACTTATGATTTTTTTTTCATTTGCAGGTGTGAAGATTTGTTTATTTTACTCATTTTTGTGTGGATAATTAATAATTTAATCTATTATTTTGGCAGAGTTTGCTCTTTTTTCATTTTTATTACTTCGCAGAATTGTTAGTTTATTCATTTTTGGCAGCGTTTTTATTTATTCATAATATTTTTCATTTTTTTATTAATTTAATTATTTATTGGCAGAATTGCGAGTTAATTTTTACTTATTTATTATGTTTGGCAAGATTTGCATTTTATTTGAAATTCTTATATTATTTAGGCATATTGGGGGATAAATTTGATTTTTCATTCATTTATTATTTTTGTTTATCAATTAATTGCTTTATTTGCATGCTTGCACATTTGCTTATTTTACTCATTTGTGGCAGTGTTTGTTTATTTATTCATAATATTTTTTTATTTTTTTATTCATTTAAAAATTTATTGGCAGATTTGCGAGTTAATTTTTACTCATTTATTATATTCGGCATTTTATTTGAAATTCATTTATTATTTGGTTTCGCACTTGCTTTTATTATATTTGTACTTATTTGCTGAGGCAATGTTTGTCCAATAAAGACACAAATCAGTGTTCGGTTGCATCTGCGCTCCTCCGCCCGTTCGTCCGGTGCGCGCATCACTCACGCCCTCCACAGCCAAGTACAGCGCGTGCGCTCCGGTGCTTCGATTCCGCCGTCTCCTCGCGAACATGGCGGCGCCTGCGCTCTCCAGCCGGGCTGGTTCAGCTGGCAACAGCCCTACAGCCACCCCGAACAGCACCAAACACGTCCCGCAGCCCCCCGAGCTGGACTTCAGGTCCGGTACCAGGATAGAGGAGCTCAACCGCCTGATCGCCGAATTCAGCAAGCACGAGCAGCGGGAGTATGACGACCAGCGAGCGCTCGAGATCCACACGGCCAAGGACTTCATCTTCTCCATGCTCGGTGAGAAAGAGCTCTGCTTCGTGCATGAACTGATACAATATATCGAGCCGAGAATTTCATGCATTTGAAAGGGGAAGTGCGATTGTGCTTCTCCACTGCATCTGTTTCTCTTTGTCGCTGTGTTGAGCAGTGGATGGGTGTGTATGTTTGCAGATTCAACACCCTCATGTTTGCACTGTTATTATTCATATGCTTCATGTATATGACCTGTCAAAATCGGGTCATCTGCGTGCTGTTAAAGGCTTTAAACCAGTGTGACTCATCTGTGGAATATAAAGGGAGATGTTTAGAACAATTTCCAAGCTTCTCTTTTTCCTTTCATTGAAAGTGGAAGGTCAGCAGTGGCTGAAAATCTTTAGAAAGAACCAAAATGCACATTTGAAGCCATAAGATTGAATATGTGATGAACAGACTAAAATTTAAGTTGTTATTCACTGAATATCTTGACTGAAAAACAATGCAAGACATGGTGAGGAAAAGCAATTATGAGAACCAAAACAAATGCAAATTCTGCCAAATATAATAAATAAATAAATAAATAAAACCGCAAATAAAAACAAACATGCAAACCCTGTTAAAATGATGCATGCAAATTCT
The DNA here is from genome assembly GCF_018812025.1 of Megalobrama amblycephala. Lineage (NCBI taxonomy): Eukaryota > Metazoa > Chordata > Actinopteri > Cypriniformes > Xenocyprididae > Megalobrama > Megalobrama amblycephala. The sequence continues at coordinate 41,059,444 of NC_063059.1, read as the reverse complement.
TCAGATTGTAAATGCTTATGAATTAAAATTAAAATGCAGTTTTTAATCAGGCCAGCAGGGATAAGTAGCACCAAGTTAGTAATAGGGCATAAAAGCTGCATTTATTTAAGAGTGTAATTCTCAGAGGCAGCGAACAGAAGCGATGCAGTTTGAGCAGAAGAGCCGTCCAGACGCATGAGTTCAGGAGCCCCAGAGCGATGCAGTGAGGCAGAGCTGAACTTCTGCTGTCTGTGCCCTGACTCACTGTTTACTCAGCCATGCGCTCACATACATAATCTGTAGACGTACTGCGCTGGAGTAAAATCTGTGGAAAGGAGGAAATCAAATCTGACAGTGTGCACATTTTTTGAAAGGGGTCATGACATGAGAAATCATATTTGCCTTGATTTTTGACATATAAGAAGTCTTCTTCATTATAAACAAAGCATTTATTTAATAAAGCTCCAAAAACTACTCATTTTGATATTGCGGGATCTGTGACGTCACTCAGGCAAATACATTTGCGTATGCCTGCCTCCAGAGCAAGATTTTGACGAATATACATCATTGCACCTCAAGCCCCGCCCACTGGCGTTCAGTCACTTAAGATGTGCGTTCGGTTTCTGAAGTCATTATAATCACTGACGCCATCTACGCCGATACAGTATACAGATGTGTTCAGTTTCTGAAGTCATTATAATGACTGACGCCGTCTACGCCGATACAGTATACAGATGTGTTCAGTTTCTGAAGTCATTATAATCACTGACGCTGTCTACACTGATACAGTATACAGATGTGTTCAGTTTCTGAAGTCATTATAATCACTGACGCCATCTACGCCGATACAGTATACAGATGTGTTCAGTTTCTGAAGTCATTATAATGACTGACGCCGTCTACGCTGATACAATATACAGATGTGCGTTCAGTTTCTGAAGTCATTATAATGACTGATGCTGTCTACGCCGATACAGTATACAGATGTGTTCAGTTTCTGAAGTCATTATAATGACTGATGCTGTCTACGCCGATACAGTATACAGATGTGTTCAGTTTCTGAAGTCATTATAATGACTGACGCCGTCTACGCCGATACGGTATACAGATGTGCGTTCAGTTTCTGAAGTCATTATAATCACTGACGCCGTCTACGCCGATACGGTATACAGATGTGCGTTCAGTTTCTGAAGTCATTATGATCACTGACGCCGTCTACGCTGATACAGTATACAGATGTGTTCAGTTTCTGAAGTCATTATAATGACTGATGCCGTCTACGCCGATACGGTATACAGATGTGCGTTCGGTTTCTGAAGTCATTATAATGACTGACGCTGTCTATGCTGATACAGTATACAGATGTGTTCAGTTTCTGAAGTCATTATAATGACTGACGCCGTCTACGCCGATACAGTATACAGATGTGCGTTCGGTTTCTGAAGTCATTATAATGACTGACGCTGTCTATGCTGATACAGTATACAGATGTGTTCAGTTTCTGAAGTCATTATAATGACTGACGCCGTCTACGCCGATACAGTATACAGATGTGCGTTCGGTTTCTGAAGTCATTATAATGACTGATGCTGTCTACGCCGATACAGTATACAGATGTGTTCAGTTTCTGAAGTCATTATAATGACTGATGCCGTCTACGCCGATACGGTATACAGATGTGCGTTCGGTTTCTGAAGTCATTATAATGACTGACGCTGTCTACGCTGATACAGTATACAGATGTGTTCAGTTTCTGAAGTCATTATAATGACTGACGCCGTCTACGCCGATACAGTATACAGATGTGCGTTCGGTTTCTGAAGTCATTATAATGACTGATGCTGTCTACGCTGATACAGTATACAGATGTGTTCAGTTTCTGAAGTCATTATAATGACTGATGCCGTCTACGCCGATACGGTATACAGATGTGCGTTCGGTTTCTGAAGTCATTATAATGACTGACGCTGTCTATGCTGATACAGTATACAGATGTGTTCAGTTTCTGAAGTCATTATAATGACTGACGCCGTCTACGCCGATACAGTATACAGATGTGCGTTCGGTTTCTGAAGTCATTATAATGACTGATGCTGTCTACGCCGATACAGTATACAGATGTGTTCAGTTTCTGAAGTCATTATAATGACTGATGCCGTCTACGCCGATACGGTATACAGATGTGCGTTCGGTTTCTGAAGTCATTATAATGACTGATGCTGTCTACGCCGATACAGTATACAGATGTGTTCAGTTTCTGAAGTCATTATAATGACTGATGCCGTCTACGCCGATACGGTATACAGATGTGCGTTCGGTTTCTGAAGTCATTATAATGACTGACGCTGTCTATGCTGATACAGTATACAGATGTGTTCAGTTTCTGAAGTCATTATAATGACTGACGCCGTCTACGCCGATACAGTATACAGATGTGCGTTCGGTTTCTGAAGTCATTATAATGACTGATGCTGTCTACGCTGATACAGTATACAGATGTGTTCAGTTTCTGAAGTCATTATAATGACTGACGCCGTCTACGCCGATACAGTATACAGATGTGTTCAGTTTCTGAAGTCATTATAATCACTGACGCCGTCTACGCTGATACAGTATACAGATGTGCGTTCGGTTTCTGAAGTCATTATAATGACTGACGCCGTCTACGCTGATACAATATACAGATGTGCGTTCAGTTTCTGAAGTCATTATAATGACTGACGCTGTCTATGCTGATACAGTATACAGATGTGTTCAGTTTCTGAAGTCATTATAATGACTGACGCCGTCTACGCCGATACAGTATACAGATGTGCGTTCGGTTTCTGAAGTCATTATAATGACTGATGCTGTCTACGCTGATACAGTATACAGATGTGTTCAGTTTCTGAAGTCATTATAATGACTGACGCCTTCTACGCCGATACAGTATACAGATGTGTTCAGTTTCTGAAGTCATTATAATCACTGACGCCGTCTACGCTGATACAGTATACAGATGTGCGTTCGGTTTCTGAAGTCATTATAATGACTGACGCCGTCTACGCTGATACAATATACAGATGTGCGTTCAGTTTCTGAAGTCATTATAATGACTGATGCTGTCTACGCCGATACAGTATACAGATGTGTTCAGTTTCTGAAGTCATTATAATCACTGACGCTGTCTACACTGATACAGTATACAGATGTGTTCAGTTTCTGAAGTCATTATAATCACTGACGCTGTCTACACTGATACAGTATACAGATGTGCGTTCGGTTTCTGAAGTCATTATAATCACTGACGCCGTCTACGCCGATACGGTATACAGATGTGTTCAGTTTCTGAAGTCATTATAATGACTGACGCCGTCTACACCGATACAGTATACAGATGTGTTCAGTTTCTGAAGTCATTATAATCACTGACGCTGTCTACACTGATACAGTATACAGATGTGCGTTCGGTTTCTGAAGTCATTATAATCACTGACGCCGTCTACGCCGATACGGTATACAGATGTGTTCAGTTTCTGAAGTCATTATAATCACTGACGCCGTCTACGCCGATACAGTATACAGATGTGTTCAGTTTCTGAAGTCATTATAATCACTGACGCCGTCTACGCCGATACAGTATACAGATGTGCGTTCGGTTTCTGAAGTCATTATAATCACTGACGCCGTCTACGCCGATACGGTATACAGATGTGCGTTCAGTTTCTGAAGTCATTATAATGACTGATGCCGTCTACGCCGATACGGTATACAGATGTGCGTTCGGTTTCTGAAGTCATTATAATCACTGACGCTGTCTATGCTGATACAGTATACAGATGTGCGTTTCTGCGTTTCTCCACACGCTTGAGTCTGTCGACAACAGGACAAATGGAAGAGTGAAAGAACGTTCACTTTGACGCGTCCAGTTTAAACAGCTGGTCTGAGTCTCTGTACAGACTTCAGAAGGATCACAGCATCGGAAACAAGTGGATGGTTTATTTTAATGGCGTCATAGATCACGTCGGAGGATTATGTTTGTTCGGAGCATTTTATATTGACAGCATTGCAAAAGTTCGCAAAGAAACATTTGTTGACATATGAAGCAGCCGACTGTGTTGGATCTGACAGCAGCTGCATCACAAACCGCAAGTAAATGATTTCAAAATTATTTGTCTGTAAATGACGGTTTATATGGATAAAAACATTTTCAATAGCGAGTGGCCGTTTATACTGTTCCATATGCAATGATGTTCGGCAATCATAACAGTGGCCCTTTACTGACAAGCCTTAAAAACTCATAATTTCACACAGAAGTTTTTTTTTTTTAAATTGTAAGTGAAACACATGAACATATTAAAATAATAAAAAAAAAACATGTCATGACCCCTTTAAATCACATATGCATGTAGAGCTGAGTTTACTGCACTCGTATTAGTAGTCGAAGCCGTGATCATATTAGATAAATGTTGGAATCGTGGGCCTGAATGTGTATTGCTGACTGTTAAACTCGCTGTGGCCTCACAGGAGGAGTGTGACAGATGTGCAGGGCCCAAAAAACACACTCAAGCAGAGTCACTAACTTGTTTTTGTTTCCCTGAGATTCTCTAGAGTTACTTCTGCTGCTGACAGCAGATTTTAATACCCCCCGAGTCACTCACTGGTTCATGAGGTTGAGCTCAGGTGTGACGTCATCAGACACTGGGGATTATTTTCTCTAGGAGTCTGTTTCTAGCGTCTGGTCTGGAATGTTCCTTCTGTTTGTGCAGGAATAGGTTTTATGGACACTATTGTGTTTGCTCTGTTGTTCTTGAGGTTAAAGATTAACCTTTTTTTATTATGCTTTATTATGATATTTTGTTCCATTAGGCAACACCCTTCGTTCCCTCTAATGCTGCACTCACGTCTTGTCAGAATTACTGTAATTGCAAAATAACAACTGTTTACAGCAAAGAAACTATTAGTTTCCAACACTTGTAATGCCAAAGTGCATCCATGTGCAAAACCTTTATCACTACACTAAAGGTGATATTTGTAATCTTTTTTGCATTCATTTAAATTGAATTAATTGAATTAAATAGACTTATTTTGTTATATTTATGTTAGTGGTGCAAAAAGTTACACTGCCTGAACGCAGATTTAATTCACCTCCAAAATATTTAAGAACTAAGAATGCGCCCAGGTAACATCAGCTATAATAAAATTAGATTTTACACTGCAGTGTATATCTAAAGTCACTGCCATTTTTTCCATGTTTTCATATGATATCACCAGGGTTTGACATGAACTGTATTGCTCACCAGCCACTGTGGCAAGTGGTTTTCCAAAGTTACTAGCCACTCAGCATTTTCACACAAATTTGACATTGATACCATGGGGAAAAACTGCCATATAGATATTTTTAATATGATCTCATAATTTGGCAGCAGGTATATTAGGCTGCTGTCACTTTAAGACCTGATGCACGGATCCATTATACTGTTACACATGCGTTTTCTCAACTGTTTATGTTCACTTAAAACATAACTGACTGTGTTTACGTGAATACTCGCCAAGAACAGCGTTTTGACATTATTTTGTGTGTATTTGACTAAGCGCAATAATCAGCGAAAAACAACTCAATTTAGTACTGAGAGGCGGCTTTATATGAGCGTACTTTTGGTGTGAGCACATAACCTAAGGGAATGAGTAAAATTATGCGCAAAACATGCAGTCCCACGCTGAAATACAAGCCTTGTAACACCAACAATATTCATCTGGAGCAAATGAAAAGAGTAAGTGAAGGGAGGCGGGTTTGTGTGTCAAACCGCTGTCAGAGAGATGAGAGAGAGAAAGCGTAGCTGGTATTAGGGCTGGGACAATAAATTGATGCATCATGATTCGTGGATCGATTCTGAGCTTCGTTTTTAACAGCAGAGGGTGCACTAGGCTGGTTTTAAACTGCATGCTCAAATGTTCATGAAGAAGAGCGCTTGTGCGTTCGGCTGAGTCTGAGAATGTACTTGCACCTCAGAATGATTGTATGACACAAGATTAATGTAAACTGCCCACTGCAGACACCCTTGTAATTCACTTTGAACTTTTTGAACTTTATGAATGATTAACATAGAAGGTTCAAGTGGTGGAATTGGAAGCAAGCAGAGTACAGCTGTGTCTAAAGCGCGCAGTGTCGTCTGCTGTTCAAAAACTAAGCTCAGAATTGATTCGAGAGAGAGTCGCGATACATACGGAAAATCTCAGAATCAATCCAGAATTATTTCTTGATTCGTGATGCATCAATTTATTGTCCCAGCCCTCGCTGGTATTGTGTATCTTAGTTGAAAATGAGTATTGGAAGCGTTTCAGATATTTCAGTATCGATATGTACTGAAAAATTGGTATTTTTGACAAAACTACATTGCAGTTAGTTTATTATTACAGATGGCTTTCTGAAAGACTAGAATTGAAATATGTATATATATATAAATTCAACCCCGCCAAAGTGTTTAGTAGGAGTGACTGTGTTACACGCCACTGCGGGTGTTAATGTCAAGCCCTGGATATCACAAAAATGTGGGACGAAGTAAGGGTTTCCATCAAATTCCCAACAGAAACTATTTCAGACATAATTTTCACAAACGCACGTTTTCCTGTGCAATTTGACAGAAAGCAGATGACTTAAACACCCTGTCCCAAATGGCACTTGTGGTCTTGTGGACTTACGGACTTACAATGGCCGCCATGTTTGTGTGTCCATTAAGTCTACAAGACCATAGAGTGTCCCATTTGTCATTTAATGTTTCAGAAGGGCACTTGCTAGCGCTCTCTTTGCGGCCAATATGCTCCCTCAATGCTCACTTTTGCCAAGCCCGCAGCAGACTTCTACCCGACAGTCAAAGTGGCATTACGTCACGAAAGTGTGGACTCGGATGAAGATTGCAAGGGCTTAAGGTTCCAATTGGACAGGGCCAAAGACAGCATTTGTCCCTCTCTAATGATGTCATTTCTGTTTTCAGGCATGGTGCAGAAGTTGGACCAGAAGCTTCCGGTTGCCAATGAGTACCTGCTGTTGTCCGGCGGGGTGAGGGAGGGTGTGGTCGACATGGATCTGGACGAGTTGACGGTGTATGCGAGGGGAGCGGATTACGACATGGACTTCACGCTGCTGGTTCCCGCGCTCAAACTCCACGACCGAAACCAGCCGGTCACGTTGGACATGCGTCACTCGGCGCTCTGCCACTCCTGGCTCAGCCTGCGACTGTTTGACGAGGGAACCATCAACAAGTGGAAGGACTGTTGCACTGTGGTCGACCACGTTAACGGTGCAACTAACTACTTTTTCTCGCCCACGCTGGTGGCCGATTGGTTCTACGAATCCATTAGTATGGTTTTGGCGGAGATTCAGAAGAAGCCGCAGCGCGGTGTTCCAAGGGTCGAGAAGGTTGAGCGCAATGCGACAGTTATCTCCATCATCTTGGGCGTCGGAGGCAGCCGGATGTTGTACGATGTGGTCCCAGTGGTGTCGTTCAAGGGTTGGCCTGCGGTGGCCCAAAGCTGGCTGATGGAAAACCATTTTTGGGATGGGAAAATCACAGAGGAGGAAGTGATCAGTGGGTTTTATTTGCTGCCTGCATGCTCTTCTACAGGCCAGAAGGAAAACGAATGGCGTTTGTCGTTTGCGCGCAGCGAGGTGCAGCTGAAGAAGTGCATCTCTGCGAGTCTGATGCAGGCGTACCAGGCTTGTAAAGCTCTGATTATTAAGCTGCTGTCTCGACCCAAAGCTATCAGCCCGTACCACCTGCGTTCGCTTATGCTTTGGGCCTGCGACCGCCTACCGCATACGTACTTGGCGCAGGAAGACTATGCCGCGCACTTCCTGCTTGGTTTGATCGACGACTTGCAGCATTGCTTGGTGAATAAGACCTGCCCTAATTACTTCATCCCACAATGCAACATGCTAGAGCACCTCAGCGACGACACGGCCATGCTGCATGCACGCAAGTTGTCGTCCGTACGCTCCGACCCAGCGGAGCACTTGCGGAGCGCAATCGAGCACGCAAAAGCCGCCTCGCGGCTCACACTTGAGCTTCAGTGGCGCGGAGGAAGCTCAAACCTGCCGTCGCCGCTGTCGGACCCAGGAGGCGATCAGCAACCGGACGACCGGCTTGCGAAGAAACTCCAGCAGCTGGTCACAGAGAATCCTGGGAAGTCCATCTCCGTTTTCATCAACCCAGACGACGTCACACGACCTCACTTTCGCATTGATGATAAATTCTTCTGAAGCCACACCCACTGATCTAATTGGAACACTGTCAGCAGACAACCTTCGCATCGGTGACATTCTTCTGAAGCCACGCCCTCTGATCTGATTGGCTGCTGGCTGCAGACAACATCACGCAACCTCACCTTCGCATCGGTGACATTTTTCTGAAGCCACACCCTCTGATCCGATTGGACACTGACTGCAGATGACCTCACTTTCACATTAGTGACAAATTCTCCTAAAGCCACGCCTCCAAATCTGATTGGACGCTGACTAAAGACGACGTCATACAACTTTCACAATGATGACAAATTCTTTTGAAGCCACACCCACTGATCTGATTGGATCACTGACTGTGGATGACCTCACCTTCGCATCGGTGACATTCTTCTGAAGCCACGCCCTCTAATCTAATTGGCTGCTGACTGCAGACGACGTCACGCAACCTCACTTGCATAGATAATAAATTCTAATGAAGCCACACCCCCTGATCTGATTGGACGCTGACTGCAGATGACCTCACTTTCACATCAGTGTCAAATTCTTCTGAAGCCACACCCCCTGATATGATTGGACTCTGCAGATAACCTTACTTTCACATCAGTGACAAATTCTTCTGAAGCCACGCCCCCAAATCTGATTGGGCGCTGACTACAGATGACGTTACACAACTTCACTTTTGCATTAATGACAAATTCTTCTGAAGCCACGCCCCCAAATCTGATTGGGCACAGACTAAGATGACGTTACACAACTTCACTTTCGCATCGATGACAGATTCTTCTGAAGCCACACCCCTTGATCTGATTGGGCGCTGACTGCTTTGTTCTGTTTTTAATGAGTTCCAGAAGCATAAAGCCGTGTGACTTCAGACTTTGAATATGATGTTAAAAATGGACATGATCCTGTTTCACTGCTGCCAGTTGAAGTCGTGTTCACATATCTGTTCCTCCCCATTACAGATGCCCAGTTTTTACTGGAAGGAGAGCGAGAGAATGAGAGATTTATGGACGGATGTGGAGGGAGGACGGTTTGTGAATGGCTCATGTGGGAAACAGGAAACCCATAACTCCACTCAGAAGTGCAATTAGACAAAATGTGTTTATATGCTTTACTTGTAAGTACACTGTAACGTTATACTGTAAACACTATTTTAGACACAATCGTTTTCACAAACACACTGGCTGAACTTTTACTCTCACAAACTGCACACTAGGCCTCCAAAAATACACAGAAACACACTCCCTGTGATGATGGATGTTTGTTTCTTTTAAAACAAAATCTCTTTGGGTGAATCTCATGAAAACATGTCCAGGTAACATTTTACAACTCCAAAAATGTAAGTATTTATATTTTGCATGAAGAAAATAAAGCCTATTTTAGAAGATGTTTTTCATTTTAACCATATTTTCATGAAATTTAAACACATTTTAAACCCAAACTTTTTTATTCTTATTAGATTCTCATTACTGTAATACTTAATTTTTGTTTTATTATTATTATTAATAAATTAAAGATCATACTTCAAATAATATCAGGATATAGATATACTTTGCAGTTTAAATAATATATATTTTTCGCATTGCATTGAGAATTGCGAGGCTTTTCATGAAAAATCTTGATCCTAAAATAGGCTTTTAAATTGGTTTCATGAGATTCACCCTTTGGAAAAAAAAAAAATCAAAAGAACTTTATTTGTTTGTGTTTTTTATAATATATTATGCTGCTAAACATAATAGGTGCATTAATAATTTTTGTTTTTGTAATAATTTGAGTATTTTGATCATTATGTGTTGTAACTTGTGTCCGTACTGCTGTAATTAACCCTGCCCACTTCTCCCAGTTAGACCAATCTGACGGGCCGATTATCAGCATCAACCAATCATGTGATGTGCATTTCTCATTTAATTACTGACACATGCATATATTTGCATGTAATTGGTAGGAGGGACCGATCATAACAGACCAAACGTGAATCTTCAAGCTCTACAGGGACCAATCGTAATGCCTTATCACTGAAATCAACCAATGGGGTGTTTTTATTCCGATTAAGGGGGTTAAAGACTCTTTTTGAACCCCGACCGTGTGTTTCTCTTTATATCTGAATCAGGACATATCAGAACTAAACTGAACATGTTGATTTATTTTAGCTGTCATCATTAGACTGATGTCCATGATAATATGTACATGTTATTTAGACTTATGCTTGATAAATATCTCTGATATGCCAGCGGGCTTATGGACACCTCGGCAAAATAACATATCTGCTCTGGATCAGTGTTGCATTGCATTTTAACTTGTGTTTGGTAAATAAAGCTGTACAGAAATACAGATGTGTGAGAGACATCTTGATTATTCTGTTTTGCAAATCCTAAAAGATGTTTTTCTTGTCAGTAGGAATTTTGCAAATGATTGTATCAAAAGTTTGGGGTCGGTAAGAGGTGAAAATTTAAGTTTTAATGTTGTTTATGTATTTGTGTTGTTTTTAATATGCTTTCAGACAAACCATGTACAAATTCATAACGCGGTTTGAAATCACTGGTGTCTGACGTCACAAACAGACCCTTTTCACATTTCCGTGTTTCTCAGTAGTGGAAGTCGTCATAGTTGGGTAAACTTTTAGCGGTGAATGAGAGACTTCATTAAATATATTTTTTGTGTTTCCATTTGCACAAAGAGCATAAGAAAAACTCCACAATGTTGTTTTCATAACTTTCAAAAAGAGGAAATAAATAGAGTGATTGATAAGGGCAGTCAGAACGAAGAGAGAAAGGTGCAATATTAAAGGGTTAGTTCACCCAAAAATGAAAATAATGTCATTAATTACTCACCCTCGTGCCGTTTTACACCCGTAAGACCCTCGTTGATCTTCGGAACACAAATCAAGATATTTTTTGATGAAATCCGATGGCTCAGTGAAGCCTGCATCAGCAATGACATTTCCTCTCTCAAGATCCATTAATGTACTAAAAACATATTTAAGTCAGTTCATGTGAGTACAGTAGTTCAATATTAATATTATAAAGCAACAAGAATATTTTTGGTGCGGCAAAAAAAACAAAATAATGACTTATTTAGTGATGGCCGATTTCAAAACACTGCTGCAGGCAGATTCGGAGCATAATGAATCAGCGTATCGAATCATGATTCGGACCAAACTGCTGAAATCACGTGACTTTGGCGCTCCGAACCAAAGTCCCTTTAAGACAAGTCATTTCACTCAGCGGCCATCTTTGAAATGCCTCTCGGGCATTCAAGTGCAGCTTCTATCTCTTTGAATGGGGAAACATCAAATTCTCCAAAGCTGTTCGTCATGCTTTCAATTAAATTTCATATTTGAAATCACCAATGAAATCTGACAACAACTGTCTCATAAATTTTGTTTCTAAATGCTCGAATCATGACAAAAAACAGTATTTTTCAGGTTGGATCAACCTAATGCACATGCGCAGTCCTAAATGCGCGTCCTTTGTGCCTCATTTCGGAGGCGCGCGTCTGTCTGTTTCTATAGGAACCGGAGCTTCTAACGGCAGTGATGCAATGACTTTACCAACCGGATTACACCAACTGGCTCTTATTTAGAAGGCTGGACTTATTCCGCCATATTGCGCGTTGAACTTTCTCCCATTCAAAATAATACGAGTTACGCGTCTTGTGTTATTCTATAGTCTTTGTTCGAACCGCTGATTTGACACGCTGATTCATAACGCTCTGAAGCTTTCTGAAGCAGTGTTTTGAAATCGGCCATCACTAAATAAGTCATTATTTTGTTTTTTTTGGTGCACCAAAAATATTCTCGTTGCTTTATAATATTAATATTGAACCACTGTACTCACATGAACTGATTTAAATATGTTTTTAGAACATTAATGGATCTTGAGAGAGGAAATGTCATTGCTGGCTATGCAGGTCTCACTGAGCCATCGGATTTCAACAAAAATATCTTAATTTGTGTTCTGAAGATTAATGAAGGTCTTACGGGTGTGGAACGACATGAGGGTGAGTAATTAATGACAGAATTTTCATTTTTGGGTGAACTAACCCTTTAACCGTCACTCCCATAGCCGCTGTATTAACTCGTTTTTTGTAATTTGATGCAATAGCCTAGTACTAAGTATAGTGTTATAAATGTACATACATTTAAAAATATATATATGAAAATATAAAAAACTTTGCAGGATTTACGATATTGATGACCGTTAAAACGCGTCATCACAGTGTGTGAAAAGGGTCTATCAACTTTAGCGTACTATTAACTGACCGCACAAAAGAGTCTCAAAAGAAGTATTTTTCTGTTGATATGAACAATCGGGTAGATTTAACAATATAGAGGTTGTATATTACTCTTATTTGTCCGGCGTAAAAAGCGATGCAGCGTTTACCTCAGTAATAAGTTCGGGTGGATCTCGGAGTTCGTGAGTGGAGGCGGGGCTAATTAGCATATTCATAACTCCGCGTATAGTAATGAGGCAAGAGTGTAGAATTGCATTCAAGCTATTTTAAGGCTTTTTAAGGGAAAAAAAACGTTTAAATATGTCATTTTGGTGATCAGATTTTACCTACTTATTTGGGTTTACAGTGTGTCAAAATATATTGCTATTACCTTTTCTTCTGTAGTTAGAGAGCATCGTCCGGGATCATAACCTACATGCTGTCAGCTAAATGCTCTTTTACTACTGTATAAAAATCACTGACGCTGCAGGAGAAAGTTTTGGATGGAGGTTTTCCTCCAGGAGCTCAGCTCTGCTTCTAATCTTAGCGTGAGCGCGCAAGGACAGGTGTACCAAAGTGCTGCGACTGTGACTTTGCGGATGTGTGTGTAAGAAAGGTAAATGCTGAGAAGTTTATCAGTACAATAGAATGCTACTTTCTAAAGCTCGGCTCAGGATGATGGTGTGTGTGTGTAAATGCTGAGAGGTGTTGTTATATCTTGCTGACCTGAGGAAGGTGGAGTTTCAAACTGAGTTCACATTTGGATATGACACAGCTGCTTATTCAGTTTTGCTTAAGCAGCTGAATACCAAAATAATCCAGCTCAGTTTTATATATGACTGTGTGTGAGTTTGTGCAGTCCATGCCAGGTTATTTTTATTTTTTGCCGTCTCAGCATCTCTGTCCACCTGTGTTTCGCCCACCGTTGATTGTCTGTGTTTTTTGATGTTCAAAGACTGTCTTATAGGTTATTTTAGATCGGACACTTCTAATCTGAGCGATTCACTGTATTATTTTCAAAGTTGATGATAGTAGCCTGTGGTCAGTGATTAGGGATGAACCACACCAGTCCTGAAAAGTGAAGCCAAAGCGTCTTGATCGCCCCCAGGTGGCTGGATGCAGTATAGGTCATAAACTCCGCCCTCTCGGGATTCACGACAAACTAAACAGTCAAATTACACGTCAATTTTAGGCAGTTTTTATCACGATGATGTTAGTTAAAGTGTTCATTCTTTAAATAAGTTTTTTTTTAGTTAGTTAGTTATTTGATGCTATAAAAACGCAGGTTTTGACGTCATGATTGACAGCTTCTCTGAGCAAAGTAGTCACTGAAGCACCAACGGACTTTTTTTCTGGATCTTCGTGAGGAGATTGGAGCTAATTTCTACATTTCCAGAACTGTTTCACACCGACATAATGTGTTGTTCTGCAGTATTAACCGGTTCTGCTGGAGTGTGGGCGGGACCTTCCACGTGACGTCACCGTCGACCGTTATAACTGCGGTCACGCCCACTGAGTGGCAAAAGACTGAGCGACAGCATTGGTTTTCAGCGTGAATGCCGCGAAAAACACACAAAACACATCCAAAACGGGAAAGAGCTTTGTGATTGACTGTACAAATAGCTTTGACACAAAATCTGAGGTATATATTTAAAGACTGCTGAAAACTACAGAAAAAAGAAGCAAATGGATCACTGCAATTCACAGAGAAACATGGATTTGCAGTTATTTTGTGTCAAAATGTTGGATTTTGAGGTAAACGTATATTGTTATGTATTGTGTTGACAACTCATCAATTAAATATCATCTTACATTCTGCATAATTGGGTGTTTTTAAATAAACACTGACAAAACCTATACAAGTTTTAGGGCTGGACAATGTGACGATATATATAACATTGATATAAGTGATTACTCGGCTTTAAACCTACCTATATTGTAGTTATATAAAATATTCACAGGCAGATTTGCTTTATGTGTTTCCCCGGCGTCGAAATCAGGCACAAATGTCAGGAAACACGATTCCTGGCTGCATGTCAATATCCATGGATTAGGTTTATTTGGTATGTCATAAGGAACACTTTCGAGTCCAATCTTTAGTGTAATCGTTTGTTTTACTCGCGTTTTCGCAGTTTCCTCTATTAAATCCAGCCATGCAGCAGGTTCTTTTGCCACTCAGTCCAGCTGAGGGAGCGCGTTCCGGCGGGAAAGTGGACTGATTCGAGATGTCAACGCCATATTGGCACAATGGAGCAGAGTGAAGGTGCGTCGTCCATCTTGTTTTACAGCTGGGATAAGCCAAAGGTTGTAGGTTCAAACTCTGCTTCATCCATCTCTGGCCTAGATTTACTGCCTTAAACATGCTCAGGTTTATGACGAAGCCGAATATACTGGTTTGCTTGTAATATCTAGTTAACTTGCTACTAAGCGCTTTAAAGAAAACTTAGTTCTTCCTTTGAAGTGTCTTTCTATCAACCACACGTTTGTTTTCCACACTCTTAAAAATAAAAGGGTGTTTTGGCAGCGATGCGACAGAAGAACCATTTTGAGTTTCCAAATAATTTTGCTCTTCTCTTTATTATCAGTTCTCATGGAAATTAAAAACCATAATACACCCGTAATATACCCCCCCCCCCACACACACACTAATATAAAAAATGATTCAATAAACCAATTGTAAATGTAAAAAGAACCATTTCTTAGGCTGTTTTGTGGATGTTATATATGTACTTTTTAATATCTTATTTAATTAGCTTTTATTTACTTATTTTGATATTTGTGCTACAAATAAAGCTATTATAGCCTAATCATTTAATTTTGACTCTATTTTCCATTCTCAACTAGCCTTAATTAAAGGGATAGTTCACCCAAAAATGAAAATAATGTCATTCATTACTCACCCTCATGTCGTTCTACACTCATAAGACCTTCGTTCACCTTCAGAACATAAATTAAGGTATTGTTGATGAAATCCGATGGTTCAGTGAGGCCTCTATTGAGAGCAAAGCCATTCAAACTCTCAAGATCCATTAATGTACTAAAAACATATTTAAATCAGTTCATGTGAGTTCAGTGGTTCAATATTAATATTATAAAGCAACGAGAATATTTTCTGTGCGCCAAAAAAAAACGACTTTATTCAACAATATATATATGGGCCGATTTCAAAACACTGCTTCATGAAGCTTCTGAGCTTTATGAATCTTTTGTTTCGAAATAATGATTCGGATCTCCTATCAAACGGCTAAACTGCTGACATCACGTGACTTTGGTGCTCCGATTCACTGATCGATTCGTAAAGCTCAGAAGCAGATATTGTTGAAAACTGCATATTGTTGAATAAAGTTGTTATTTTGTTTTTTTGGCGCACAAAAAGTATTCTCGTCGCTTTATAATATTAAGATAGAACCACTGAACTCACATGAATTGTTTCAAATATGTTTTTAGTAGCTTTATTGACCTTGAGAGTTTGAATGGCTTTGCTCTCAATAGAGGCCTCACTGAGCCATCGGATTTCATCAACAATATCTTAATTTATGTTCCGAAGATCTTACGGGTGTAGAACGACACGAGGGTGAGTAATAAATGACAATATTTTCATTTTTGGGTGAATTAACCCTTTAAAAACATACACTCGAAATAGAAAAAATAAAACACTCGACAATTATTCAATAAACTGATTGACAATGTAAAAACAACTGTTTTTTACGAACTTATTATTTTTGTAGGCTGTTTTTATCAACCCATTATGTACTTTTTATCTATTAAGTATTTTAGGCCTATTAGGTTTATTTGCGTATTTTTTGCTATATTTATTTTTCAAAGATTATTGGAGAATGTTTTACAAGAAAATACTATTCCAGTCTATCTGTTTCACAATTTCATGTTTAATTCACCGTGTTTCTTTGTTTACTTCTTAAATTTACTTGCAAATTCGAGGTGAAAATTGTTTCTACACCATTTTTTTTTTAAATTTTGATTTTTAAAAGTGACTATTCATTATCCTTTCTCAAGGAAATTAAACACACACTAGCCTACACCCATAATAGTAAGAAAAAACAAACACAAATGTCAAAAATGATTGAATAAATCTCAAAAATATTCTAAATTAATTGATATTAACATATCAAAGTACTAACTTATCTGATACCATCACTGTACCATGGTAAGAGGATCACATCAGGCTCCGTTTATGAGGCGTCACATGACACCTGCGGTGACGTCACGCCCGTGTGTCTGATAGCGGCGGAGCTTGCGGCAGCTCCCGTTAACGGCGCGCGGAACGAGCCCGGGTCAGACGCACGCTCCAGCATCAACAAACACCACCACACCCGTGATTCCGCGGTCGCCTCAGCACCGGACCGCGCGTGAAGCGACTGACAGCTGCTTTCACGTGAGAGTCGCGCCTGTGCGCAACAGCGCGAAGCCAAG
Organism: Megalobrama amblycephala; assembly: GCF_018812025.1. NCBI lineage: Eukaryota > Metazoa > Chordata > Actinopteri > Cypriniformes > Xenocyprididae > Megalobrama > Megalobrama amblycephala. Next base: position 41,042,601 of record NC_063059.1, on the reverse strand, counting down.
CGGACGGACGCAGTCTTCCTCAACAGCATCTTCATCCTCCGTGACAGACAGCAGCGCAACGGGAGATGGAGAGCAAAGACAAGAGCGCCGGTGAGCTTCTGACGTAATTTCACGGACAGGGCTGGTGTGTGTGTGTACATGACTGTAAGTGTGTGTGTGTGTGTGTAGACTGCGGTACTCAGGTCTGCTGTCCTGACGGGGTCTGGGTGGGGTATGTGTGTGTGTGTTCATGTATCAGATGTCAAGCATGTGTGTGAAGCATCTGCAGATGTTTTAAGTGCCATTGTGTTCAAACATCCTGATGCAGCAGAAATGCCTCCTGGATGGGGTTCGGACAGGGAAGGGTGGTCTTCCTCCTCCTCCACGCATCACATTCATCACAGTCCTGGGCGTGTGTGTGTGTGTGTGGCAGCGAGCTGTCGATGCATCGGGTTCCTTTACATGATAAGACACCTGTCTGCATCATACGATGTCTTTTTGCAAGCGTTTTGGGTGTGTGTAACAGTAGCCGTGATTGTTTTTGTCCCGTAAACATCAGGCTATTGATCTGCACGGATGATATAAGTGTGTGCTGATGATGTTCTTGCATCGCAGTCATCAACATTCAGGACGTGTAGCTTTCACTTTACTGCACCCGAATGTTCAGAAGTGTACTCTTAAAGAATGCTCTAGAACACTTGGTGTCGATGGTTCCATAAAGAACCTTCATGGAATCTTTTTTAAGCTCCTCAGTTTTTTAGAGGTGAATACGCTCAGATCAATGAGGCCTATGATCAATCAGAGATACAAAACCTGTGCAAGTTGATTTTTGTAGGCCAACACAAAAGTAGGATTTTCAGCACAGCACGAGGGTCAACTCTCAGTGTAGTTACTGCACCTGTGTGTGTGATGTTGCTGTGATTTATGGCCCAGTATTCAGGACTAATAAATGCATTTGGGTCATCAGAGTCCGTCTAAATGCGATATACAGTATGTAGTTGTTCGTGTGTGTGCAGTAAATACAGCGGCCCCAAAACCTATATACTCTCTTAAAAACAAAGGTGCTTTATTGGCATTTGAAGATTCCATTAAGAACCTTGAACATCCATGGAACTGTTCCATTCCACAAAAGGTTCTTTATAGTGGAAAAAGGTTCTGGTAACAATGTTACATGTAGTTACTGTAGTAATAATAACTATAAATTATGCGTAATTACATGCAACTAAAGCAAACCCTAATAATCCTAACCCCAACCATATAATAAGTATGTTTAATTATACCTAAATATATAATTACACTGTAACACGGACACCTTAAAATAAGAGATTTTCATTGAAAGGTTATTTCTGGAACCCAAAATGATTCTTTATATGGCATTGCTGTGTTTTTTTTTTTTTTTTTTTTTTTGAAAGTGTAAGTCACACTAAAAAATGTCTGAATGTCTTTAATATCAAGCATGCAAACAAATTCTGCAGGATCTTTTCTCAGAGCTAATTATTTTCAATGACTTTGCAAATCAGTTAATTGGTGTGGCGGTGATTTTAGTGGTTAGTTGTGGCCAAAAGATGCTTTCATGCTCATTTCATGAGTTGCTGCATTCTATACACATTATTTTTAAGGTAACACTTTACAATAAGGCTTCAATAGTTAACATTAAATAAGAAATAACAATACCTCTACAGTTAAATCCAACATTTACTAATACACCATTAAAATCAAATGTTTTATTTGTTAACATTAGTTAATTCACTGTGAACTAACACAAAAAACAATGAGCAGTTGTATTTTTATTAACTAACATAAATTGTTCACTGAAAGGTTCATTGAGGATCCCAGAATTGCACCGCTTTTGAAACCTGTATTTTTAAGGGTGTATTTTCTGTGAATGTGTCAGACTTCCGATTAGCCACTATAGGTTAATAACAAACAATAAAACAGTTTGCACTACAAACCAGTGTGTTTATGATTATGATAATAAACTAATAATATATGATAACAAATATTAGCGTGCAACCAACAAGCTAAAATAAGTGGAAGGGGGGTGATATAGTGCACATAAGTTTAAACCATCTTCTGTTACCATCAGTTTATTTACTCTTTAAAGATCAGTTCCAGTGTCATGAGAAATCGAGCCCCCCCTGAGGAATCGGGTCTCCTTTAGGACCCAGGCGGTAATGTCTGATCAAAATTTGTTATCTTGACTAATAATAACCTATTTCACTGTTTGTTACATTAAAGGCAGGGTAGGTAAAAAATGTATAAAAAACTTTTTTTTCAAAATTTGTTTAAACTTTATTTATATATCAATACATATTTAAAATGTAAGTACTCTGAAAAAGAAAGTATAAAAATCGAGTGTCTGTAGACCTCTCACGACTGTTTTAAAGACAGCTCATTATTTCCATTCACTCCACCCCCTCCCTTCTGGGCTCCTTCCAAAGCCACGCCCCCAAAACGCATGAACGTGCGACTCCGACCACTGAGCTGGAAGACGCATTATTTACCTGAGACGAGCGGAGAGGAAGGAGCACAGTGCATGTAGTGACATCATGTCAGAATCACATGTAATAAAAATAACTTTATAATTATGAAGATAAACATAATTTAATTTGCTAACGAGTTAGTTATCTATAAGGCAAAGCTAAAAACCGGTTGCATGATACACGTTTTTCCATTACCATCATTTACACTGTGATGAAGATGAATTTCGTGTAAGATTCATAACATATACGTTGTTCTACAGATAAACAGAGTAACATACACTCAAATATCAACTCACAACTGCATTGCAGACACAAAATAATAACACACACATACAACAAAGTGTGTACGACACACACAGATACAAGATAAAGACATCAGTAAACATAGGTAGAGAATATAAAAACAAAACAAAGGCGAAAAAAAACGTGCAGGTAAACTTACAGGTGAACATGGTAAAAGAGTTAGACAGAGGGTAAATATAGTTCTAAGAAAAGTTCCTAGATGCGGAGTAACGTTAGGCCTACTATCTGTTAAACATGTATTTAGTTATCTAAAGCAAAATTATGCACAATTCAACACTATAGCTATCATCTTGAGCTAGGCCTATAGATTATTTATCGTCTCTACTACGGCTCGCTAAGTAATGTTATGTTAGCTATATTACGCAGCTACGTGTGCTAATGACACATGCTTCATGAACAAATAAACAAAAAAATATGTATGATCAAAATACAAAAAGAAAGATTTACCTGTCCAGCAGAAATAAAGCCATCAAGGAGTCACTTTTCAGCCCCTTGAGTTCCCTCAGTTCTCGCCATCGCGGGAAAGCCACGCCGATATTAACTCGCGTTTTATTTCTTTGTTTATCCAAAGACTTTTTGTTCATTGCCTTTTCTTGTACTGTTACTGTCTTCCTTTTTTTGCCTGGTTTGCCTTCACTAACTGCATAGGCCGGTACTGTGAATTTTGCTTGCTGTTTCTCTGCCATTGTTTTGGTATTCCTAGGATCCATGCCTCTTGAATTCCCCAAATCAAACGTGCGCGCGCAAGTGGGCAGGTCATGTGTGGCAAAAGGGTGGTTGCCATGGTTGCGAGAGAGTGACAGCCGCCTAAGCCAATCCTATGTTTCCTCCCGGATGGAAATAATGAGCTGTGTTTAATACAGATTAAACGGTCTAGAGTCACTCGATTTTTATACTCTTTTTATCAGAGTTCTTACATTTTAATTATGCATGTATATATATAGAAAGTTTAAACAAATTTGGAACAAAATGTCTTACCTACCCTGCCTTTAAGTGCACAAACAACATGCTTGAAATATAAAATGATCACCTATGTGTTGCATAATAAAACAAACGGGAAACAGATATTGGAAGCAAAAAACATACGTAACATTACAATGCTCATGATAGGTAGATCCACTTCACCAGCTAATTACTCTTCGACAGCGATGCCATAGAAACATATAGAGCTACCGCGAAAGCAGAAGTTCAAACACAAAATTCTAAAGATGTTTGCGCACTTGTTTCTCTGGTGCATAATGTCTATGTACACTTCACATCGTGCCTAACATCGCCCTTCAGCCGTGACTTATTCATGATACAGCACTAGCCTCGAGTGCCTTATTGCTTTTATAAAACGGTTACCACACAATACAAATATTAAAGCCAAAAAATATGTATCAATGCAACTTTCATGAACTAAACTGTCACTAAAAGCCTTCCTTCCGCCGGAAAAAACTAGTCCCTGACCGTGAACAGCAACAGAAGTTACATTATTACGCCATTAGATGGCAGCAAAGACTGTCTTTATGAGTGTGTCGGTCAGTAGCGAAGACTTTTACATTGAAAAGACTGAATTGTTGTGAACAAGGAACAAGACGCAATGCTATGACTAGTGCTGTCAGTCACGGGAAAACCCCTTAACTGTTAAAAGGACAAGATATCGCAGCGGACATTTAAACAGATTTTTTATTATGAACACAAGACTGACCTGAAGGAAAATGCTAAATCTGAATGCAACTCACTCACTTGATCTCTTTCTCACAATACTCTTCTACGTAATACAGTACTTTTTAATGAACAATATCAATTGAGAACATACAGTTTACGTTGCAAAGAGTGGTTGCTAAGGGTGTTGTGTAGTGATACCGAAATCAAGGACAGGAACTAACCGTTTTATAAATAATATATAGAATATGGGTAGCATGGATAGTTGCGTCCCAAATAAGGCACTGTACATTATGCACGTATAAACTATGTCGTGTTTGAATTTTATAAGGTTATTTTGCTATTCAACATCATGTTCAACATTGGAGTCTGATAGCTCCTCCCCCTCTGCTACACTCGAGTGCACGAAGTGTTCAACATTCCATATTTCATTTTTTCAGTTAATTAAGTGCATCATCCATGTATTTAAAGTGTACTTTTCTATTGGAAGTGTACATTCTATTTGGAATGTTCAGTGTGAACACATATTCACACTAATATACAAAACATCATAGAATACTGCACCAGTGGTACGCAGATTGGGATGCATCCAATGAAATTCGGACGTACTACATCCGCCATTTTGTTGTTACTGTCACGTGACCTACCATCATCAGTTGTGTCGCCTTGCCTTGCCTAAAGTGTCCATTGAATACGCACTAGTAGTAGGTCATCCGTGTACTTTTCGCCTAATGTTTTTTGAACTCTATGTATTCATACAACTCTGTTGGCGTACTTTACACAATTAGCAATTGTGTTGACCAAGCATATATTCATAACTCAAGTTCATCACATTTACTATGAACATGTTCCACTAACCTCCTGCCTTCATGCTCATCTATTGCTTTAGCATTTCAAACCAAACAATTATGTTGTTGTCAGATGTTTTGCTTGGAAAATGTGATTGTTTATCATTACAGTAAATGGCATTTGATATTTTGTATAATGCAATATCTAATTCAGTGATATTCAAAGAAATGTAGGTGTCCAAATACCTTTACACTCACATAACAATCAGTGTCATCAGAAGGCATGTTTGGTGGCGTATCTGTTGGTGTGTGTAAACTGATAGTTAGTCGGGTGATGCTCGCAATTGATTTTGGCTCTGACTGTCAGACGACGGGGCAACAAAGTTAAACACCGTCTCACTCACACACATACTGTCTGTCTCTCAGTAAATCCACCTGGAGGAGTGTATCAGTGTCAGTATATTCTATCGCAGTCTGAATGGTTCTTCTGAGCGCCATGGTTTCAGTTAAGATCAGAGGGTGAATTTTATATTTAGGGAATCTGAGACTTAGACTTGATAAATAATGTCTGGTCCACATTGCAGTTTATTCCAGCCAAAAAAAACGCCCACTTTGACAGGAAGAGTTCGCAGTCTGCTGCAATGAGCATCAGCACATGAAATCTGTCGATCAATGCACTTAGTAGCAAGTAAACTGGCTCAAGCACTTTATATGTTAGTCAGATGGTATCTTTCTGTCGAAGTCGGTGGTTCTTAATCACAATATGCTCAGAAGTGGATCAGAGTTTATTGAGGGTTGAAAGAAAATCGTGGCTAAACTGAGGCTTTAGATGAGTGTGTACAGGATAACACAGGCTGTCTGTGTGCTGCTAATGATTCATCCTAGTACAGGTGAATGCTGGGAAATGGTGGGTCACCTGAGAGCACTTTGTTTTCCATCTCTTGGGGATTTTAAAGGTGCAGTGTGTCATTTCTGCACAACTAGCAATCCTGTTTTTTATATATATATTTATACACTACCGTTTTAAAGTTTGATTTGATCTAATGTTTATTTGATTAAAAAAAAATACAATAAAAATGGAAATTCTGTGATTTTCAATTATAAAGTATTTAAACAAAATGTGAATATATATAGTAAACTGTAATTTATTCCTGTGATCAAAGCATCATTACTCCAGTCTTCAGTGTCACATGATCCTTCAGAAATCATTCTAATATGATGATTTGCTGCTCATGAAACATTTCTGATTATTATCAATGTTGAAATAGAAATCTTTTGTGACTTTATAAATGTCTTTAGTCACTTTTGATCAGTTTTAATGCAGCCTTGATGAATGAAAGTATTAATTTCTTTCAAAACAAATCTTACTGACTCCAGACTTTTGAATGCTAGTGTATATTTTAGACTGTTTTGTAGAGATATTTGGGTGTTTGATATGGTGTGTTTGTTCTAACAGCAGGTGGCAGTGTACAGTGAGACAGACAGAGAGAGAGAGAGAGAGAGAGAGAGAGAGAGAGAGAGAACCTCCATCAGAATGATTTACTGCTGCAGATGCATCAGAGACACGCAGTACAAACATTATCTCGTAAAAATGAAACATGTTTCTAGAGCCTTGTCAAAGAGATCTATCAATCTATCTGCATATCTATCTATCTTTCATTCTATCTATCTATCTATCTATCTATCTATCTATCTATCTATCTATCTATCTATCTATCTATCTATCTATCTATCTGTCTGCATATCTATCTATCTTTCATTCTATCTATCTATCTGTATATCTATCTTTCATTCTATCTATCTATCTATCTATTAGAGCTGCATGATTTTGGATAAACTGAGGGCGTACTCACACTAGGTTCTCTGAACCGTGCCCGAGCGTGTTTGACCCCTAAAGCCCGGTTCGTTTGACAAGTATGATTGCTCCGTTCCGTGCCCTGGCACGGTTCGTTTAGCCGGCCCCAGTGTGAGCGCAAACCGTGCCAGAACACGGAACAGTTACTACTTTTGTGTGCGCTAATGTCATCGTTACGATGGCAAACATCTTTATTACTGCTTTGATAGTACACTTATCAGTTCATGTAATTTCATGTAATTCGAGTGTATTTGGGTTTATAACAGGTCTGATTCTCACCATATTGATGAACAGGAATTGTAGTTTGCGTGCAAAGCTGCAAATTCCTCCATTAACGTCAGCTGCCTTCGTAATAATCCTCTGAAACATGCTATTGAAAATCGCTGCGCGGCATAAATTATAAATAGCCTATTAGGCAGTATCTTAGCAAAAGTGCATTTTTTCATGTTTTCTTCCATTCAAAAATATTTTTTCCCCTCACAATTGTGAATTTATATTTCGCAATTCTGACTTTTTTCTTGCAGTTGTGAGTTTATATCTCGCAATTCTGACTTTATAACACGCAACTGTGAGTTATAAAGGCCAGTTCTGAGGAAAAAAGATATATAAACTCACAATTATGAGAAAAAAGTCTGAATTGCAAGTATCATGCAATTCTGAGAAAAAAAGTCAGTATTGTGAGATAAAAAGTTGCAATTACCTTTTTTTTAATTCAGTGGCGGAAACAAGCTTCCATGCAATTTTCAGATAATTCTGAACAGATGACTAAACAAAATAACATTTAATTTACTAGAGGTTCTGACAAAATGTAATTTGTTGCAGTCTATTTAAAAATATTTAATTCATTTGAATGAATTCTTAAAAAAAAATGGCTTGAGTGAATGATTCAATGACTCACTCATAAATACTTCACTTATTTCATTACTGGATGAATCAGCATTTTTGAAAGAATCCGTTGAGTGAATGATTCAATGACTCATTCATAAATACTTCACTTATTTCATTACTGGATAAATCAGCGTTTTTGAAAGAATCCGTTGAGTGAATGATTCAATGACTCACTCATAAATACTTCACTTATTTCATTACTGGATGAATCAGCGTTTTTGAAAGAATCCGTTGAGTGAATGATTCAATGACTCACTCATAAATACTTCACTTATTTCATTACTGGATGAATCAGCGTTTTTGAAAGAATCCGTTGAGTGAATGATTCAATGACTCACTCATAAATACTTCACTTATTTCATTACTGGATGATTCTGTGTTTTTGAACAAATCTCTTGAGTGAATGATTCAATGACTCACTCATAAATACTTCACTTATTTCATTACTGGATAAATCAGCGTTTTTGAAAGAATCCGTTGAGTGAATGATTCAATGACTCACTCATAAATACTTCACTTATTTCATTATTGGATGAATCAGCGTTTTTGAAAGAATCCGTTGAGTGAATGATTCAATGACTCACTCATAAATACTTCACTTATTTCATTACTGGATGAATCAGCATTTTTGAACAAATCTCTTGAGTGAATGATTCAATGACTCATTCATAAATACTTCACTTATTTCATTACTGGATGAATCAGCGTTTTTGAAAGAATCCGTTGAGTGAATGATTCAATGACTCACTCATAAATACTTCACTTATTTCATTACTGGATAAACCAGCGTTTTTGAAAGAATCCGTTGAGTGAATGATTCAATGATTCACTCATAAATACTTCACTTATTTCATTACTGGATGAATCAGCATTTTTGAAAGAATCCGTTGAGTGAATAATTCAATGATTCACTCATAAATACTTCACTTATTTCATTACTGGATGAATCAGCGTTTTTGAAAGAATCCGTTGAGTGAATGATTCAATGACTCACTCATAAATACTTCACTTATTTCATTACTGGATGAATCAGCGTTTTTGAAAGAATCCGTTGAGTGAATGATTCAATGACTCACTCATAAATACTTCACTTATTTCATTACTGGATGAATCAGCGTTTTTGAAAGAATCCGTTGAGTGAATGATTCAATGACTCACTCATAAATACTTCACTTATTTCATTACTGGATGAATCAGCGTTTTTGAAAGAATCCGTTGAGTGAATGATTCAATGACTCACTCATAAATACTTCACTTATTTCATTACTAGATGAATCAGCATTTTTGAACGAATCTCTTGAGTGAATGATTCAATGACTCACTCATAAATACTTCACTTATTTCATTACTGGATGAATCAGCGTTTTTGAAAGAATCCGTTGAGTGAATGATTCAATGATTCACTCATAAATACTTCACTTATTTCATTACTGGATGAATCAGCGTTTTTGAAAGAATCCGTTGAGTGAATGATTCAATGACTCACTCATAAATACTTCACTTATTTCATTACTGGATGAATCAGCATTTTTGAACGAATCTCTTGAGTGAATGATTCAATGACTCACTCATAAATACTTCACTTATTTCATTACTGGATGAATCAGCGTTTTTGAAAGAATCTCTTGAGTGAATGATTCAATGACTCACTCATAAATACTTCACTTATTTCATTACTGGATAAATCAGCGTTTTTGAAAGAATCCGTTGAGTAAATGATTCAATGACTCACTCATAAATACTTCACTTATTTCATTACTGGATAAATCAGCGTTTTTGAAAGAATCCGTTGAGTGAATGATTCAATGACTCACTCATAAATACTTCACTTATTTCATTACTGGATAAATCAGCGTTTTTGAACAAATCCCTTGAGTGAATGATTCAATGACTCACTCATAAATACTTCACTTATTTCATTACTGGATAAATCAGCGTTTTTGAAAGAATCCGTTGAGTAAATGATTCAATGACTCACTCATAAATACTTCACTTATTTCATTACTGGATAAATCAGCGTTTTTGAAAGAATCCGTTGAGTGAATGATTCAATGACTCACTCATAAATACTTCACTTATTTCATTACTGGATAAATCAGCGTTTTTGAAAGAATCCGTTGAGTGAATGATTCAATGACTCACTCATAAATACTTCACTTATTTCATTACTGGATAAATCAGCGTTTTTGAAAGAATCCGTTGAGTGAATGATTCAATGACTCACTCATAAATACTTCACTTATTTCATTACTGGATAAATCAGCGTTTTTGAACAAATCCCTTGAGTGAATGATTCAGTGACAAATACATTTTTTAAACCATTACTAATGATGTAATCGATACAAGTTACTTTTAAAAGGTGATTTGCTGTATTTTGATCGCTTCTGTAGACGTCAGAGTTTATATCTGAACTATAAACTTTTATCCCAGTACTTCTGTGATCTATCTATCTATCTACACAGAAAATGGAGTGATTCTCTGAGACTGTCGAATCCCTCTTCACATTTCCTCATGTTCTCCATTTTTCTGTGTGTGATTAATGGTCGGTAATGAAATCATTGATTTGTGTGTGTGTGTGTGTTGTGGCCTCATAACCTTGGTTAGATGGAAGTGTGTTTGATTTAAGCCAGTGTCATCTCTGATCTGTCCCTCTCTCTCTCACACACACACACACAAATAGATGTGGTGAAAAGCCTTAAATACCAGCTCTCACATGGTGACACGCCGTAAACAAGATCCGTTCAATCACACGACCTCGCCGTGTCACAGAGTTCACGAACACGGTGACATTTCTCATCAATAACACTAAACCAACAGCACCAATTTTCACACACGCGTAGAACATGATTGTACTTACACAAAAGGGAAGTTTTATTGTATCATGCGTGGGTGTGTGTACCTGTATTGTACTGATTGTGTGCAATGTCCAATCATTAGCCAAGAAAAAGTCACATGACTAAATGTTCCAATTGGCTGTATGTTTACATGCACTAATTTTCCTCTATTTGAATGAATCCAGTCTGATTTTAGTTTGTAGATTAGTCGTTTTAAACATTATTCAGGTGCTTGTAAAGGCAGATATGTGCAGCATTCTCTCTTTCAGTGAGGACAGGAAAAGCAGTCAACACTCAGATGTTGGTTTGGACAGGGTGTTGCTATAAAACAGTCCTGTAGTGTTGTGTTACAGCTGTGTGTCCCAGAACGATCCTGCTTAATGTGCTCTTCAGAGCAAGAAGCTGTAAGGAGAAAAGCCATCCGTTATCATGGCAGCATGCAGGTCTCGTACCTCTGAGAGTTTGCAGCCATTGAGATGAATGTGTGTGTGATTAAATGATCAAAATATGAGGGAAATATCTGATTTTTTTTTTTTTAATATAAGGGAAAAACCAAACACTAAACTTGGTTAAGGTATTTATCTGACAAAATTATTTGGCAAAATACAGCTAGGTTTTATTTTACAATGCAAAAAAAAAAAATGGACAGAAAAGCAGGAAATGCATAGATTGACTACAGCATAATCAGTTAATAATATTTGGTTGGTTCTCTTGTTTTTGCACGTGTTCATAATTTCTTTGTATGACAGCCTGGCCAAAAATGCTATAGTTTTTTTTAAGGTTGTTAATCATAAATCATAAAATGATCACAGCACAACAAATAAATAACAATAATGACAAAACAACAACAAAAAAGGCATGAAACAGCGAAACAATAATGCTGTAACAGTAACAACATATTTTATTCATGTTGAAATGCATGCTAGGAACTCACAAACCTTTAACATTTTAGCAGTAGACACTATGTTTGACAACATTTGTGGGAATTCTGTCTGTCTGTGGGGTTTTATGTCGTTTCAAGTAAATCACATTTCCTATTTGTGACTCACACGGTCCCGTAAACTGGAAAATATGTAGCTGCTTTTTGTGCTCCTCTTTTAAAAACCCCAAAATAAAATAAAGTAGACTGCATCTTTATTATGCAATATATTTTTTCTTAAAATGACACTTAATGTTTTGTAAGATTCACCCAGAAAGTGACTGAAGCAAAATTGCTATGCAAAATTGGATTAAAAATGCAAAATAAATTATTTAAACTTTACTTTTACATCTGAAGATGTACTGCTGTCCTTTCCCCAATAGTACTGTGTGAAATATTTATTGTTGCATATACTGTTTTACACACTACTGAACCTGAGTTCAGACTGCAGGAGCCCCCTGCTGGTCAACAACAGCAACTACTACAACACAAACCTCCATTAACAGTTGGATTTTGAAAGAGACACAATTACAAATTCTGTTCCATGACCGCACACATTACAGCTGCGTTTAACCTCAACTCTCTTGTGCAGTCAGGCTCTCTGTCGTGTGTGTGTGTGTGTGTGTGTGTGTGTGTGTGTGTTATAAAAGAATCCTCATGCACAGCACTTTGAGTCTGTAAACAGCATTATAAATAGCTCTTGCTCTCAGTAACACCAACTTACACTCTCAGAATAGACGCCGGCGGCTCTATTACGCATGCGGGAAGCACGGATCCCGTTTTGCCGGGGTTTCTTACAGACTCTCTTCTCTTAATTGTTTTTGATAGATTGTAGTTAGAGACATGAGTCTGTGTGTGCTGGAGGCAGTGTTATTGTATCATTGATATATTACTTTAGTTTTTGTTCATATTTTGAATTATATTTCTGTTTATATATTCATTTTAGTAATTTTTATTCTGTGTTCTGGTTGTGTTTATTATTATTATTTAAATATGTCTGTAGCTTATTTAGTTTTGGTTATGTTAATACTTCACAAATGAAGCATACAGATAGATAGATAGATAGATAGATAGATAGATAGATAGATAGATTTTTGAGTGGAAGGAAAAACATGTTGTTTTTGTGCATGTCTTTAAATGCAAATGAGCTGCTGCTCCCCGCCCCTTTATCCAGAAGAGGGTGGAGCCTGAAAGTGTATTATTTGCCTGTGTTTTAAAGCCATATAAGTTTGAACTTCTAATTTATGGTTTTCTGAGTGCACATATCTGAATCACGTGCACAGAAAGCTGCCTGTCAGACGGCGCGTCATGTGAGTATTAAACTAAGTTCTCTTTCATGTCTTATCTTAAACTGTCAAAAACACACAAAGTTCACTTAAACACAGTTAGTTATATCTGTGAACAGAAACAGCAGGAAAAGAAATCACATGTATATTAGATATCTGTGTATTAAAGTGACAGCAGCATAATATACAGTATCTACTGCTGTTAATATGAACCAAACAACAAAAGAAAAACAGAAAATCACTCGCTGCTTCAGACTGAATAACTTTAGTAGCTTTAATAAGAATACATTTCTTACTTGAATGCTGCTGTTAAATGCTCTGGTGAGGAGACAAACATGGCGGACTGTGTACAGCTCACTCGGGGGAGGAGCTAAGCTAATAGGGCGGAGTCAATCATCAGTCATGGGCGGGGCTTCTGAAATCTGGAACCGCTCCAATTGGAGAGACTTTATGATTTATGGAGATTATAAGAAAAGTAATGGCTGTATTTTTACCATTATAGGCTGATTGTTTACACACACATCTGTGTTCAAACACTTTATAAAAGTGAAAGAATTATTTATGCCAAAAAGGTTCTATACAAGGAGAAATTATTGCATGATACTTTCATGTTTAATTGGTTATTTAAATGTTTTCTAGTGATAAAGTATGTTTATGAGACGTTTAATTCATAAAATTTGAAAACAAAATTAAGTAATTTAAACTAAATCAATAAAATGATCCAATGATGGAACCCCTGAAAGCTTGTACATATGAAGAGCCAAATGGAACCCTCTAAGATTCTAAATAGAACCTTTTCTTCTAAGAGTGATACAGTTTGCAGTGCATTAGTGTTGCATTCTGAACCACTCGCACACACATACGTTAACTGCATGACACACACGTCTCTATTACAGACAGACACACCCCTTCTAACACACACACACATTTGCACAGGCAAATATCAGGGGCGCACAGACAGTCACTCATTCGATGACAGTGTTTTACATACATAGAGAGACACAGACGGACAGAGAGAGATACGACTGAAACATTTGGATAGATCATCAGACACACACATTTACAGGTCTGACCGGTGCGGTTCATACACACTCAAACGTGTGTGAAAGGCCATGACACGTTACTGCAGTCTGTTCCGCCGACTGCTGTCTCATGGCAGTAAAGGAGAGGATGAGGGTGAGGAAGAAGGACCGGCGAAGACCATCAGCACTGAACCTGGTCAGTCATTAGTGCTCATCTGCATTAGTGCTTGATCAACTTCTTTGATCTTGTTTACTCTCTTGATAAATGTTTTAATATCGGTGCACGTCATTCTAATGTGAAGTTTGTTGGTATCTTTCATCAAAATGGACCTTGATGAGCGCTGCGTGCTGATGTAATTAAGACTGTGTGGGGGTGTTTATCAGTAATATCAGAGCATTACAATAATGGTCTGATGAAATCCTGCTGGATAAACTCATGTTCTGCCCAACATCACTTCCTGTTTCTCTCAGAAATACACTACCGTTCAAAAGTGTGTTTTGTTTTCAGCAATGATGTATTAAATTGATCAAAAGTGACAGTTGAGATTCATAATGTTACAAAAGATTCTATTTCAAAAAAATGCTGTTACTTTCTATTCATCAAAGAATTCTGAAAAATAAAATGTATCACTAGTTTTCAACATTGATAATAAAATGTTTCTTGAGCATCAAATCATCATATTAGAATGATTTCTGAAGGATCATGTGACACTGAAGACTGGAGAAATGATGCTGAAAATTCAGCTTTGATCACAGGAATAAATTACACTTTACTATATATTCACATAGAAAACAAATTTTAAATTGTAATAATATTTCACTTTTATTTTACTGTATTTTTGATCAAATAAATGCAGACTTGGTGAGCAGAAGAGGCTTCTTTCCCGAGCAGTAGTGTAGATCACATGTTTAATGTGTTTTGAAATGTGAGTGTTGAAAGTTGATGGACTAATTAGTAGGTCTGTCAGTGACTGATACATTAAATATAAAGTTTGGTATGAACAGAGCTGCTGGTCAGTGAGTTATTGTGTGTGTTAATAGTTACTGTAACACATGTTACAGTTAATAATATCATGGCACATTGTGACATTCTGTACGTGATTGCGCTGTTTTAAATATCAAAGCTGAATGGTTTGAATGGTTTTAGGATCTTAAAGGTTCCTACGAGGGTTGATTCATGATCTGTCTGTCTGTCTATAGATAGTAATTAGTTACACCCATGTTACAGTTATTAATATCATGGCACATTGTCACATTCTGCGAGTGATTGTGCTGTTTTAAATAACTGAGCTGAATGGTTGAATATCACACTGCGCTTAACCCTGGATTATGGTTGTTCTAAACACTGCTTTTAACCCCGGGTAAAGGAACGTTTCACACTTGTAATTTAGAAGCGGGGTTAGCATCACTTTTACACGGGGTTATGAAACCCTGCTTTTGCTGTGTTAACCCCACATTGCGGTGCCAAACATGTACAGTGGTAAACGATGCGGTGTTAGAATGTAGACGCTTAGCAATAGACAACCAATCACATACTTGTATTTGCCTGCTTTGGACGGTCACAGAAACACTGACGTTGAAAAACATGATTCTGTTTACCAGGGGTTTAGAATGACCCAGGGTTAACGGGTTCAAGTGTGGAAAACCCTCATCTATCTATAGTTCCATCTATCTATCATATCTATCATTCTATCTATCTATCATTCAATCTATTATTCTATCTATCTATCTATCTATCTATCTATCTATCTATCTATCTATCATATCTATCTATCATTCTATCTATCTATCTATCTATCTATCTATCTATATGTCTGTCTATCTATCTATCTATCTATCTATCGTTCAATCTATCTATTATTCTATCATCTATCTATCATTCTATCTATCTATCTATCAATCGATCTATCTATCTATCACTCTATCTATCTGTCTGTCATTCTATCTATCTATCTATATGTCTGTCTATCAATCGATCTATCTATCGTTCAATCTATCTATCTATCTATCACTCTATCATATCTGTCTATCAATCGATCTATCTATTGTTCAATCTATCTATCTATCACTCTATCTATCTATCTGTCTGTCGTTCTATCTATATGTCTGTCTATCAATCGATCTATCTATCGTTCAATCTATCTATCTATCTATCTATCTATCTATCACTCTATCTATCTATCTGTCGTTCTATCTATATGTCTGTCTATCATTCGATCTATCTATCGTTCAATCTATCTATCTATCACTCTATCTATCTATCTATCTATCTATCTATCTATCTATCTATCTGTCTGTCGTTCTATCTATATGTCTGTCTATCAATCGATCTATCTATCGTTCAATCTATCTATCTATCTATCGTTCAATCTATCAATCTATCTATCTATCTATCATTCTATATATCTATCATTCAATCTATTATTCTATCTATCTATCTATCATATCTGTCTATCATTCTATCTATCTATCGTTCAATCTATCAATCAATCTAACTATCTATCTATCTATCTATCTATCTATCTATCATATCTGTCTATCATTCTATCTATCTATCGTTCAATCTATCTATCTATCATTCTATCTATCGTTCAATCTATCTATCTATCATTCTATCTATCTATCGTTCAATCTATCTATCTATCATTCTATCTATCATATCTGTCTATCATTCTATCATTCAATCTATCTATCTATCTATCTATCATTCTATAGTTCCATCTATCTATCTATCTATCTATCTATCTATCTATCTATCTATCTATCTATCTATCTATCTATCTATCATATCTGTCTATCATTCTATCTATCTATATGTCTGTCTATCAATCTATCTATCTATCGTTCAATCTATCTATTATTCTATCTATCTGTCCACCATCAGTCAGTCATTTTTATCCTATAGTTTTGTAATTTTCGTATGCTTCTGTAAAGGCCGGTTTAGTTTGGATCTTGCTGAGAGTTCATCTGTACAGTCACTCTTGTTCTAAATTAACATGCTCCCAAGATGCACTGGGGTCACTGCCTGGAATAAGAGCAGTCACATTTGATAAAAGAGTCTGTGAAATGTCAGATTGTTTCATCAGTACTATCATATTTAGCATTGATGCTATTATTGTGTTGTCTGATGTCCCGGACTGAACGTATCCCTCTGTTAGTGTCGTTTTGTGTGATCTCAGATCTGACCTGCGTATTTTCATGGCAATGCAATGCAGTAAACATGAACACAACAGACCGAAATACCTACTGCTAATGATGATGATTATGGTGATGATGAAGAGGGGATTTGGGGTGTGCGTCTGTGTGGATTAGCGTGTGTGTGTGTGTTGCTTTCTCTGCAAATGGCAACCTTAAAAGAAGCTCAACACT
Source organism: Megalobrama amblycephala (assembly GCF_018812025.1). Taxonomy (NCBI): domain Eukaryota; kingdom Metazoa; phylum Chordata; class Actinopteri; order Cypriniformes; family Xenocyprididae; genus Megalobrama; species Megalobrama amblycephala. The sequence continues at coordinate 41,025,228 of NC_063059.1, read as the reverse complement.
GTATAAAAATAATCTAATAAATATATCAATTCCACTCTCCAGTTTCTCACACCATTCTTTAATCTCTGCTCATCCTTCTCCCTCTTTCTGTCCTTGCTTCACTTCTTAGTGTATGAACTTACTTACACGGGTTTGATGTAAATCTGACAAAAAAAAAAAAAAAATGCTCAAGAACGTCATATTTTACCACAAAAAAAATTAAAAATTAAAGAAAATGAAGTCTACTTTTAGACCCATTTACAGTTCAATCTTTAATCTCTCTCTTGATTCTCATTATGTGAAACAAATGTTTTACTTGCAATGTATTTATACATCATCACAGTTTTTTATTGTACTACATTTAATATATGATTTAATTTTTTGTTTTATTATAAGAAATTAAACCATATATATATATATATATACACACACACTACCGCTCAAAAGTTTGGGATCGGTAAGATTTTTAATGTTTTTAAAAAAAGTTTTGTCTGGCTTAATTTATTTAATTAAAAATACAGTAAAAACAGTAATATTGTGAAAAATTATTACAATTTAAAATAACTGTTTTCTATTTGAATATATTTTACAAAGTAATTTATTCCTGTGTTGGCAAAGCTGAATTTTCAGCATCATTACTCCAGTCTTCAGTATCACATGATCCTTCAGAAATCATTCTAATATGATGATTCATTCCTCAAGAAATATTTGTTATTATTATCAATGTTGAAAACAGTTGTGTACTTGTAACACTTTACACTACCGTTCAAAAGTTTGGGGTCAGTAAGAATTTTTATTTTTATTTTTTTGAAAAGAAATTAAATAAATTAATACTTTTATTCAGCAAGGATGCATTAAATCAATCAAAAGTGACATTTATAATGTTACAAAAGATTAGATTTCAGATAAACACTGTTCTTTTGAACTTTCTATTCATCAAATAATCCTGAAAAAAAATATTGTAAACAAATATTTTGTACAATTGTAAACAACAAATGTTTCTTGAGCAGCAAATTGACATATTAGAATGATTTCTGAAGGATCATGTGACACTGAAGACTGGATTAACGATGCTGAAAATTCAGCTTTGCATCACAGGAATAAATTACATTTTAAAATATTTTCAAACAGAAAACAGTCATTTTAAATTGTAATAATATTTCACAATATTACTGTTTTTACTGTCTTTTTAATGTGAGCAGACGAAACTTCTTTTAAAAACATTAAAAATCTTACCGATCCCAAACTTTAATATATGTGGGCCATATATTGGAAGTTGAGTTGGAAACGTCTTAAAAAAAGGGTCTTCTTCCACAAATTTTGTTTGTATGCAAATTGTATAATATCCAAGGTACACATTTCTAGTAATTGTACAGTGAATTCTCATATTGTATTTTCAGAAAGTTTGGGAATATTTTTCCTCTCCCCAAAATTTGTCACTACCGAAACATAATAATAAATAATTTAATAAGAAGGGTTACATTGACCTATTAAGATTTTGTTTACATCTACCTTGTAAATATGTTTTTTGCTAAAAGGTTTCACTGGTAAATCAATAACAATTACAATTTTAACAATATTTCAAGTGTAATTTATGAGATTTGTTGTATTTTGTATCCAATTTTTCTTTGTAAAAGGCATAAAGTTTATCATATTGATTTCAAAGTTAAAGGTGCCCTAGAATGAAAAATTGAATTTACCTTGGCATAGTTAAATAACAAGAGTTCAGTACATGGAAATGACATACAGTGAGTCTCAAACTCCATTGTTTCCTCCTTCTTATATAAATCTCATTTGTTTAAAAGACCTCCGAAGAACAGGCGAATCTCAACATAACACCGACTGTTACGTAACAGTCGGGATCATTAATATGTACGCCCCCAATATTTGCATATGCCAGCCCATGTTCAAGGCATTACACAAGGGCAGCCAGTATTAACGTCTGGATCTGTGCACAGCTGAATCATCAGACTAGGTAAGCAAGCAAGAACAACAGCGAAAAATGGCAGATGGAGCGATAATAACTGACATGATCCATGATAACATGATATTTTTAGTGATATTTGTAAATCGTCTTTCTAAATGTTTCGTTAGCATGTTGCTAATGTACTGTTAAATGTGGTTAAAGTTACCATCGTTTATTACTGTATTCACGGAGACAAGACTGTCGCTATTTTCATTTTTAAACACTTGCAGTCTGTATAATTCATAAACACAACTCCATTCTTTATAAATATCTGCAACAGTGTGTAATGTTAGCTTTAGCCACGAAGCACTATCAAACTCATTCAGAATCAAATGTAAACATCCAAATAAATACTGTACTTACACGATTAGACATGCTGCATGACGAACACTTTGTAAAGATCCATTTTGAGGGTTATATTAGCTGTGTGAACTTTGTTTATGCTGTTAAAGGCAAGCGCGAGCTCCGGGGGCGGGGAGCATGAGATTTAAAGGGGCTGCAGCCTGAATCGGCGCATATTTAATGATGCTCCAAAATAGGCAGTTAAAAAAATGAATTAAAAAAAATCTATGGGGTATTTTGAGCTGAAACTTCACAGACACATTCAGGGGACACCTTAGACTTATATTACATCTTTTTAAAAGACGTTCTACGGCACCTTTAAGGATTCATTAGTTTGAATATACATTGAACCAAACACTATAATAACATCTCAGTTGATAATTCAGTATATTTTTGACAACACATCCCATGTTTCGGTCATGACTGCACATTAGTGACAGTAATGTGTAAGTAGTGACCACATCACGTTACAGGATATTAACTCACATACTAAAACATTAAAATACTAATGATTTGCATAACTGTACTAAAATTTTGTTCATTTCCCCCAAATAAATGATTGTGTTCCCTTTTGTCACTACCAAAACAGTCGGTAGTGACAATTTTAGATACTTTTGAACCTAGCTCAAAGATGCTAATCAACACATGGTTAGCTAACACAGTTCTGAACAGTTGTACACACATAAAAACAAAATTTTGTCGAATAACACTCAAAAAACAATGATGTCACATGTATCGGTCATGACTGTTTCGGTAGTGACAATACTTTTAAGCCTTGTTCAAAGATGCTAATCAACACATGGTTAGTGAGCACAGTTCTGAAAAAACTGCAAAAATTATTTCAATATTCAATTGAAATTTAGTGGTTGGTTCGGGACAGCCACCTCCCAGTTGAAAGTACCCAATAAATGATGATTTTATATATAAAAACATATCTTACTGATATGTTAAAGGAACACTACACTTTTTTTGAAAATAGGCTCATTTTCCAACTCCCCTAGAGTTAAACAGTTTTACCGTTTTCTAATCCATTCAGCCGATCTCCGGGTCTGGCGGTACCACTTTTAGCATAGCTTAGCATAGTTCATTGAATCTGATTAGACCATTAGCATCTCGCTCAAAAATGACCAAAGAGTTTCAATATTTTTCCTTTTTAAAACTTGACTCTTCTGTAGTTACATCGTGTACTAAGACCGACAGAAAACGAAAAGTTGTGTTTATTTAGGCCGATATGGCTAGGAACTATACTCTCATTCCGGCGTAATAATCAAGGAACTTTGCTGCCGTACCATGGTGCAGCAGGCGCAATGATATTATTGACCTTATTCCTGACTAGCCTACTGCGTTTCGAATTATGGGTTCCACTTCCGGTTTGGGGAACTTCCATTAAAAAAGACTGAAACTAATCATTTCAAATCATAAGGTTGCCCTACAAATAAAGCTTATCTGTCAGCTTGACTGAATGAGCTGTCAATTTTTCTTTCATGTTTTATTTTCAGACGTAACACTTGGTATTTTAATGTAACATGTTATAACAAGAATATCTGTGGCAAAAGCTCTTTTCAGCCACTGCTTTCTATCCTCGTGATTATTTTCTTTTGTATACCACTGTAATAGTATGAAAAAGGACAACATATGCTGCACATTTGTGGTCTGTTCTCCCGATATAATTTACTATATATCCCAATAATAATTCACTGGAATGCACGAAGAATCTCTCGTTTTTCTCCTCAAAGCCTCACGTCTCTTTCCAGGTTTGTTTTCAAATTTACATACAATTTATTAAAATGGAAATCACTTTGAAATAGTATCACGCAATGCTGAAGTTCATGAACATTTTTATTAAGGCAACGTATATTACATAATGCAGATATATATCACTATAGTTATGTTTAACCCGTCCATTATTGCTGTGGAAAGAATCGTGCTTTTTCATGGTCTGTTGTACCTTATTGATGCTTTTACACTTTTAAAAGTCCTTTTAATGTTCGTTGGTTGAAGGGTGAGTAGAATAATGTCATCTCATTGTACCCAGTTTAAAAATAAAATGCATTATTGCGTTCATAGAGCGAGTCTTTCACTTACTGTTTACAGCTTAACGGAAGTTACTCCCATAATTCGCGCAAAGCGTCATGGGGCGTAGGGAATAAGGTGGATAGTTCCTATGAGAGTATAGTTCCTAACCATATCGGCCTAGAAAATCGCAACTTTTCATTTTCCGTCGGTCTTACTACACTATGTAACTACAGAAGAGTCAAGTTTTAAATAGGAAAAATATCGAAACTCTTTGGTCATTTTTAAACGAGATGCTAACGGTCTAATCAGATTCAATGAACTATGCTAAGCTATGCTAAAAGTGGTACCGCCAGACCCGGAGATCGGCTGAATGGATTCGAAAACGGTAAAACTAAACTGTTTAACTCTAGGTGAGTTGGAAAATGAGCCTATTTTCAAAAAAAGTGGAGTGTTCCTTTAAATAATGTGGGATTCAATAGATAATAGAAGGATCTTAGTTAACATCTAAAATTTGAATACATAAATGCTTTTTAAATGTGCTTTTAGTTATGGGACAGCAGTTTGCACCAATTCTGTGGAATGGCCCATATACACAGTGGTGGTCAGAATTATTGGCACCCTTGGTAATGGTATTGGCACCCTTTGATCACCCATGATCAAAGATGACTGTAAAAATAAATCTGCATTGTTTATCCTTTTGATCTTTAATTCATAAACATGAAATAAATGTTTATATCCAAAACACGTTGGCCACAATTATTGGCACCCTTTTATTCAATAGTTTTTGCAACCTCCTTTTGCCAAGAAAACAGCTCTGAGTCTTCTTCTATAATGCCTGATGAGTTTGGAGAACACCTGACAAGAGATCAGAGACCATTCCTTCATGCAGAATCTCTCCAGATCCTTCAGATTCCAGCTCCATGCTGGTGCTTCTTCTCTTCAGTTCACTCCACTCATTTTCTTTAGGGTTCAGGTCAGGGGACTGAGATGGCCATGGCAGAAGCTTCATTTTGTGCTCAGTGACACATTTTTGTGTTGGTTTTGATGTTTGTTTTGGATCATTGTCCTGATGGAAGATCCAACCATGGCTCATTATTGGATTTCTAGCAGAAGTGGTCAGGTTTTGATTTTTTTATCTGTTGGTATTTGATAGAATCCATGATGCCATGTATCTGAACAAGATGTCCAGGACCTCCAGCAGAAAAATAGGCCCAGCTTATTTTTAACCACTTCCCTTTTTTTCTGTGCGTCTAATATGTAAAGCTGCTTTGAAACAATTACCAATTGTAAAAGCGCTATATAAATAAATTTGACTTGACTTGACTTGACAACATTAAAGATCCAGCAGCATATTTAACCGTGGGCATGGGGTACTTTTTATCCATGTGTGCACCAAACCCATCTGGTGGGTTTGCTGCCAAAAAGCTCTTTTTTTAGTTTCATCTGACCATAGAAGCCGGTCCCGTTTTAAGTTCCAGTCGTGTCTGACAACTTAATATACTGGAGATTGTTTCTGGATGAGAGCAGAGGATTTTTCTTGAAAACCTCCTGAACAACTTGTGGGGATGTAGGTGCTTTTGATATTTTTTTATCGCTTTCTGAGACTCAAGACTCAACTAATCTCTGCAATTCTCCAGCTGTGATCCTTGAAGAGTCTTTGGCCACTCAAACTTTCCTCCTCACCGCACATTATGATGATTTAGACACTCGTCCTCTTCCAGGCAGATTTGTAACATCTTTAGTTAATTGGAACTTCTTAATTATTGCCCTGATAGTGGAAATGGGGATTTTCAATGATTTAGCTATTTTCTTACAGCTACTTTCTATTTTGTGAAGCTCAACAATCTTTTGCTACACATCATAACTATATTCTTTGATTTTACTCATTGTGATGAATGATTAAGGGAATTTGGCCTTTGTGTTTCCTCATGTTTATATTCCTGGCTGGACAATTTCATGTTCATGATCACCCTGGTGTGCTAAAAAAATGTAAATATGACTGGGAATATACTTCAGAGATATTTTACTCATAAAAAAATTCTAGGGGTGCCATTAATTATGGCCAACATGTTTTGGAGAAAAACATTTATTTCATAATGTGATTTTCCCCCCACTTTCAATTCTTTTCCTTCAATGAAAGGTTAGATTTTTACTCATTTTATGAATTAAAGATCAAAAGGATAAACATTGCAAATTTATTTTTACAGTCATCTTTGATCATATTTACCAAGGGTGCCAATAATTCTGACCACCACTGTATATATATATATTCTCAATGGTCCTAAAATAGGCTGCATTGTTATTATTATTATTATTGATTTTGTGGTGGATTTTATTCATATGTTTATTCATGTGTTTTCATGAGTTCATCTAGAAACACATTAATAGTTTAATAGTTCCTAAAGGAAATTAAGCTCTTACATGTTCATGTTTTTCTCCATAATTTGACATTGTTGTGAAAAAGAGTGCTGTGCGCACCAGCAGGTCGTGTTATCATTCATCTTATCACTCAGCAGGTTATTAATTCATACTTTGTGTGTGTGATTATCTGTGTGTCCAGCTGTGTTTTCTCATTTCAGCCCTCCACAAAAATATTTCCTCACCTTGTAAATTACTGTGTGTGTGTGTGTGTGTGTTTACATATAAATATAAATCTGAATCTGTTCATCTTCAATGAAAATATAGCCTAAATGGAAAAATATAAATGTTAAAAAATACAAAAATCGCTTTACCGACACATTTTGATGAGGTATATTGTGTATTTTTGTCTATTTAGATGAAGTAAGTAAATTAGTAAAGTAAACAGCGGGTGAATCCACCACGATCACCCACGCGCGTCACAGTCACAGCCAGGAGAGCCGTTGGGATGACGTCAGAGGCGCGCGCACGAGGTGTTTCTCGTGGGTTCTGCTGCCCCCGTGTGTCCAAAACCAGATTCACCTCTGCAGAAACACTTTATTATTAGTCTCTGATCGCCTAAAACAGCTGCTAAAATCTTATTAGAATTAATTAAAAAACCGTGTGTTGTTTTCTTCAGTTTAACAGTTACCTTGAATGCAATTAAAGTGGCTTTGAATAAAAACATCTGCCAGATAAATTTACATTCTGTATATCTCATATCAGACACACACACACAAAAAACAGTCATTTAATGTATTTTTAACTAGTAAAAACCTGTTTAAACCGGAACATCTCCCCCCAAAAAAAATGTTAAATTGAAAATATTATCTTAATTAAAGTCTAATAAGGTTTCTGTGCGGGTTACGGGTATATATGTAATTACGTATGTAATTAGCCTAATTTAAAAACAATGTATGTCCTCAGAAATGTAGCTTTCCCTTTCCTGCACGTGACGTCAGCGAGCCCCCCGTTACGTCACCGCCCACGACTACGCACCAGCGTCTCCCCTCGCGCCCCACGCAAAATAACGAGATGAATAACGGTCATTAGCTCGTCACGATGCTCACCGGGAGGATTAACGGTTATTGTCGCTCGGCGCGTGCCTGTTACCGTGTGAAGGATGTGTCGGATGTGCCGCTGTAGCGCGTGGAAGTCTTTTGTCTGCGGCGCCGGAGCGCGTGAACCCTTCATGATGATGAGGATGATGATGAAGGCGCCTCTGTGAACGGTCGGATCGCGGGACTGTGGCGGGATTTTGCGATGAGGATTGCGCGGCTGCTCCGGCAGAAAGGAGCGCACATGCTGCGGTGTCTGTGTGCGCAGAGAACCGAACCGAGCAGCACCGACACCGGTGAGACACTGCAGACACACACACACACACACACACACACACACACACACACACACACACACACACTAAATGGGAACGTACAAATCTGTATTAAACTAATCAAGAATTTAAAAACAGAACATGTTTTACTTTTATGAATTAATTTGATCTATTATTAGGCTGTAATTCATATTATTTTACCTTTGAGGATATCTTTGTCAGATTTAGATAACTTCTGCTGTTCATTTTGTAAGTATAAATACATTAAAAATATACTTTACTACTAGTCTTGATTGTGTTTAGTTTGGAAGGCCATTTCTGCCACATAAGAAAGAAAAACTTGCTTTGGTAAATCTTAATTATGACATAAAAAGTCATAATTAAGACATACTAAGTGGCATAAAAAAGCTGAAATTATGAAATAAAGTTTAAAATTATGACATACGAAATTATGACTTTTTTAAAATTTGCATTTCTATATTTTTTATGCTATAAATATGACTTAGTATGTCATAATTATTATGCCTTTTTATGTCAGAATTTTTTAACTTAGTATGTCATAATTTGATGTCAATATGACAAAAAGTCAAAGTTATGACTTTCTATCATAACTATGAATTTTATGTCATAATTGCAACTTTTTAAGTCAATTTTGGCTCAAGACATACAAAATCATATTTATGATGAAAAGTTGTAATTGTGACACTTTCATCATATAGTTTAGTATGTCATAATTTAGATTTAGTATGTCATAATTTGACGTCATTATAACAAAAAAGTAATAAATTATAAGATAAAATTTTTTTGTCAGAACTTGAAGTCATAATCTCGACTTTTCATCTCATAATTTTGATTTAGTATGTCATAATTATAACTTTCATCTCAAATATGATTTAGTATGTCATAATGTGATGTCATTATGATAAAAAAGTCAAAATTATGACTTTCTTTTATGAATTTTGTCATAATTTCAACTTTTCATTTCATAATTTTGACTTAGTATGTCATAATTACAACTTTTCATCATAAATATGATTTAGTATGTCATAATTTAGATCTAGTATGTCAGATTTAGATTTATTCTAAATCTGACTAAAGATTTAGATTAGTATGTTTAGATTTAGATTTAAATCTTTAGATTTAGATTTAGTATGTCATAATTTGATGTCATTTTGAAAAAAAATCAAAATTATGAGAAAGTCGAAATTAGGACTTGATTTTTATGTTGTAATAATTTCAACTAAGTCATAATTTTTACTTAGTAAGTCTTTCATTTACTTTCATCTCATGAAAATGATTTAGTCATAATTTCGGTTTGGTATGTTATAATGTGATGTCATTATGACAAAAAAGTCAAAATTATGACTTTCTACTATGAATTTTGTCATAATTTCAACTTTTCATTTCATAATTTTGACTTAGTATGTCATAATTTGATGTCAATATTATAAAAAAAGTCAAAGTCATGACTTTCTACTATGAATTTTGTCATAATTTCAATTTTTCATTTCATAATTTTGACTTAGTATGTCATCATTTGATGTCAATATTATAAAAAAGTAAAAATCATGACTTTCTACTATGAATTTTGTCATAATTTCAACTTTTCATTTCATAATTTTGACTTAGTATGTCATAATTACAACTTTTCATCATAAATATGATTTAGTATGTCATAATTTTGATTTAGTATGTCATTTAGAAAAAAAATCAAAATTTTGAGAAAGTCGAAATTAGGACTTGATTTTTATGTTGTAATAATTTCAACTAAGTCATAATTTTTACTTAATAAGTCTTTCATTTACTTTCATCTCATGAATATGATTTAGTCATAATTTTGGTTTGGTATGTTATAATGTGATGTCATTATGACAAAAAAGTCAAAATTGAGATAAAAAGTCAAAATTATGACTTTCTGTCATAATTATGAGTTTGTCATGATTTCAACAGTTTAAATCATAATTTCAACTTTTCATCTCATAATTTCCTCTTAATTATGACCAATTATGTCTATGACTAAGTAAATTATAATTTATCAAAGCATGATTTTTTTCCTGATGAGCCAGAAATGGTCTTCCATAGTTTATAGTCGTCGTGTCGCTGCTGTACACACTTTCTGTAGATCTTTGAGCAGTAATGTTATTCTTGAGGTCTTGTTATGTCATGCATACAAACTTTACTGTTTTGTTGATGGTGGCCCATAATGCAAGAGAAGCCTGGAGATCCTCTGGATCCTGTTTATATTTTATATGTATGTAATTTGTTTTGGATAACCACTACTTCATACAAATATTTGTGTATTGTTTGTATAATTGGATTGATCTGTTCCCAATGTAGTTTTGATTAAAAACCATGAGATTAAAGAAACAAATACATCGATGAAACGTTCACAATAAGATATAACATGCAATTACGGTGAATTTTCATTTAATGCTACCTTTGAGTATCAAATAATAATAATAATCATCTCTAAAACCTTTTGGATTAGGTGCACACACTGTAAATTTGCCCTAACTTTCTCAAATAAAGTATTTTAAAAGTAAAATGAAGTCAAGTTTATCTCTGAATTCACGGTTCAGTTTCATTTAAAATGTACGCATAAACATGCTGCAAACACGTCTCGGTCACATTAAAAAGAAAAGGAAAGGGTTTCCCCGCTGTCCGTGGTGCTGAAACATGCGTTCAGTTCTCGTGAGCTTCACATGATGTCAGATATCTGACCGAGACCTGCTTCTTACTCAGAACAAACCTGAATAAACTCAATAGAGCGCATGAGTGACAGATCAGGCTCAGCGCCGCTGGATCCGGAAGTAGTTTTTCCATTCGTTTCTCACAGCGGGATTCCAAAAAAGTCTTCATTAAAGCTTTATAAGCCATGAAGAAAGCCAATCAGCTACGAGGTGAATCACAAAACTACAAACTTTTTGCTTGTTTCGACTCTCTGATTGGTGGATCTTCTGTACAGCATCATGGGTAATGTAGTTTTTTTACCACGAATTCCACTGTTAAACACGATTATTTTAAAACTAAGTTGAAATAATGTGGACCAACGGCTTCAACAAAAGCAAATACCATCGATTAACAACCTCATAGCTCACAGTAGGGCTGTCTTTAAAGGTTTATAAATTATTGTTAAAAAATGTTTTTTTTTTTAGAAAAGGGAGTTTTTACTTTCGGACCCGACTGTTGTGCTCTAAAATGATGAACTGAAAAAAATGATGTAGGGTTTACTTTTTTTCACTCAGAAATTGTTAGTAAATTTTTACAAAGAAATTGATTGAATTACACATGAAATTTTGAAGTAGAAATACTGAAATAGTATGTTTTTGTTAAACATATTCCAATAATCTTTGTTTCATTTACAACTTAAAAAATACATTTTTTAAAATTGTGGCTCTTCCAGTGAAACAACAGACTTCTCTCTGATAACATATCCAAAATCCCAACAAAAACCGTTACATTGAACCAAATCCCTGACTAACAGTTTTTCTTTTTTGCAAATGCATTACACTCAGGTGTACTTCACAAAACTGTCGCTACCTCCGTTTCATTGCAACTTTAAGTTTTTCTTGTCCCTATTGTGTTTGTATAATTTGTACTCATCTAGTTCTGAATAGGGTTGCAAAGGGGCGGAAAATTTACAGAAACTTTCCATGGGAAGTTCAGCTGGGCAACTTTTGGAAACTAAAGAGGAGGTTGATTATAATTTCACTTTTTTAACTTTAGTTAGTGTGTAATGTTGCTGTTTGATCATAAACAACATCTGCAAAGTTACAACGCTCTTAAGTTCAATGCAAAGAGAGATATTTTCTTTTACAGAAATTGCTTTTTAAGGACTACAACCAACAGCTGGTAGGGACTACAATGAGCTTCTTCCCTGGTTAGTGACATCACTTATCCTAAAATTTACATAAACCCCGCCCACGAGAACACACAACAAAGTGGGCGGGGTCATGTTGGGCTGCTTTAGAGAAGAGGAAGAGTTGTTGTAGTAGAGTGTTGTTGACATGCCGTCATTTTACGCCGGACTGCTTCACAAACGAGGCTCAATTCAACACAAATTCAACACAACAACAAAGCTGGAGAATCTCACGCAGCCAAAATGAGGATTGTCAGTAACGGTGTTCAGCCTTACATTGTTCAAACCGGAGTCGACACTGATGGAGAGACTCAGGAAGAAGTTACAACTTTTAGAATGAAACTGGACGTTTCTGAATGGTTGCAATGGTTGCAAATTGCACAAAAGATGAACATGACGGCACATGCTAGTGGATGAGTTGAATCAACTCCACAGCAACTACATCAATTTATCCACTAACCATTCAGAAACGTCTAAAAGTTGTAACTTCTTCCTGAATCTCTCCATCAGTGTCGACTCCGGTTTGAACAATGTAAGGCTGAACAGCGTTACTGACAATCCTCATTTTGGCTGTGTGAGATTCTCCAGCTTTGTTGTTGTTGAGCTGTTAAAGCTCCGCCCTCTTCTGGAGCAGCAGCTCATTTGCATTTAAAGGGACACACACAAAAACGGTGTGTTTTTGCTCACACCCAAATAGAGGCAAATTTGACAAGCTATAATAAATGATCTGTGGGGGATTTTGAGCTGAAACTTCACAGACACATTCTGGAGACACCAGAGACTTATATTACATCTTGTGAAAAGCATTTACTGGGAATTTATGGTAATTTATTGGAAATTTGGGTAATTTATGCAAACTGTATCATATACAAACATATAACATATAAACATTTTGTATGGTTATAAGCAGACATTTGCTTAAAAATTTATTTTGATTTGTGAAAAAAGCATGAATGTTGAATAAAATAAACATATTTCCTGTGATCCCCCCCAAAAAAGTCCCATAAAAAATGTCAAATGAAATGTCAAATTCAGGGGTGTGGCCTCAATAGCCCTGCAGAAAGAAATGTTCTGTGTGATTGAGGGATGAGCAGGGTAGAAATTAAACTGAATTTGCATAAAATCTGGTTGTTTTAACCAAGATTATGCTGCAAGATGTTTTTTTTTTTCCAGCTACATTTAAGTTCCCTACAATTATGCAAATTTCCAGTTTATTTCCGTTAATCCCCATGGAAAGTTTCCAACTTTTGAATGTTTTGTCTGAGAGGTAGAGATGCATCGATGGAAATCGTCTCATAAAAATCAATTTATAAATTCAGACGGTGTACTCATTCCTTCATGAACAGAATCCTGGCTTTTGAAACTGGTTGAATTGGATTAAAATCAGAATTGTTGGGCTCTATTGTTGTTCTTCCACAGGTGCATTGTGGGATCTCGCCAGTGTCTCTGGGCCTGATCACAGATTCCAGCGATGCATTTGGAAGCTGGCCCAGTTCTAAATCAATAACCAAACTACACACACAAACACACACACACAACACACACACACACACACACACACACACACACACACACACACACACACACACACTATATCCAATTACTAGTGCCATTATAAACAGAGCTGCTGATTTACAGATCCCACACGCTTTCTGACTGAACTCACTCAAATCATTAAAGATAATTATTCATATGAGTACTATAGCTACTATAAAAGCATAAAATGATGTTGTTATGTTGCTATCAGAGTGTCATTCACCATCAAGGAGGGATTTGAATGCTGATCTGCACCGATGTGTGCTAAAGATCACAAATCACACACAATGTCATCAGAAAGAGTTGTGATTTTGAATGAACTGCATCATCACGAGACAAAATCCATGTCTTTGTTGCCATGGAAACCGTGTGACGGTTGTGTCGGGGTTAATTTTGCAACAATATTTGTACTTGTGCGAGCTCCATGTTTTTTAGTGTACTTGTTTAGGCGTTGACTAGAGACACATCGTCAGTAATGTTCTGGCAGAAATAATTCATGAATCCGGTTATTTATAGCAACCTGACCTTGATTTTTCTCGCAGTCATAGTTTAAGCGCTGTGAGGGCGATAGATGCTGTAGGGCGTTTGGTTAATAGTTCTGTCATGTCACTCGTCATATCGGTACACACACTGCAGACGCGCTCAAACACACCTGCATTATCCAATCACGTTTCCCATACTGATGTGTTGCCATAGCTACAGTACTTTCCAACACTTTGCATTACAATGGCAACTATTCTCTCCTCAAAGTTGTGGTGTCACTGCAGGGGTGCCATTGCGTGACCGTGACGTCAGCCGTGTGAAGTTACCATGGCGACCCCTGCTTCCAGGGTGCATTTTGAAATGTGCATGAGGAGTGCAGTGCTGCTGTTGTTATTCCAGCGTTGCATCTTCTGACATTAATCTGCACGATTATTGCATAGAGAAGAGTGTTGAATGCATTACTGTTCGAGTTGTGTTTAGGAAGTTTACATGGTCTCTGTTTAGCTTCTATATGGCTGTTGTTTAACATTTGCATATTTGTAAAAGGCAGTTAATGCTCAACATTTAAGTATTTTTTTCTGTTTGCCCTGTCAAGGTTTTTTCTTACCCACTAGCCCTACCACAAATATGATAAATAGCTTCTTTTTTTAGTGTGTTAGAGCAAAATATGTATGTTTTGTCATTAAAAATTCAGTTTTCTTTATTGCAAAAATATATAATGACTGTTAGAGCTGCACAATTCTGGATACATTTTTTAAAAAATCGGTTTAAATGAATGATTCAATGACTCACTCATAAATACTTGTTTCATTACTGGATGAATCAGTGTTTTTAAATGAATTTCTTGAATTAATGATTCAATGAGTCACTTGTTGCCACCTACAGGTGTAATGATGTAATGAATACAATTTTTATTTGAAGTTATTTTCACTACTGTAGACGTCAGTGTTTATATCTGAACTATAATCTTTTATCCCAGTACTTGTGTGATAAATTGAATGATTGTAAGACAGAAATAATGATATTGTGTGGTTGAAAGGCTGTTTGTGAAGCTGTTTCTTATCTATACATGACAGTTGCTTTCTTTGGAACAAAGGTGGCGCCAGCGCATGAATGTTCACTGTGATCGTACTTGTCTAAGTTTTAATAGACAGACAAATTTTGGAATAAGATTGTGTGGGTGTTTGAATTGGGATCACAATCTTTTACTGATTAAACGCACAGCTCTAATGACTGTTATAAATTGTACTTTTTGCTTAAAGAAAAAATGGCATGCGGTGTGAAAGTGTACTGGTTTGTTTTGAATTTTCAATCCATTCTAACTATCACAAGAAGTATTTTTTGCAAATTTAACAAATCCTCATCTTTGTCATGCATGCTAGATGAAGTTACCCTGTTGACTTTTTTTTTTTTTTTTTGGTTACTACAAAAACAAAAACATTCTACAGACAATTTTTAGATAAAGCCACATGTTTTAGGTTTAGTTGATTGTTTTATAAGGTATAAAAACATATATAGGCCTACACATATAGGACACAGACTGAGCTGCTGCACTTCATAATCCAATTTGTCCTAAATATGAGACATGCTTTATATAAAGGGCTTCAAAATAACTTGTAAGATATAGTTAAAGGGATAGTTCACCCAAAAATGAAAATAATCCCATGATTTACTCACCCTCAAGCCATCCTAGGTGTATATGACTATGTTCTTTCTAATGAACACAATTGGAGTTACATTAAAGGTGCCCTAGAATCAAAAATTGAATTTACCTTGGCATAGTTGAATAACAAGAGTTCAGTACATGGAAAAGACATACAGTGAGTCTCAAACACCATTGTTTCCTCCTTCTTATATAAATCTCATTTGTTTAAAAGACCTCCGAAGAACAGGCGAATCTCAACATAACACCGAATGTTACGTAACAGTCGGGATCATTAATATGTACGCCCCCAATATTTGCATATGCCAGCCCATGTTCGAGGCATTAGACAAGGGCAGCCAGTATTAACGTCTGGATCTGTGCACAGCTGAATCATCAGACTAGGTAAGCAAGCAAGAACAATAGCGAAAAATGGCAGATGGAGCAATAATAACTGACATGATCCATAATTACATGATATTTTTAGTGATATTTGTAAAT
This sequence comes from Megalobrama amblycephala, assembly GCF_018812025.1. Classification (NCBI taxonomy): domain Eukaryota; kingdom Metazoa; phylum Chordata; class Actinopteri; order Cypriniformes; family Xenocyprididae; genus Megalobrama; species Megalobrama amblycephala. The sequence goes on along the minus strand of NC_063059.1, from coordinate 41,009,174 downwards.
ATAAATTGTCTTTCTAAATGTTTCGTTAGCATGTTGCTAATGTACTGTTAAATGTGGTTAAAGTTACCATCGTTTCTTACTGTATTCACAGAGACAAGAGCTGTTGCTATTTTCATTTTCAAACACTTGCAGTCTGTATAATTCATAAACACAACTTCATTCTTTATAAATCTCTCCAACAGTGTGTAATGTTAGCTTTAGCCACTGAGCACCATCAAACTCATTCAGAATCAAATGTAAACATCCAAATAAATACTATACTCACATAATCTGATGTATGCAAGCAGCATGCATGACGAACATCTTGTAAAGATCCATTTTGAGGATTATATTAGCTGTGTGAACTGTGTTTATGCTGTTAAAGGCAAGCGCGAGCTCTGTGGGCGGGGAGCATGAGAATTAAAGGGCCTGCAACCTGAATCAGTGCATAGTTAATGATGCCCCAAAATAGGCATTTAAAAAAATGAATTAAAAAAAATCTATGGGGTATTTTGAGCTGAAACTTCACAAACACATTCAGGGGACACCTTAGACCGGAGGTCGGCAACCCGCGGCTCTAGAGCCGCATGCGGCTCTTTAGCGCCCCCCTAGTGGCTCCCTGGAGCTTTTTCAAAAATGTATGAAAATGAAAAAAATATATTTTTTGTTTTCATATGGTTTCTGTAGGAGGACAAACACAAACATTCTTAACGTTTTCCAATGCTGTAAAAATGTGTATAATACATATTTAATTTCAACATTCCTGTCAACGAAGATTTGCATCATAGCCATCGACGACGTCACTTTCCCGCTGAAAGCGCGCTCCCTCAGCTGGACTGAGTGGCAAAAGAACCTGCTGCATGACTAGATTTAACAGGGGAAACTGCGAAAACGCGAGTAAAAACAAACGAATTACACTAAAGGTTGGACTCGAAAGTGTTTCTTACAACTTGTCAAATAAACCTAATCCATGAATATAGACATGCAGCCTGGAGTCATGTTTCCTGACATTTATATGTGCCTGATTTGACGCCGGGGAAATACATAAAGCAAATCTGCCTGTGAATCATGGGCGTCGGAACCATTGTATGTGGGTGGAACAAGACCCACCCACTTTTTAAGACCAATGATATTGGACCCACTCACTTTTACCGTCTCTAATTCAGCATTTGTCTAATCCCCCTCAGGTGATGCTACTCCACAAACCACCAACAGAGCATAAAAAATACCAAAAATAAAAATATTTTTTTAAAACGTTGCCAAGTAAAACGCTGCGTTTATATAGAACTGTCTCTTTACGACCACAACAAACAGGACACTTTTCAGACGCGCATTCCGACTTCGTCTCAGTGCCAGGCGCAATTCAAACGAGCGCGGAAAATGTAGCTTCAACAGTGAACTGCGGTCAGATGAGATGTCGTCAGGCTATGTCAGTAAAACTCCAATCAGCCGTTAGCCTACTTTGCTCGAAGCGTGAACCCAAGAATTGCTCGAGCAAATGCGCCGGCGCGCGCTGCATAACTTTATTATAGCTTAACTAAAGCGCTAAAGAAACTACGGGCATGCACCGTCGTTATTCTGTTGTAGGCTAAATGAAGTCATGAAATTACCAAACATGCGATTAAAGCTGCCTCAAAACTGTGCATGCATGTATGTATTTGTTGACATGGTTTTAAAGCTATTGTTATCCAATTTGTTGGCCTTAAAACGTATTAAAATGCATATATGTACACCAAGGAAATCAAAATTTTCTCGGGGGAGCATGCCCCCGAACCCCCCTAGCACAAACGGGATTGAATGTAAAGGTTTGTGTCTCGTTGTTCTATTCAAAAAAATACAAATTATGCAGAATATAACATGGAAAATATTTCATAGATGATTTATCAACATAATATATAACAATACAATATAAATGGAATGATTTTACCTCAAAATCCAACAATTTGACACAAAATGATAACTGCAAATCCACGTTTCTCTGCTGGAGTCCTGCTGTTTCTGTGAATTGCACCGATCCATGCTTCTTTTTTTGCTTCTTTTTTTCTGTAGCTTTCAGCAGATTTTAAATATATAACTTACCTCGGGAATACCTCATTATGTATTTGTAGCGTACTTAGTCATTTTGATAGTAGGCTAATATAGCTAATATACACTTACAGCCTGTGTTTCCTTCATATAAGGCTTATATAAGGCTTTTAATTTTTTGTGGCTCCAGACAGATTTGTTTTTTGTTTTTTTGGTCCAATATGGCTCTTTGAACATTTTGGGTTGCCGACCCCTGCCTTAGACTTATATTACATCTTTTAAAAAGAAGTTCTAGGGCACCTTTAATATATTCTGGCTATAATGGTAGTGAATGGGGGGTGAGATTTTGTAGCCCAAAAAAGTGCATCCATCCATCATAAAAGTAATCCATACGGCTCCAGGGGTTAATAAAGGCCTTCTGAAGCGAAGCTATGGGTTTTTGTAATAAAAATATCCATATTTATAACTTTATAAACTATAATCACTGGCTTCCGGTAATGGCTATACTCAAGTCTAGTACTAGTGGAAGAGTGACCTCTGACCCGACGCATGTTGTATAGGATGTAGGAGTAGCGTATGCTTATGTGTGAGTAGACGCCTCTTGCGGTTCAGACTAATAGGGTTGGGCAACAAACAACATTTCTTTTGAAAAGTTTTCGTTTTGTACTTCTAATCCGTGACCGGTGTTTTGTTTTGCGCTTCTGTGTTCGTCAATACCTCATGTGAATCGACTCGCACATGGAAGCCAGTGATTCTAGTTTATAAAGTTATAAATATGGATATTTTTCTTAAAAATACCCATCGTTTCGCTTCAGAAGGCCTTTGTTAACCCCCTGGAGTCGTATGGATTATTTTTATGATGGATTGATGCACTTTTTTGGGCTTCAAAATCTCACCCCCACATTCATTCCCATTATAAAGCTTGGAAGAGCCAGGATATAATTTAATGTAACTCCAATTGTGTTCATGAGAATGAACATAGTCATATACAACTAGGATGGATTGAGGGTGAGTAAATCATGGGATAATTTTCATTTTTGGATAAACTATCCCTTTAACTCGTATAGTTTACCCCGTCAGATGCTCTGACAGATACTTGCATGTGGTGTTTTCATCAGTGCGTTACTTACATTTCACATGTATATTCTCCATCTGTAAATGCTAGAAAGTCAAGTCAAGTCACCTTTATTTATATAGCGCTTTTTACAATGCAGATTGTGTCAAAGCAGCTTTACATTGATAACTGGTACATAATTTGGCTGCACAGCAGCTCTTAAATAATAGTGTCAATGCAGGCAGATCAAAGCACTGTTGAATAAATGTCAAGAATACTATTGAATATCAAATGTCAAGTGTCCCCAACTAAGCAAGCCAAAGGCGAATATTTCAGTCACGCAGAAAGTCATGCAAATATTTCCATTTTGCTGTCGGGAGTAGATGAACCTTCAGCGAGCAAATCCCCACTAAACTTCACAGACTTCAGTGAACGAGCGCCACTGTAGACAGAGAGCAATAGAACAATTCTGACTAAAATATACATTTTGTTAAAATATTTGTTATTGGACATAAACCCCCAGTTTCACAGAAATTCTTAAGCTAGTCCTAGACTAAAATGCATGTTTGAGCTGTTTTAACTGAAATCAACTCTTTATCTTAAAATATATCAGCGCCATTGTTTTTTCTCAAGATGTACACCAGTAATGTATTTTCTAATGTACGTTCATAAAAGCTATTTAAATACCCTAATTTAACTAAGGTTTAATCCTGGCTTAGGCTAAGCCCAGTCTGTGAAACCAGGCCTAAATGTGCTAAGTTCAAAAGAACAAAAGCTTTGAAATAGAAATAGTCTTTACTGTCATTTTTGATCAATTTAATGCATTCTTGATTAATAAAATAATTTTTTTCGAAAAAAAAAAAAAAACTTGCTGAGAGTGAAGCACAGGATCAGGATGTTTAGTAGGTAGTCAGATGCTGTTTTACTGCCCCCTAGTGGAGATGATCCAGACACTCTCTCTTTTTATTCAAAATAAAAAAAAAATAAGACAGCATGATGATGTCATAAAGAATGGAATTCAAGATGATACACGTGCTGTGGAAGATCAAAGGCGCTGCATTATACATGAAACACAAAGAATTCTTTGGTTGCTGTGGATACAATGCTCTAATGAAGGAGTTCCATCGCCTGTATTTATAGTCTCAGATCTGTTTGAGTGAATGTTCATGTTTGCATGGCGATTCTGTTGCTGTTGTTGTTGTTGTTGTTGGATATTGAAGGTTTTAAAGCTGCATGTGGATGTGAGAGAGGTACAGATGTGAGTGCAGGCAGAGAGGTTTGAAGATGCTCGAGTTTTCTGCTCATAAATGATGCAGGCTCTCAGAATAAACGATTGCATCACGCAAATACACACTCGCACACATGAAACATTCATCGCGCTCTCTCTGTAGTGTTTATTTGTGGAGCTGATGCTGTTGTTTAGTGGATGGTGATGGAGGCTGCGCTTCACGCTGATCACCACTAACAGGCAGCATAGAACCGGTAACCTAGTGAGCTGCCTAACTAGACTGCGCTTTTACAGAGTGCAAAGTCGTTTCCAAAAGAGTTTAATAATACTGCCCTTTGGCTCAATTCTAATGCAGCGTTATCAGTGTCATTTCCAGATTAGGCAATACCAGAATGCAATGCGATTATGCAGTAAAGTTAATATTTGTGCAGCACTTTTCACAATATGCATTGATTCAAAGCAGGATTTACTTTTAATTAATATATAATAACTTTTTTTTTTAATTTTGAATAAGTTTTATGAATGCAGCAGCTTGTAAACATAATTTATCACTAAATCACTTCCTTATATAGAACCTTTTTAGCTTAAAGAGTTCTTTAAAATGGAGTCAAGAACCCTAGAGTTCTATATAGAACCCCACTGAAGTAAAAAAGCTGGGTTAAAAACAACCCAAGTTAAAAATGGACAAACCCAGTGACTGGGTTAAATGTTTGCCCAACCTGCTGGGTAGTTTTATTTAACCCAACTATTGTTTAAACATGACTGTATTGCTTGCTTAAAATGAACCCAAAATAGATTGGAAATTAACATTTATTAATATGTTTAATAAATGAACATTTATTAATAAGTTTAATGAATAATAATTAAACAACAAACATTTATTAAATTGCTTATTAATAAATGTTCACCTTTGATTATTATTGTTGCCTCTACTAATTATGTGTCTGATTTTTAATTTTCAACCTATTTTGGGTTCATTTTAAGCCTGTCATATAGTCATTTTTAAATAATAAGCAGGTTGGGTCAAACATTTAACCCAAAACAACCCAATCACTGGGTTTGTCCATTTTTAACCCAACTTGGGTTGTTTTTAACCTAGCTTTTTTTTAGAGTTCAGGGTGTTGTGGTGATTTGTAAATGACAATGATCGTCGGGACACATCAGACAAAAATATTGTGTAGTCTGAACCCGGCAGAATTGATTCAATATCTCAGAGCATTTATATTAATATAGTGTTTCAGAGGACGGCGTGTTTGAAATGCTGTATTTATATGTGAAGGGGTCAAGACATTGATCACAATGACAGCAGAAACTTCATAATTGTTGATGACCTATGTGTGTGTGTGTGTGTGTGTGTTGGTATTGAGTTTTCAGATCAATTTCCAAACTGCTCCATCAGGGGTCATAATAATGACAGATTGCCATTGGTTCCTTCCTTCATCGACTGACCAATCAGAGCACAACTCCTACCAACCCAAAGACACTAAATACAGATTATAGAGTTTCAGTTTCCGTCTCTTTTCTTATTTTTCCAAATCTGATCTCTGATTTGAAACAGACACTCATTTTGGGATCATTGCTGAGGGCAGGTTACACTCCTCAGAACACACACACACACACACACCTGCAGTGCTGAGATGGGGTTATACTACTCCTAGATCATTAGGGGTCATCTTCAAAACTCGTCTTTCAGCTCGGCCTTCCTCTTCCTCCTTATTCTCATCTTGTTCTTTACAGGTCACTGCGCTGCTTTTTTAGTGGCGACTCAACACAAATATCTGATACTTAATTGTAGATGCTCATTTTCACCTGTCTTGAGATGATTTTTTCCACCATCTGGCACTAAATTAAAGGGAAAGCACTAGATTTTGTCAGAGATTTAACTCTTTAAGAGCACTGCTTCTTGAACAGCACTATCCTGTAATGGAGGTCCAACCTTACTCATTAACTATTCATCTCAGAATGAGTAGTTATCCATATTTTATACTGTACATTATAATGTTGTGATGCCTAAATTCACTTTTGCAAATAAAATTTTTAAATCTTACTGTAATCTAGTGGCAATAACAGCCATTTTACATTATATTATATAGCTACAAATATGATACAAAATACATTTTTTTTTAAGTTTTTGAAAAAGTCTCTTCTGCTCATCAACATTTTTTTGATCAAAAATACAGTAAAAACAGTGAAATAATATTACAGTTTAAAAATATCTGTTTTCTATGTGAATATATAGTAAAGTGTAATTTATTTCTGTGATCAAAGCTGTATTTTCAGCATCATTACTCCAGTCTTCAGTGTCACATGATCCTTCAGAAATCATTCTGATATGATGATTTGATGCTCAAGAAACATTTATTATTATTATCAATGTTGAAAACAGTTGTGCTGCTTCATATTTGTAAACTGTGAGACATTTTATTTTATTTTTTATCATAAGACATTTCATTAAAAATATATTAAAAACATTTTATATAAAAATGTGTGTATGTATGATGCATAGATGCATAAGGCAAGTACCATGCATGGATGCTTTACTTGTAGGGACCTCAAGTGTGTGTGTGTGTGTGTGAGTGTGTGTGTGTGTGTGTGTGTGTGTGTGTGTGTGTGTGTGTGTGTGTGTGTGTGTGTGTGTGTGTGTGTGTGTGTGTGTGTGAGTGTGCACAAGTACTACTGGCCTACTCAGCGGAGACTATAGATAGACATCCTCTCTTTCTCTCTCTCTCTCTCTCTCTCTCTCTCTCAGTGATAAAATAATCAGTGTTGTGTGATGAAGGTTGAATGATGTATCTGGGTCACAGTGATTGGCCTCTTTACTGGAGACTTCAGAAGCGATCTCTCAGCACCTGACAGCTCTGCGTATTCGATAAGGTATCGGTACCTGAGTCAGCAGCAGTGGCAGCTGCTCTATCACCGCCATCCGTCAGAGATCAGAGCCTCGGGGCGTCCGTCGCTACACCTACTCGCGCAAATTAACGCTGTTCATCATAAAAAGCAATCACATGAAGCCAAACCATCCATAAATGTAATTATCAAACTGCATTTGAAATGCCCTAATTAAACTTTGTCCTAATGATACTGACTCACGAATGTTGTTCGTTTACAATGTTCTGCATTGTAATGATTTATTTGCAACATCTCACGAGCGGTGTGAAATGACTTTTTTTGCGTTAAATCTGGTCAGATTTTTGTCTTAAATTTGGGCCGAGACACATTAGCCAAGCCTGTGAGGGCTTGATTTTGTCTGTGGGGAATTGATTGGATGGTTGTGGTTTGCTATTGGTGGATCTCATGTGAGTGACAGGTTGCCCCGCCCTCATCATCAGAGAAGAGATGTTGCTGCAAGAGAGAGGGGAGGTTATTTTGACAGGCTATAGGGCCGTTTACACAACACCATTTTCAACTAAAAACTGAAAACTTTTCATGTATTTTGGCCGTTCATTTACATAGCTACTACGTTTTGTGGGCCTGTAAATGCAAATTTTTGAAAACAATACCGTTATCGTCTCGGTGTAAACTACAAAAATGTGTATTTGTGAAAACGGTAATGTCATGTGCATGTGTATTATGTGTTCAGTCTATTGGTGTATAGTGTTTCTTGACAAAGTGACATCGCCATCTACTGGCCTGGCAGCAGAATACAGCATTTTTAGTCGCTTTCGTGGAACTGTGTGAACAGGAATCGTTTTGACAATGTTGTCGTCTGTACACGAAAAACACGAAGGAATTTTTTTCCATTTTTTTGTACATCGTTGTCATGTAAACGTACCCTTAATCAAAGAGGCGATTTGCACGACACCGTTTTCAAATAAAAACGGAAAAATTTTTATTCATTTTGGCTGTTCATTTACATAGCTACTGAGTTTTGGGGCCTGAAAATGCAAATTTTTGAAAACGGGTTTCAAAGTGCACGTTTTTGAAAACAATACCATTACTGTCTTGGTGTAAACTACAAAAACGTGTATTTGTGAAAACGGTAACGTCATATGTAGTGTTTCTTTACAAAGTGACATCGCCATCTACTTGCCTGGCAGCAGAATACAGTGTTTTAGTCGCTTTCGCAGAACTGTGTAAACAGGAATCAAATAAAAACTGAAAATTTTTTATGTGTTTTGGCCATTAATTTATGCGACAACAACATTTTAAGGGTCTGTAAACGCACATTTGAAAATGGGTTTTAAAGTGCGATTTTTTTGAAAACGATATCATTTTTGTCAGTGTAAACTACAAAAACGCATATTTGTGAAAATGGTAACATCATGCGCATTACTTGTTCAGTCTATAGGTGCATAGTGTTTCTTTACAAAGTGACATCGCCATCTACTGGCATGGCAGCAGAATACAGCGTTTTACTCGTTTTCACAGAATTGTTTTGACAACATTGTCGTCTGTACATGAAAAACGTAAAAGAAAAATGCATCTGTTTTTTAGTACATCATTGTCGTGTAAACATACCCTTTAGTCAAAAGGCCATTTGCATGACACCGTTTTAAACTAAAAAAAGAAGACTTTTTATACATTTTGACTGTTCATTTACACAACTACTGTGTTTTGGGGGTCTGTAAATGTAGATTTTTGAAAACAGGTTTCAAAGTGTACGTTTTTGAAAACGATACCGTCATCCCGGTGTAAACTACAAAAACGCATATTTGTGAAAACGGTAACGTCATGCACATGCAGGGGCGTAAATTTCATCTGACAGATGGGGGCGGGACAATAAACATAAAATTTCTCAAATAATACAACCAAAATTTTACTTATGTGGATATATGTGGCGTTACACAAAAGAAAACCTTGCTACTATTATTAGTGTAGCATGGAGACTGTGCCATTATGCTCAATGTTTCTCTTTGGTTAAATGAAAAAACTGACTAAATTGACCAAAATATTCTTCTTCAAAACCATTTATTTATTGCAATATTTAAGTTGTTTACAACCAAGTCACCAAAATACGATGAATACAGATTGAGCAAAACCCAACACACAACAGTAAATATATTAGCCCTATTACAGTTCATACATATGCTTATCACAATGTTAGTTGTAGTTGGTGTGGGTGACTTAGTATCCAACAAGCTATCGCAAACAAGCAAGGTAACATTATAATCGCTAACATAGCGGACTCACCAAAAAAATACATCAGTTAATCTTTATAAAGTGCCATCGCCATCTACTGGCATGGCAGCGTAATATAGCGTTTTTAGTCGCTTTCGTGGAACTATGTGAACGGGAATTGTTTTGACAATGTTGTCGTCTGTACACGAAAAACGCAAAGAAACTTTTTCCATTTTTTGTACATCATTGTTGTGTAAATGTACCCTTAGTCATGGGGCCATTTACATGATACCATTTTCAAATAAAAATGGAAAACTTTTTATGTGTTTTGGCTGGTCATTTACACGACAAAAGCGTTTTAAGAGCCTGTAAATGCAAATATTTGAAAACGGGCTTCAAAGTGTGAGTTTTTGAAAACTATACCGGTGTAAACTACAAAAACAAGTATTTGTGAAAACAGTAACGTCATGCTCATTACGTGTTCAGTCTGTAGGTGCGTAGTGTTTCGCCATGACATCAAGTGACATCGCCATCTACTGGCATGGCAGCAGAATACAGTGCTTTAGTCGCTTTCGCGTGAATGGAAATCGTTTTGACAACGTTGTCGTCTGTACATGAAAACCACGAATGAATTTTTTTAAACATTTTTTGTACATTGTTGTCATTTAAACGTATCTTTAGTCATAGGGGCCATTTACACAACACTGTTTTCAACTAAAAAAAAAAAGTTTTTTTGCTTTTGGGCCTTTCATTTGCAAGAATACTGCATTTTGGAGGTCTGTAAACGCAAATTTTTGAAAACAATGATGTCATGCGCACATGTTCAATCTACAGGCGCAAAGTGTTTCTTTACAAAGTGACATCGCCATCTACTGGCCTGGCAGCAGAATACAGCGTTTTTAGTCGCTTTCGTGTAAATTTGTGAATGGGAATCGTTTTGACAACATTGTCATCAGATTTTTTTTTAACGTTTTTTGTACGTCGTTTTCATGTAAACGTATCTTTAGTCATAGGGGCCGTTTACACAACACTTTTCAACTAAAAACAGAAAACGTTTTTTTTTGCTTTTTGGCCTTTCATTTGCACGACTTCTGCGTTTTGGAGGCCTGTAAACGCAAATTTTTGAAAATGATGTCATGCGCATGTGTTCAATCTATAGGTGCATAGTGTTTCTTTACAAAGTGACATCGCCATCTACTGGCCTGGCAGCAGAATACAGCGTTTTTAGTCTTTTTCACGGATCCGCGTGAACGGGGATCATTTTGACAATTTTGTCGTCTGTACACAAAAAACGCAAAGGAAAATTTTTCCATTTTTTTTGTACATCGTTGTCGTGTAAACGTACCCTTAGTCATAGGGGCCATTTACATTACCACTTTCAAATAAAAATGGAAAACTGTTTATGTGTTTTGGCCGTTCATTTACACGACAAAAGCGTTGTAAGGGCCTGTAAGCGCAAATATTTGAAAACGGGTTTCAAAGTGTGAGTTTTTGAAAACTATACCGGTGTAGACTACAAAAACGGTATAGGTGCATAGTGTTTCTTTACAAAGTGACATCGCCATCTACTGGCATGGCAGCAGAATACAGCGTTTTTAGTCGCTTTCGCATAAATGGGTGAATGGAAATCCTTGTGACAACGTTTTAGTCTGTACACGAAAAACACGAAGGAAATTTTTTTAATGTTTTTTGGACACTGTTCTCATGTAAACGTATCTTTAGTCATAGGGGCCGTTTACACAACACTTTTCAACTAAAAACAGAAAACGTTTTTTTGCTTTTTGGCCTTTCATTTGCACGTCTACTTCGTTTTAGAGGCCTGTAAACGCAAATTTTTGAAAATGATGTCATGCGCACGTGTTCAATCTATAGGTGCATAGTGTTTCTTTACAAAGTGACATCGCCACCTACTGGCCTGGCAGCAGAAAACAGCATTTTTAGTCGTTTTCGCGGATCCGCGTGAACGGGGATCGTTTTGACAATGTTGTCATCTGTACGTGAAAAATGCAAAGGAGAATCTTTTCCATTTTTAGTACATCTTTGTCGTGTAAACGCACCCTAAAGATTACGAGGCACATGAATTTAAAAAAAAATAAATAATGATGTTCACTGATAAATCATTTATAAGAAGTACTGCAGTATTCCATAAAAATAAGAACCGTCCATTTTGATTTTGGGTGACTTTAAAACCCAAGTTTTGTTTCTGTGAGTTGTGCTCCCCGTGCGACTGTGTCATTTTTCGGGAAAGCTGTTGCTGTGACCTCCTCCCCCCTCTGTTCTCAGCCTCTCTCCTTCTCTTTTTCCTTCTATCCGACCACACACACACACACACACACACTACTCCCCCTCCCGTGTCTCTCTTTCCCTCAGCATCATTCTGAGCTTCATCTATTCGACTGGAATCACACAAAATGCATTCTCGCTTTCTCGGTTAAAAACCACAGTATTGGATTTGCTTTGAGGCTTTTCCCTGCACTGGATCCCAGATGCCAGTAACGGACTATGGACAGAAATGGGATGAGGGCTGCAACATGTTGAGGACAAACCGGACCTCACGGATGGGTCACTGATGAGAAGTTAACGTCGACACTGATTTCAGCTGCACATTTTGGACAGAAGCTCTACATATCATGAATAACTGACGGTCCCGTTAGGACTCTAAATTTTGGACGGTCTCTGTGTTGTTATGTGGTCTAATTGTGCGGTTATGTAACTCTAAGTGCTTTCCGTGGTAAGTAACCGAGTCTATCGGTATCGCTCATGCTCCGGTGCATGCCTGCACGAGAGAAGCGCGCGCGCTCGCTCCCTCGCGCCGGTGGTCTGCACCGTGAATCTGCACCGAATCTGCACAATCGTCCCCACATCGACCCTCCGTCTCCCGTGAGATGGCCGCGGCGATCGCCAGCTCGCTCATCCGACAGAAACGGCAGGCGCGCGAGTCAAACAGCGACCGTGCGGCGACCGGTAAGCGCCGCTCCAGCCCCGCCAAAGAGCCCTCCGGACGAGGCTCCCTGTGCGACCGGCACCTGTTCGGACTCTTCGGTAAAGTCCGATTCTGCAGCGGGAAAAAACGACCCGTGCGCAGGAAACCAGGTCAGTTCATTCACACCTCACGCACACACACACACACACACCTGTGCGCGCAGAGCTCCAGATAAACACGCGCCCCCGCGCTCCTCGCGTGATGATCACCTGTGCGCGCGGACAACAGTGCTCGAGAGTTTGATGTACATGTCGCTGTTTATGCTGCAAATTATGTAACTGCAAGTTGGACTGCGTGATTGTTTTTTTTGATAACTTTGATGATTGCATTAGCATTTATAATAGTTTATGCACTCTACATACAAATAAAATTTCAGCAATGATAATTTAATAATGCAATAATGTTTGATGTTATTAGTGAATGTCATTATAAAGTTTGACCCTTGCAGCATGTTACTGTATTCACTTTACAGGTGTGATTTTGTGTCTTAAATTAAAAATGCATATTAAAGTTGGCAAATCCTAGTTTATGTCTGTGTCATGTTTGACTACTTTTTGCTTTTCTCTCCGTTCACACTGCTTGACTGAGCTCTTCTAAGATGAGAAATATTGTGTCTGTAATTCAAATGTCAGAGGTCTTTTTATAGTGTTTGGCCTTTTTTAATACTGAATAAGTGCTTGAATACATGCTGGGGAGTGAGACGGTGTCACAGATGTCAGAGCAGAAGGGGAGCTGGTTTACTAACATAATTAGCAAGGTACTAAAACAATTAACACTTTTTAATTGGTTAGCAGCACTTGCCGTTTCGGCTCCTTTTTTAATTCATGCATTTGCAAGAGGACTAAGCATTGATCTGATTACAGTTCATGATACATCTGTTTAAAGGCACAGGTTTTTCTGTTGTATATGTGGAACTAAAGTGAGGAAATAGGTCCTATAAAAACATTTTGTGTTGTACAGTTCTTCATAAGCGGATCAGAAGAACTTGTAATCGAGTCAGGAACTCTTTAAAATGCCTCTGAAAACCGTTGAGGATGTTTATTGGATTGTGTGTGTTTCAGTGCCTCATAGTGACCAGGCCTTGCAGTAGTGTGTGTTGTGACGTGTGTGTTATGTGTGTGTGTGTGTTTCAGAGCCTCAGTTGAAGGGGATAGTGACCAGGCTCTTCAGCGAGCAGGGCTTCTACTTACAGATGCAGCCGGACGGAACCGTCAGCGGGAGCAAAGATGAAAACAGCGACTACAGTGAGTCCCAGTGTCCTCTGTGTCAGAAACTGATATACTCAAATGGTTCGGAGCAACAGATGAAATCTTAATGTTCTCTTAAAGTCCCCATGAAATCAAAATGGAAGTTTTTTGGCTTTTAGTATGAATATGTTAGCCTTACTCTTATCTATAACTAGTGTGCTCCAAAAAAATGACAAAATTCGCATTTAGAAGATATGAGCGTTCAAAACTTAAAGTCTCTCACTTCCAATATGGATCAATTACATCACTGTGCTCTTCATCTTCTCACCATATCTTCTGTCCAATCAAATGCTCTCTAGAATCAGAAGCGTCCCGCCCCCTACACTATAAAAGGGCGCTGAATATATGAATTCTGCACAGAATACTATATCTTAAAGCGATATGGAGGAGAAACGGTTATAGACTCGGCATTAAACAGCACTGAGGAGTAGAAGAGATAACACCGGTGCAATGCAGCAACATAAATTACACACTTTCCAAACTATACAGCCTCAGCTTGACTATGATCACTGTTTTACTTTGGGAACAGTTTCATATTAGATCTAAAATGGGAATCTATTAGACTGTGGCTATTATAAACTGTCAAATGAGGCTTTACCAAGTTCAATGGCTCTGGACGAGATGTGGTATAAATGAAATGTTATTGGCTATTTTTAAAAAAGGGGAGGAGATGCTCGATATGTCCTGATATCTTCCTGATTCAGTGGAAGTTATGTCAACACATATATATATATTATATATATACAAAAAGTTTGTAAGTGTATAAACATGAAGGAATTTTCCATATTGTTTTTTTTACAGGTGTTTTATTTGAATTATGCACTGCATAGTGTTGTGTTTTAGGGCTAACGGAAATTTCCATAAAATTACTGGATAATGTCCTGGCAGAAAATAGTGTATACATAGTATATACACACTCACACCTTACGGTCTATATATACCCACTCACCGGCCACTTTATTAGGTACACCAGTTCAACTGCTCGTTAACGCAAATATCTAATCAACCAATCAAACGACAGCAACTCAATGCATTTAGGCATGTAGACGTGGTCAAGACGATCTGCTGAAGTTCAAATTGGAGTGCGTTTTCCAAAAGCATCGTTAGCCAACTAATATTGCAAGTTCCGTCGTTACTAACATAGTCCAACGATTTGGTGTTTCCCGAAACCATCATTCAAACGAACATTCGCAAACCTCATTGTAAACTTGTGTGGATGGAACGACAGCTCTCGATCTGTGGTTAGAAGCATAGTTTCTTGTTTTTATGACATGTGGACTTAATAAATCGTTATCTTGAGCAAAATAAGCAAACTGACATTAAGTACAAGGTATATCTTTTATTTTGAATATATACAAAATCATTTACATATTTTAGTTTGTCAAGAGATTTTAAGCAGCGTTTTTGAAGAGCGTGCACGTGTGTACGTGAGAACATGATTGAATCTGGAAATAAAGCAAAATAACTGATTATTAGTCCTCAGATGCCATGTCCATAATTTATAGCAAAAAAATCTAGCATTCAATTTCAAATGGATTCATTTAATGAAGTTATTACTGATTTGTTCAACGATGCATCATACTATGGTAGTGAAGCAGAGTGTTACGTCGTTGTACGGGAAACACACCCCAGAGCAACACAATGGAGAAGAAAGGTGATTTAAGTGACTTTGAACGTGGCATGGTTGCTGCTGGTCTGAGTATTTCAGAAACTGCTGATCTACTGGGATTTTCACACACAACCTTCCCAAGGGTTTACAGAGAATGGTCCGACAAAGAGAAAATATCCAGTGAGCATCAGTTCTGTGGGAGAAAATGCTTTGTTAATGCCAGAGGTCATCAGACTGTTTCAGCTGATAGAAAGGCAACAGTAACTCAAACAAGCACTCATTACAACCGAGGTCTGCAGAAGAGCATCTCTGAACACACAACAGACAAGCTACAGCAGCAGAAGACACACCAAACTGAAGAACAGCAAACTGAGGCGACGATTCTCACCAAAAGTGGAAAAACGTTGTCTGGTCTGATGAGTCTCGATTTCTGCTGCAACATTCAGATGTTAGAGTCAGAATTTGGTGTAAACATCATGAAAGCATGGATCAATCCAGCCTTGTATCAACAGTTCAGGCTGCTGGTGGTGTAATGGTGTGAGGGAGATTTTTCTTGGCACGCTCTGGGCCTCACAGTACCAATTGAAGATTGTTTAAATGCCACAGACTTCCTGAGTATTGTTGCTGACCATGTCCATCCCTTTATGACCACAGTGGACCATCTTCTGATGGATACTTCCAGCAGGATAACGGACATGTCACAAATCTCAAATCGTCTCAAACTGGTTTCTTGAACATGATGATGAGTTCAATATACTCAAATGTCCTCCACATATATATGAGCAATATCACACTTGTAGCCGTACGATATGGCTGTATATCAACACGGGTGTGATTCGGCCGTAGCTAATCACAGCGTGCTGATATACAGCCATATCGCACGGCTACTCATGTGATATTGCGTTTATACAACAGTTCGACGGCACGACAAGTGTGTAAATAATAAATAACAACGAAGTGTCTTTAAAACCCTCTTTTGTGCAGAACTACTTCCTTCCGCCACTGATTCAAATCTCAAGTTGACAGTTTGACCAAGCCATTGAAGCTTATTGTATTTTGTACAGTATTACACCGTGTCCTAACCAGAGGCGATGCGATAAAAGTCCTGCGATGAGCAATTTGACTGTCCACACTAGACGTGACGCGGCAATGAGAAGTGATAAAATCAATCAAAAACCACAGCCAATCAGAAGAGAGTGTGGGCGGGCTCCCTCTGCAAAAGCACAGTAGACACATTGAAATGCATAAATATTACACCATTTAAACATTATTTAAAGTACATTCGGAGAGACTGAACCAATCTTTGTCATAGAATACACTTGTTTGTTCGCATTGAGTTGACAGTTTGAACGTTCTTGTGCCCATTTATTTATTTTCAAGATCTGAGGTGAATTAGCCAGTGTTGTTTTCATTACAGCTAAAAAGCCGGGAACACAAAATGATATTCAAACTCACATTAGACGCTTTTAACATTAAATAAAGCACATAAACAGTACCTGATATTATCATTGCCATACTTTGTGTTGCTGTTTCAGCCACAACGAAAGATAAGAAACCGTTTCTAATATAGAATCGTGTTGCCGTTGCGGCTAGTTAGGACAAAAACTCTGATTGACATGGAAAAGATACCTTTTATTTTGTGTCGCTGCGTCGCATCTGTTTACAATCAATTTAAAAGTCTCTTGTGACTGATTAATTCACTTGTAAAGTTGGCCACCATCTAATGTCGTATTAATGTAACTTTCACTCAATTCATATTACGCACTAATGGACCCTTTCTCAATACCAAATACAACATATTATTTATATAAAATAATATTTATTGAACAACAATATTTAAATTAACAACAATGATCATTATAAAGGGCAACAGGAAATAAACACAGGTGTACGATTCAGTCAGACATACACAGTTAAATCAACTCTGCTCAGAGTACATATGGTCCCTCTCGAAATAGTGTTAAAGTAACACTTAACCAGAGTTAAAGTTAATGAGATGATTAAGTGATGATTGAGCGTTAGTGATGAACACCTGCTGTTAACAAGCAGAATCACTGAAGAAAAGAGAAGCACAAGAACTGTAACTGACTTCAGCCACAGCCTTAGATGAAATCACCTGAAGATATAATACATTATATCTCTCAAGATCTCAGCAGAGGATGATTATCTTTTCTTCAGTGATTCTGCTTGTTAACAGCAGGTGTTCATCACTAATGCTCAATCATCACTTAATATTTTCATTAACTTTAACTCTGCTTCAGTGTTACTTTAACACTATTTAGAGAGGGACCATATGTACTCTAAGCAGAGTTGATTTAAAGCAGAACTCAGTAAGATTTGTGAAGCTCCCCCTACATGTTCCTTCAGTGAATCACACTGTCGTAAATACTCCAAGCGCAGCTCTGGACTACAACGACTACAACGCTCACCAGCGCAGTAGTTTTGCAAATACAGTACAAGAAATCTCGATGGAGGTGGGT
The DNA here is from genome assembly GCF_018812025.1 of Megalobrama amblycephala. NCBI lineage: Eukaryota > Metazoa > Chordata > Actinopteri > Cypriniformes > Xenocyprididae > Megalobrama > Megalobrama amblycephala. Next base: position 40,991,511 of record NC_063059.1, on the reverse strand, counting down.
AATTTTCGAAATTGTCTAATAAAGTCATAATATATACATTGTTTTTGAATTACCGTAAAGCATTTTGTCACTCTCGCGTGAACGTGAACATGAGGCAAGATTGTGTCGGGTCGGCGCAGCTCAACTTGCAAGTGCTGTTTTCTGGCGTAGACGTGCCAGAGGGGGTTAGTGCACGCCTCAAACACACCACTAAAAGTCAATTAACCATCGTAAGGACTTAGAAAACTATTTATGAAGGTAAAAAAAAGTTACTTAGTTGTGCTTTAACTCTGGTGATTTTGCTGTGTACAGGATATAAGTTAAATATAGCCTTAATATTAAATGATTAAATTTAACATAGCCCAATTCTATCTGCTCAAAAGGAAGTAATAGATTAATAAGAGCAAAGATTGGCCGTTTTATGTACCCAAAATGAATTATATCTCATGTTTAACCACTATAAGAGCCAGCGGCAAATCCCTGAAGCACTGGCCGAGATGAAGCTGTTCTCAGCGGGTACTCGAGCACCGAACGACCGCACTGGAGCTCGCATCTCCGAAAACATCCAAACAAACTGTAAAATAGGTGCTATAATTAAATTTGAGTCACATATTTCAGGTCTAAACAACTACATTCTAGCCTTTAAAAAAACTCTTAAAACTATAGATTGTGGTACATCAAGTAATATACATATATATAATAAGATATTTTTTAATTTGTTACATTCTATTGTTAATATTTCCCCTAAAATGAATCATTCCTTTCTTTGAATTTTGGGATGAGATATGACTTGAATCCTCATCACGTGCATGTGTGTGTGATCTCGCCTGATCTCACAGTTTTCTCAGATCTACATATGCATTACTGAGCACACACACACAGAGACACACACATTTCTGAGCTCATCTCCCCAGGGTGCTAGAGAGGGATGTTTTACTCATAAAGCTCTGGATTTTGGAGCGTTACTTCTCTCCTCCAGCCCCTGTATTTTAAAGGTGCCCACTCATGTTTTGAATCTCCTATGAAATGCCTTTGAATTACACGGCCTTCCTCCTTATCTGCACAACTCACATTAGCGAGTCCAACAGGCTTAGACACACAGTCTTTGTCTGACACACGTGAGACACACATTACTGTGTTCAGTCCTCCAGTCTTACCAGAGATTCACTGTTAAAGTCCACACTCAACAACCCATTCGACTGCAGTAATGTGATGTATTTTCAAGTGTAGCAGAGGCGGCACAAGTGTACATTTCAGTTTGATTAAAGATTATGAACACAAACATTCTTACTTTGAGTTTACAGGATCATTCACAACAGGACCAGTGTGGAAGTAAATATTTGAGATGTGATCCTGTTGAAATTGGTTGTTTTTATGCCGTAGGGAACTCTCATATAACACGATCGCATTTATCAGACAGCTGTGGGCAAACATGTTTTCATCTAAAGTGAGAATATTGATCAGACGGACAGCTGAAACCCAATATGCTCAGAATCTGGTCAGCTTCCAGCAAAATGAAGAACAATTGATGAACAAGCTTACAGCAGGGAGAAGCAGAATTGCACAGACATGATTTTTTGTGTTCTTGTGTTACAGCATCAAACTTCAGCACTCAATTATATAATACGTGTAAAATAACTGTTTTCTATGTGAATATATAGTAAAGTGTAATTTATTCCTGTGATTTTCAGCATCATTACTCCAGTCTTCAGTGTCACATGATCCTTCAGTAATCATTGTAATATGATGATTTGCTGCTCAAGAAACATTTCTGATTATTATCAATGTTGAAACTGTGATATAATTTATTTTTCAGGATTCTTTGATGAATAGAAAGTGCAAAAGAGCAGCATTTATTTGAAATATAAATCTTTCGTGAGATTATAAATGTCTTTACTGTCACTTTTGATCAGTTTAAAGCGTCCGTACTGATTAAAAGTATTAATTTCTTGCATGTTCCTCTCTCACACACATGTAATATCGCTGTGAGCTTGAATTCTCTCTCATATTCCGCTCTCAATCCCACACAAGCACACTCATCCCTCTGATCTCTCCTCCCCCTCCATCCCTGCGTTATCCTGCTGCACTCCTCCGCTGCTCCTGTTTTTTTCTCTCCTCATGGGTTTTTCCCTCCTGTCGATTTTTACGGACTTGAACTGAATCAGCGGCAATGAAATCTTCCTCTGACTCTCAGTAGATTGATTTCTCTCTCTCCTGTCCTTCATTCCTCCTTTGAATATTCTTTCGTTGTATCTGAAACATCTGTCCTTTTACCTATCTATCTATCGTTCGTTCTGTCATTCGTTCTATCGTTTGTTTGTTTGTTCTGTTCTATCTATCGTTCATTCGTTTGTTCTGTCGTTCTATCTATCGTTCTGTCGTTCTATCTATCGTTCGTTCGTGTTCTGTCTATCTATTGTCCGATTATTTTATTCTGTTTTACCTATCTATCTATCTATCTATTGTTTGTTTGTTTGTTCTGTCAATCTATCTGTCATTCGTTCGTTTGTTCTGTTCTATCTATCTATCGTTCATTCGTTTGTTCTGTCATTCTATCTATCATTCATTCATTTGTTCTGTTCTATCTATCTATCTATCGTTCTGTTGTTCTATCTATCGTTCATTCATTTGTTCTGTTCTATCTATCTATCATTCTGTCTATCTATCATTTGTTCGTTTCTGTGTATCTATCGTTCGTTCATTTGTTCTGTTCTATCTATCGTTCTGTCGTTCTATCTATCTATCTATCTATCTATCTATCTATCTATTGTTTGTTTGTTCTGTCAATCTATCTGTCATTCGTTCGTTTGTTCTGTTCTATCTATCGTTCATTCGTTTGTTCTGTCGTTCTATCTATCGTTCTGTCGTTCTATCTATCGTTCGTTCGTGTTCTGTCTATCTATTGTCCGATTATTTTATTCTGTTTTACCTATCTATCTATCTATTGTTTGTTTGTTTGTTCTATCAATCTATCTGTCATTTGTTCGTTTGTTCTGTTCTATCTATCTATCGTTCATTCATTTGTTTTGTTCTATCTATCTATCTATCGTTCTGTTGTTCTATCTATCGTTCATTCATTTGTTTTGTTCTATCTATCTATCTATCGTTCTGTTGTTCTATCTATCGTTCATTCATTTGTTCTGTTCTATCTGTCTATCATTCTGTCTATCTATCATTTGTTTGTTTCTGTCTATCTATCGTTCGTTCGTTTGTTCTGTTCTATCTATCGTTCTGTCGTTCTATCTATCTATCTATCTATCTATCTATCTATCTATCTATCTATCGTTTGTTCGTTCGTTCTGTCTATCTATCATTTGTTTGTTTGTTCTGTTCTATCTATCTATTGTTCTTTCATTTGTTTGTTCTGTCATTCTATCTATCATTTGTTCTGTCATCGTTTGTTCATTCTGTCGTTATATCTAATTGTTCGTTCATTCATTCTGTCGTTCTATCTATCATTCGTTCATTTATTCTGTTCTATCTATCTATCTATCACTTGTTCTGTCATTCTATCTATCTTTCGTTCATTCTGTCATTCTGTCTATCTAATCGTTTGTTCGTTCATTCTGTCGTTCTATCTATCATTCATTCATTTATTCTGTTCTATCTATCTATCTATCTATCTATCTATCTATCTATCACTTGTTCTGTCATTCTATCTATTGTTCGTTCATTCTGTCATTCTATATCTTTCGTTCATTCTGTCTATCTAATCGTTTGTTCGTTCATTCTGTCGTTCTATCTATCATTCGTTCATTTATTCTGTTCTATCTTTCTATCTATCACTTGTTCTGTCATTCTATCGTTCGTTCGTTCATTCTGTCTTTCTATCTAATCGTTCGTTCGTTCATTCTGTCGTTCGATCTATCTATCATTCATTCATTTATTCTGTTCTATCTATCCATCACTTGTTTTGTCATTCTATCTATCGTTCGTTCATTCTGTCGTTCTATCTATCTAATCGTTTGTTTGTTCTGTTGTTCTATCGTTCATTTGTTCTGTTGTTCTATCTACCATTGTTCATTCTGTCATTCTGTCTACTTTTGTTCTATCTATCTATCGTTCATTAGTTCTGTCGTTCTATCTATCGTTTGTTTGTTCTGCCATTCTATCTATCATTCGTCCATTTGTTCTGCTGTTCTATCTATCATTTATTTGTTCTTTAGTTCTATATATCATTCATTCTGTCATTCTATCTATCTGTCTGTGAATTTTTGAATTTCAAATGATTTAAATTTTTCTTCGTTACATTCAAATTTGAATTGCAACTCTGAATCCTGTTCGCTACCTCAATGCAAATTCACTCACTGAAAAAGAATTCTCAATTAAAGTCCGAATGGAGCACAACCCTGCATGAAATATATCATTATCAACCAAAATAATGTGATAATACTGTCCACTCTTACTGCATGTCATTTCTGTCGACTTCCATTTGTTCCATGGAATTTTAGGAGAAACTTTTGAGACAAAGTTGATACTAAATGGAACAAAACAAGGAAAGAGCAACATGCGATCAATGTGATGTTCCTGTTGGTGTGTTTCAGCTCTGTTTAATCTGATCCCGGTGGGTTTGCGGGTCGTGGCGATTCAGGGCGTGAAGGCTGGACTTTACGTAGCCATGAATGGAGAAGGTTTCCTGTACTCCACGGTAAGAAAACACTCCTCACATCTGTGTGTGTGTGTGTGTGTGTTCATGAGGATGTGTGTCTATCATGTCTGTTTTATCTAAAATTTTTCATTTTTCATGTGATTATACAATCTGTTTTGTTTCTTTTCTCTGTAGCGTTTGTCGGGGTATGTACTATTATGCAATTTTGGTGTAGTGCGTGTGTGTTCTGTTGTGTGTTTGTAAGTGAGTGTGTGTGTGTGTGTGTGTTTTGGAAAGCAGGACAGACTGTTATTGTGTTACGGTTGTGGTGTTGTGTGTTTCAGTGTGTCTTTACAAGTTGCAGTGTGTTAATACTGGTGTGGTTCGAGTTTTATCGGATTTACTGCAGGTCAGAGCTACAAAATTGTGATTAAAGTTATTGAGATCATTTATAGCATAAATCTACACTGAGCATACAGTAGACAGGTAGATACTATTAGCTGTTTTTTATATAAATATACAACCTTTTTACTGTTTAAGTGATGTATTTAAAAGAGTTTCCCCTGAATATATTTTATAATTCATGTCTCGTATTAATCTTAAATTTTTTATGTAGTTTTTTTGATAGTTGTATGACTTTTGTTATTCACTTTGTGCTGACATGGTGTTAAAAAAAATAATAAATAAGGGAAGCAAGAATTGATAAAAATGTCTACCTTGAATGCAATATAAGTTGCTTTTAATAAAAGCATAAATGTACATAAAATTCTACTAACTGCCTTTATTTATTGTGATATCAGGAGATTTTAATTCAGTGAGCTGCATATCTAGACAACATTTTAAGGTAACACTCTTGAAGGTAGGAAGAAACAATATGCTTCCTAATAAGATGGCATCCTTCACAGACAGGGCAATCCCAGAATGCGTTGCGTCGAGCTTAGAAAAGATGAAAGGTTAGAGGAATTAAAAATGTATTTCATTCTGTTCTAAAAATATTAACAATAAATAGTTTAGTAAGGATGCGTCTTCATCTTTAGAAAGTTTTTTTTTGCAGTGATACTCGTGGTGTTGAGCTTTTACGTTTTTGGATGTGTTCAGTGCAGAAAATACAAGTTAAAGAAATATTTTAACACTAGCTTTCTCTCATGTAGTCTGAAATACAACAGCAAGAATGTTCTGGAAGCGACAGTCATGTGACGGAGAGAGTGAGTCTCTGCTCCTGTCTACATTCATAATTCACAGACTTGTGCTATTAAAGTTTGAAGTATAAGTGTAGCCCCTGAACTACACTGATTCACAAAGAAAGCAAGCTGTGTGATGGTGTTTTAGACACACACACACATCGGTGTGCTCTGAACAGTGTGAAGGGACTCTAAATGGACTGGTGTGAGAGGACTCATGGCAGCACTATGGACTGCTCTCATAACACAACTTTGAGTAAAATGGCATTTAAAATGTATCAAGATATCGATATATTTTCTTATCGGGCCGATAACGATAACATTAAAAATGAACTTATAACGGCCACAATATGTTATCGTTATCGCCCCCATACGAAAATTTGGCTGATATCGTATTTTCTTATCGGGCCAATAATGATAACATTAAAAATGAACATATATTGCCCGCAATATCGGTATCGGCCAATATATGTTCATTTTTAATGTTATCGTTATTGGCCCTATGAGAAAATTTGGCCGATTTCTTATTTTCTTATCGGGCTGATAACGATAACATTAAAAATGAACATATATCAGCTGGAGTATCGGTATCGGCCAATATATGTTCATTTTTAATGCTATCGTTATTTGGCCCCATAATAAAATTTGGCCGATTTCTTATTTTCTTATCGGGCTGATAACGATAACATTAAAAATGAACATATATCAGCTGCAGTATCAGTATTGGCCAATATATGTTAATTTTTAATGTTATCGTTATTGGCCCTATGAGAAAATTTGGCCGATTTCTTATTTTCTTATCGGGCCGATAACGATAACATTAAAAATTAACATATATCAGCTGGAGTATCGTATCGGCCAATATATGTTAATTTTTAATGCTATCGTTAATGGCCCCATAATAAAATTTGTCCGATTTCTTATTTTTTTATCCGGCCGATAACAATAACATTATAAATGAACATATATCGGCCGCAATATCGCCATTGGCCGATATATTAATTTATAATGTTATTGTTATCGACCCAATAAGAAAATTTGGCCGATTTCATATTTTCTTATTGGTCCGATAACGATAACATTATAAATGAACATATATCGGCCGTAATATCAGTATCAGCCAATAAATGTTCATTTTTAATGTTATCGTTATTGGCCCCATTAGAAAATTTGGCCGATTTCTTATTTTCTTATCGGGCTGATAACGATAACATTAAAAATGAACATATATCAGCTGCAGTATCGGTATCAGCCAATATATGTTCATTTTTAATGCTATCGTTATTTGGCCCCATAATAAAATTTGGCCGATTTCTTATTTTTTTATCTGGCCGATAACGATAACATTATAAATGAACATATATCGGCCGCAATATCGGCATTGGCCGATATATATTAATTTATAATGTTATTGTTATCGACCCAATAAGAAAATTTGGCCGATTTCTTATTTTCTTATCGGGCCGATAACGATAACATTAAAAATGAACATATATCAGCTGGAGTATCGTATCGGCCAATATATGTTCATTTTTAATGCTATCGTTATTTGGCCCCATAATAAAATTTGGCCGATTTCTTATTTTCTTATCGGGCTGATAACGATAACATTAAAAATGAACATATATCAGCTGCAGTATCAGTATTGGCCAATATATGTTAATTTTTAATGTTATCGTTATTGGCCCTATGAGAAAATTTGGCCGATTTCTTATTTTCTTATCGGGCCGATAACGATAACATTAAAAATTAACATATATCAGCTGGAGTATCGTATCGGCCAATATATGTTAATTTTTAATGCTATCGTTAATGGCCCCATAATAAAATTTGGCCGATTTCTTATTTTTTTATCCGGCCGATAACGATAACATTATAAATGAACATATATCGGCCGCAATATCGCCATTGGCCGATATATTAATTTATAATGTTATTGTTATCGACCCAATAAGAAAATTTGGCCGATTTCATATTTTCTTATTGGTCCGATAACGATAACATTATAAATGAACATATATCGGCCGTAATATCAGTATCAGCCAATAAATGTTCATTTTTAATGTTATCGTTATTGGCCCCATTAGAAAATTTGGCCGATTTCTTATTTTCTTAACGGGCCGATAACGATAACATTAAAAATGAACATATATCAGCTGCAGTATCGTATCAGCCAATATATGTTCATTTTTAATGCTATCGTTATTTGGCCCCATAATAAAATTTGGCCGATTTCTTATTTTTTTATCTGGCCGATAACGATAACATTATAAATGAACATATATCGGCCGCAATATCGGCATTGGCCGATATATATTAATTTATAATGTTATTGTTATCGACCCAATAAGAAAATTTGGCCGATTTCATATTTTCTTATTGGTCCGATAACGATAACATTATAAATGAACATATATCGGCCGTAATATCAGTATCAGCCAATAAATGTTAATTTTTAATGTTATCGTTATTGGCCCCATGAGAAAATTTGGCCGATTTCTTATTTTCTTAACGGGCCGATAACGATAACATTAAAAATTAACATATATCGGCCACAATATCGGCATTGGCCGATATATATTAATTTATAATATTATTGTTATCGACCCAATAAGAAAATTTGGCCGATTTTATATTTTCTTATTGGTCCGATAACGATAACATTAAAAATTAACATATATCAGCTGCAATATCGGTATCGGCCGATATATATGTTCATTTTTAATGTTATCTTTATCGGCCCGATAAGAAATTTGGCCGATATATTAAAGCCGATAAATAATGGATTATTTCCTTCAGCTGAGACACTTGTTCAGTAATGATGGATTTAAATAGCTTGAAATATGATTGAAATCACTTCAAAAAGGAAAATACAGTTAAGTGCAACATGTGCAGCGCAAGCCTGTCATATAGACTACATGATATTATAATGAGAACATTATAATTGTGTGCTTTGGATGTGAATTTTAATGGTGGGACTTTTGTTTTTGTAATCAGGCTTTCAAAAATTCTATAAAAATTTTGATTTAGATTTATCAGCCAATATATCAATTATCAGCTTTCAAATATAAACAATTATCGGTATCGGCCAAAATGTTCATATCGGTGCATCCCTATTTAAAATCTCCATAGCAAAACAGTTTTAGCACCATCCAGGCCCACAAGGAAGAAAGCTCCTCTGAATTTAAATGGCTGTTCTGCACATTTTTAGTGTGTTTATTAAATATTTAATGTAATTTGATGATGCTCTCAGAAATTAGAGTCTTGGACTCTCTTTCGTTCCACAGAATTTTGCAGAACGTCAGCACAAAATATGGGGAAAAACATAATTATACCTAAGTTTGATTTCAAGTTTATTCATGATAAATTGTAATAATTCTGCTTAAGTGTTGAATTGCAAATGTGAATTGACACAAAACCCAGATTCGCAGTTTTCTCATGCAAAACTTGCCTTTTTACTTTTGAATCAAATGTTCAATTCATGGTTTGATTAAATCAACTCTTTATTGAAGAACGTAATGGAAAATGTGAATGGGAGAATTTCATTGAGCTGTTGCATATGGCAGCTTGATCTTTTATACAATATGAACTTGAACTTATAGAAATGCATATTTAATGAAGGTTGTTATGTAACTTTACACATGTCTATGTGTGTGTCAAGATCAGCTGTTCTGGATGTTGTTCTATCTTTGGGGTGAGAAAGTGTTAATTAACTCAGTTTTAGTGTGATAATGAACTTCTGCCAAAGTGTGACAGTCTATGCATGTGTGTGTTTCTTTGTCTGAGTGTGTATTTGTGTTCGTGAGTGTTGTAATGCAGTGTGTGTGTGTGTGTGTGTGTGTGTAAGGGATAATTGAATGTACAATGAGATGATAATAAGTGACCTTTAGTTTTATAAGTCAACAATGCCGTGTTATAAGAACATATATTTGAACTCTGTAAAAATTGTTCAACATACACAAATTCTTCTTTGTGTACTTCGCCATGGGCTGATATTTGTTTAATATGCACAAATAAATGTAATGAACGTTCATTTGTCATTGGATAGATTATATTCATATGCATTAACCCTTTCTGAGCAATCATAAACGTGCATTTGATAACTTAAGCCAATTACAGTTTGTTTCACAATAATAATTCACACCTTGATAGTTTTATGTTTTGCTATTTTATGTGCATTTGTGAACTGCCTTCCATTTATTTGTAAATACACAAATATCAGCCCATAGATTGGTGGTGTTGTAATTTGTGTGTGTATTATATTTTACTGAGAGTGTTCAGCAGTTTTATGATCTGGCTGTTGTAGATCAGGGCTGTGTGAGTGTGTGTGAGGTTTTCTACCGGTTATTTAGTGGTGACGTTTAATCTGCTAAAGTGGTATGAGATGCTGAGATGGCAAAGAAAGCACATCTCTTGTACTTGTGTGTGTGTGTGTAATATATATACAGTAAGGTTCAAAAGTCTGAGACCACATTGAAAATATGAGAGATGAACAAATACCTGGAAATAAAGTTTAAAACAGAGACACGTTATGATGTAAAATAGCCTAAGTAAGTTTTTCAGATGTCACTGTCGAGGACACTAATCAAATGTAAGGAAATGATTGACATTGATCATGTGGCTCATTGATCATTGGGACAGATGGTCAGATTTTATTGCTTCCATTGACCCAACTAACAGGGAACGTTCTCTGAGCTTTGAGAAAGGTGTAGCTGAAGCCTGGAGATCTCCAAAAGGGGCGTGGCTTCGTCCAATTCACTGACAGACACATGACACGCAAACTCCGCCCCTGCAGCTGATTCTAAAGATTTCATTGGTTGTGTCAATCACAGTGCTACTCCCCCTCTTCGGCCGTCTGAAACTCCCCAACCGGACCTCGCTGGACATTGGAAGCTTTTTAGTTGCACTCAGCGTCAGTGCTCTTTCCTACCCTGTGAATCTCAAGTCCCGGGACACCTCCGTCACTTAGAACAGTGTTTCTCAACTGATGGGTTTACAGAGTGTCCACAGTCAAAGAAACAACATGTTTTTTTTCTGAATCAAGACTTTTATTTTGAAATATGTGGCTGAAAGCTGTTGACTCTTCTGTCAGACTCATTTAAGTAAAGAGTGCCTGAGTGAAACGTGTTGTCCTGATTCAGTGTCTGTGGTCAGATGAGATGATGTTATATGTCACTGTCATTATTCTAATGTTATTTTCGTATTTAATTTATGCCTAAATTTTATGTAAGATCAATTCATCTTTCAGCGAGAATTGGTGTTTAATTAACAACCATTTATTTTGAAATGTAAGTCAGCGACATTTGGTTGAAGCGAAAGTCAGTGTGTGGAGACTCCGCCCCTTTTGGAAGTTGCAGTTATATGCAGTTATATGATGTTATATGTCACTGTCATTATTCTAACATATAACATTTTCGTAAATTGTTACAAAATAAAAGTATCTTACCTCAGAAAATTCCTTTCAGACATAGCGCGCACTCTTCAATTGCATGCTCTGTATATCACTTCACTATATATAAAGAGCAACATAAATTACGAGCATGCAACATCGTAGATACAATATTAATTAGTAAGTTATGAAATCACCGAAAAGTACCGTCCAGGACCCCCTCTTACGGAGCTATCACTCCACAAAGATGAACGTTCAATTGGTTACATCTTGATAATAAATAAATATATATTTATTTATATAGTAACAAACTTTTATTTTGAAATATAATTCCTCATTAGGTGGAAGTGAATGTCTTTGTGTTTAGAGACTCCGCCTCTTTTGGAGGTAACGCCCACTTTTGGAGTTCGCGCCCATTTTGGAGTTATTCTGTCTGCCTTAATACCTTAATCAAGTTGAATGTTTTGTTCTTTCCTCATATTTAAAATATTTTAATGTCTTAATTGAGACTTGCAGGGTCAATAAAAACAAATATCCCCTCCGGACATCACTTTTGGCCACTACTGTATATAATAAACACAAAACATGAACTGTGTCAGGTGTTGGTGTGTGTGTTTTTGTTCACCTGGGGTGTTTTCTGCTCTGGTTGATGGCAGTCTCCACCCTCTCCACCTGTGCATGCAAAAGACTTGATAAAGAAACTGGGACAAAGACTCTATAAAGACACACACACACACACACACACACATTGTTTTTTAACATCTCTCTCCTCTCTGTCTCTCTCTTTCTGTCTGTCTGTAGGATGTGTTCACAGCGGAGTGTAAGTTTAAGGAGAGTGTGTTTGAGAATTATTACGTGATCTACTCGTCTACGCTGTACCGCCAGCATGAGAGCGGACGCGCCTGGTTCCTCGGACTCAATAAAGAAGGAACTATCATGAAGGGAAACCGGGTCAAGAAAACTAAACCGTGTTCACACTTCGTGCCCAGACCCATTGAAGGTGAGGACACACACACACACACACACATACACACACAAATATATGAATAAGTAGGGCTGGGTGATGCATGAAATATTAACAATATGATATTATTTTGTTGACAGTGTTAGAGTAGATTTATAAGTATAAGTGTGTGTTCACACTTGTAGTTCAGTTCTCTTGGTTCTTTTGGTCTGGACCAAAAAAGAAAATAATACATTTATTCTTGATTTACTTAGCATTCACACTGCCATTTTTAAGACCAAGCCTAAAGATACAAAACAAAAAAATATAGCTGCAAGCAATGATGACGGGTCCAAGCCTTGGCACCAATATGCGTTTAAAGTGGGAAAATGCATAAAGTCATTTGAATGTGCCACATTTACTGCAGCTAGCTGCATACCTGATAAAAGGATTATGTATGAACAATTTTGTTTTATGCAATAAGAGTTTCTTCAACCCTGTTGATAAAATAGGCCTATGCTGCCATCTAGCATTTATACTATGTATGACATTTGATTTTTTTATTCAACCAGATAGCAGTAATCTGACTTTTTTTAACTTATACTTACTTCTTGAATTTGGCTATTAAGGCGTTCAGAATGCACTGAACATCCGAAACATTGCTTTGTGCTAAATGCGCTTGTTGTATGTGCGTAGATATGATGGTATTTTTACCAGCTAAGAACTCATAAAGAGCTTATAAAATGTGTAAATGAGTCAAAACAGTGGCAGGAATTCCTCCGTTACACACATAAATATCTGTTGCATCTCTGATTTCAACCTTAGTTGAATAAAATGTTTGAAAAGTTTGAATAATTTACACAAATTAGTTTTTGACTGTTTGTTTAAATGAATTAGTTCAAAATTCAAGCTGAATTCATTTGTCATTACTCAGTCAGAAATGTTCTTTGTGTGGCATTTTAATTGCATAAAAATGTTTTAGCAAAAATTATTTAGCCCATGTAGATAAAAATTGCTGTTTATTTCTTTTTTTTAATCACTGCCTATTAATAAAGCTGTAATAATATAAATATTCATCCTTGTGTTAATTGATTGAAATAAAGATTTCTACTGCATTTTATTTTTAAAAAAAGACGTAAAATTATATTTATTACATATCTTAGATTTTATTTAGGGATGCACAATATATCGGCGACTTTATTTAGGGATGCACGATATATCGGCTGCAATATCGGTATTGGCCGATATATGTTCATTTTTAATGTTATCATTATCAGCACGATAAGAAAATTTGGCCGATATATTAAAGCCTATAAATAATGGATTACTTCCTTCAGATGTGCACTGTTTTCGCCTTGATGGTTTTAAAAAGCTTGAAATATGATTGAAATCACTTCAAAAAGGAAATTAAGTGCAACATGTACAGCGCAAGTCTGTCATATACACTACATGATATTATAATGAGAACATTATAATTGTGTGTTTGGGACATGGTTTTTAATGGTGGGACTTTTTGTCAGCAGGCTCTCAAAAATTATATGAAAAATTGGATTTAGATTTATCAGCCAATATATCAGTTATCGGCTTTCAAATATAAAGAATTATCGGTTATCAATATCGTCCAAAATTTTCATATTGCATCCTTAATTTTATTATATTTCACATCACTGGCAATTTGCTTGAAATTATGATTCCTTTGCAATAGGGATGCACCGATATGAACATTTTGGCCAATACCGATAATTCGTTATATTTGAAAGCCGATAACCGATATATTGGCCAATAAATCTAAATCTAAATTTTTGAGAGCCTGATTACAAAAACAAAAGTCTCACCATTAAAATCCACGTCCCAATAACACAATTATAATGTTCTCATTATAATTTTATGTAGTCTATATGACAGACTTGCATTGCACATAACTGACACTTAACTGAATTTTCCTTTTTGAAGTGATTTCAATCATATTTCAAACAATTTAAAACCATCATGATGGACAGTGTGAGTCTGAAGTGTCTCAGCTGAAATAATCCATTATTTATCAGCCTTAATGTATCGGCGAAATTTTCTTTTTGGGCCGATAACGATAACATTAAAAATGAACATATATCGGCCGATACCGATATGGTGGCCGATATATTGTGCATCCCTACTTTGCAGTGTGTGTGTATATATAATGATCAAAAGACTGAGAAATACTGAGAATTTTTTATTCTGCTCACATTATATATTTATATAACTTGGAAATTTGACAATTTTCAATTTTTCAATTGAACTGTTCACTCAAATACCGCACTATTAATGCATCACTAGTTGCAAAAAAACACTTGTGTTTACTAATAACGTTCTATATGTGTTTGTTTCTCTGTCTCTCAGTGTGTATGTATAAGGAGCCGTCGCTGCATGAAATTGACGAGAAGCAGCGGTCCAGGAAAAACTCAGGAACTCCCACTATGGGCACCAGGAAAGAGTTGAACCAGGACTCTACCGATCATGAAGGCTCATAGCCACACACACACACACACACACACACACACTGACCTGTAAATGTACACACACACACTCACACACACGGTGACCCCTGGAGCTGAATGCTTTCTTACACCCCAACAAATAACCGCAACTTCAGCATTGACAAACATCAAACGAAACAAAAATTAATGAAGTAACGTGAGAAAAACAAACAAAAAAACAAAAAACAAAGCTGAATTCTTGCCTGTGAGAATATTTTAGGAGTATCTGAAAATCAGGACATGATTTTACATTTTATGCAAAGTCTGGCAAGAGTCTGTTCGCGTCACATGCTCGTGGGAGACGCGGGAGGGTGTTTCTTTCGGGAGTCTGAGCTTTAAGCCATGTTCGATGATCACATGTTGATTTATGAATGCCAAAAGCACTTTCACTCACTGCTATATGTCGCTCAACTCATCAATATGGAATGTTCGCATCGATTGTGTCCTCCAATAATTGCTCTGTTTTTTATTCTGAGTGGGAGGGGCTTGTGAATTCTGCTGTCTGATTGGCTAAAGTGGGAAGGGTTCAGGAATTGCTCTGCTGATAGGCGCTGACAGTCATGTGACTTTACAGATCTGCTTCATCTCATTCCACTGTATGAAATGTGTTAAAGGGTCATATTCTACACTTCTGTAGCATTTTACTTCATATCCCCACTTATAATCATACTCAACCTTCAAAAATGTCTCTCATTTTCTGACCTTTCAAATGAAACAGACTTGCTACTGTACCTTTAAGACTTCTATATGTAAATGAACTGTTATGGTAAACATCAACATACCGGTGTAGTTCATAATGTCGTTTATTAGAGCGAGTCACTGGATGCTGGATAGATGTAAATGTGGGCGGTGATATGTTAATGAGCATATGGTTATGATGTCATAATGATTACGACTTCTGAACGACCCAGGTAATGGCGTAGTGAATGTTACGGATATCTACAGACCACATCAAAAAAGCAAGGAGAATTTTTTTTCCATGATGTCATGTGGTGTCTCGAATGTACTTAAAATCAAGCAGGGGGAGAGTGATGTATGGAAGCTTGTTTCCACCATTAAATAAAATTTATCTCACAATTCTGGCTTTTTTTTTCAGAATTGTGAGATATAAAGTCAGAATTGTGTGATATAGTTAGAATTGCGCGTTACAACGTCAGAATTGTAAATAGTCGCAATTCTGACTTTCTCTCACAATTCTGACTTTATAACGCGAGATATAAACACAATTGTCTTATAAAGTCAGAATTGCGAGATAAAAAATCAGAATTTTGAGTTATAGTCAGAATTGCGAGATATAAAGTCAGAATTGCGTGTTATAAAGTAAGAATTGTGTCTTATAAAGTCAGAATTGCAAGATAAAAAAGCTGAATTTTGAGTTATAAAGTCAGAATTGCACGTTATAAAGTAAGAATTGTGTCTTATGAAGTCAGAATTGCGAGATGAAAAGTCAGAATTGTAAATAGTCGCAA
The DNA here is from genome assembly GCF_018812025.1 of Megalobrama amblycephala. Lineage (NCBI taxonomy): Eukaryota > Metazoa > Chordata > Actinopteri > Cypriniformes > Xenocyprididae > Megalobrama > Megalobrama amblycephala. The sequence continues at coordinate 40,975,449 of NC_063059.1, read as the reverse complement.
TTCTGACCTTCTTGCAGTTGCATTTTTATCACGCAATTCTGACTTTATCTCACAATTCTGACTTTATAACTCGAGATATAAACACAATTGCAAGATATAAAGTCAGAATTGTGAAATATGGTCAGAATTGCGAGATATAAAGTCCGAATTGTGAGATATAAAGTCAGAATTTGACTTTCTTGCAATTGCGTTTTTATTACGCAATTCTGACTTTCTCACAATTCTGACTTTATAACGCGAGATATAAACACAATTGCGAGACAAAGTCAGAATTGCATGTTATTAAGTCAGAATTGCGAGATATAAAGTCAGAATTGCGAGATATAAAGTCAGAATTGTGTGATATAAAGTCAGAATTACGTGATATAAAGTCAGAATTGCGTGATATAAAGTCAGAATTGAGTGATGTAAAGTCAGAATTGCGTGATATAAAGTCAGAATTGCGAGATATAAAGTCAGAATTGTGTGATATAAAGTCAGAATTACGTGATATAAAGTCAGAATTACGTGATATAAAGTCAGAATTGCGTGATATAAAGTCAGAATTGCGTGATATAAAGTCAGAATTGAGTGATGTAAAGTCAGAATTACGAGTTATAAAGTCAGAATTGAGTGATATAAAGTCAGAATTGTGTGATATAAAGTCAGAATTGCGAGATATAAAGTCAGAATTTGACTTTCTCGCAATTGCGTTTTTATTACGCAATTCTGACTTTATATCTCGGAATTCTGACTTAATAACTCGGAATTCTGACTTAATAACTCGCAATTCTGACTTTATATCTCACAATTCTGACTTTATAACGCGAGATATAAACACAATTGCGAGTTATAAAGTCAGAATTGCATGTTATTAAGTCAGAATTGCGTGTTATTAAGTCAGAATTCCGAGTTATTAAGTCAGAATTCCGAATATTAAGTCAGAATTCCGAGTTATTAAGTCAGAATTGCGTGTTATTAAGTCAGAATTCCGAGTTATTAAGTCAGAATTCTGAGTTATTAAGTCAGAATTCCGAGTTATTAAGTCAGAATTCCGAGTTATTAAGTCAGAATTCCGAGTTATTAAGTCAGAATTGTGAGATATAAACTCGCAATTACCTTTTTTATTTTTTTTGTCTTGGCGGAAACAAGCTTCCGTAGTGATGTCATAATGGCGATGATGTCACAAAGACTGCGAGGGAATTTTGCGTTCAGTAAACGGAAGCGTCTGCTCTCATTTCACCATGGGCCTCCTGTTTTAAACCCTTCTCTCCGAGAGATCGGGGTATTTTAATCCTGCCAAAAGCACAGACTGCCCTCTGAGTATCTGAACTGGACTAAACCACTTTAAACCGGCACACAGTTATATGCGTGTGTGTTAGCAGAGGATATACTGCCCTAGCTTTCCCTCACTCAATGTTTTTTTAATCACTCCTCCTTAACTGTGTTCGGAATGGAAGACTAGCACACTGCTTACTGCGCAGTATATACTGAATACTGCCTCATATATTTTACAAATAGTGTGTGAAACAGTGCACTTGCAATGGTAAACGTTTCAAGCTGTAGTGTACTACATTTTTGTCACTATGTTGCATGTGTAATTCAGCAGGTGGCGAGTTACCATCTCTGAAATAAATACGGTTTTGCATGTTTAATCCAATTTTGTGTAAGACGTCCAATCAAAAAATGAGTCAAGAAAAGTGTAGTTCACTGTAAATGAAAGGTTGAATGCATTGCATTGCGACTAATTTGAATTAACGACTAAATTGAGTAGAGCTGAAATGAGTTTTGCAACATTAATACTGTTATTTTCTTGTTTATTACTGTGAAGCTGCTTGGAAACAATCTGTGCTGTATATAAATAAATGTGCCGTTTAGCTTTAGGAGAATGTCTCATGCCATGCGTACAGAACATTTGCATACTGTATACAGTATACATACTATATACTGCAGAAAGAGTGAGATTAGTGTGCTGGTATGCCATTCTGAACACAGCCACAAGGAAACTGTCGCTCAGCATGTTTCTGATTGGTCACTTGAGTCCAGGTTCCTTCCCCTTTAAATGCGATCTGCCTGTTGATTGGTCAGATCCATCGATGTAAGGCCAGCTGTCGTTGAACACTGGGTTTATGAGACGTCTTCCATTAGTGGAGCTGCACCAGCATCTACAAGGGGGGTCAAAGGTCAGGGTCCCGTTAGCGGTATGAGAGACTAAAGATGTCATTGCCATGCTGAAATGATCTTCTGCTGACCTGAGAAGTTACTTTGTGTTTGCTGATGTTTGCACCTTAAATTCTGAACACGTTCATGTTCATTATGTAAAGAGATCTGAATAAAGCATTAAACCTGCCACAGGAGGAAAATATCATTTAAAAATAAAAAAAGATTAAACTCTGCTCTGATTTCAGGTGTTCTTTCTGCACATCAGCACAAATACACTGTGGTCTAGTTTCACAGACAGGGCTTAGATTAAGCCAGGATCAGGCCTTAGTTCAATTAGGATTTAAGTAGCTTTTATAAACGTACCCTAGAAAAAAATATTACTGGTGTGTATCCTGAGACAAAACAATGGCACTAACATATTTTAATATACGTCAATACAAGTTTCTTTCAGTTAAAACAGCTCAAACATGCATTTTAGTCTAAGACTAGCTTAAGCCTGGTCTGTGAAACTGGGAATCAGTACTTCAGCGCTGTTCCCAAACTCTTTTTTTGTTAGTGATTACTACAGAGTGTGTTTCTCTTCTAAAGGCACGTTCACTCCAAGAATGCTTAAATGTATTAGCATCCACACTAACGCACAACGTTCTGTTTATTATAAATGCACGCTTTTTAAACTTGAGTGGATTCTGAGTGTTTTTATCAGTAACTGATTTTATCAGTCATCATCTGGGAAAAATCGTTCTGAGAGCGATTCCAACAAAATCATATGGAAGCCCATTTCCACCACAAAAGAAAAAGGTTGTGCTTTGGTAAATCTTAATTTTGACATTACAAAAAAAGTCATATTAAAACAAGGACTCATTGAGAACAGCCTGTGTATGTCCTGGGGCCTGTACCATGAAACTGGATTAGCTGGCTAGCCAGGTAAGTTTCAGATTACTTTGTGCCAATCCTGGGTTTTAGATATCATGAATATGACTTGGCTTTTAGTGGTGTTCATCACCGTAATAATTTACGCTCCACGGCTAACCTACTCTAGGGCAGGTTTTGCTCTGAGCAAGAGATCTCAAACCGAAATTGGGCCAATGGGATGTGAGCAAAGTGACACTGACATCCAAGTCACTCCCCCAGTTTCTCTTCCTCCAAATTAAAGGACAATATAAATTTAATAAAATTGTCAGAATTATTTTATGATTTATATAATTATTATATGATCGATATTATTATTAATCCATTACACACAAGCAATTTTAGTTTAACAGTTATTATTATTCATTTAAACTAAATGCTTATTAATATATACAGATCATATGTAATATAAATAAGCTGTAGAATCAAGAGATAACTCTTTAAAAATTACTACATGTGATCTTATATGTTTCAGTCTCTATCACTATTATCAACTATATAAACTTCACAGGTTTCACTTGCACTGATAGAGCAAGATAATTTCTTTTATTTGTCCTCTTTCATGGACAAGTATTTTCATCAGTGTAAATGCGTTTAAATTCTTTATTTTCTTTAATCTTCAGCAAGAGTTTTGAATCGCGCTGGGCCTGGCTCTCAGTTGCAAGGCATGTGATTGGCTGCTTTGCCACTGATGTCACGGATTCGTGTGCACGCGCTCCACAAACTGGATCAAAGCCTGTTGACAGAAAAAGTTGATGATCAGCATCATGGTACCAACAAAGCCGGACTGAAGTGGTTTGGTTTGGTCAACTTGAACTATTTGAACTATACTTGGTCAACTATTCTTATAGCCCTGAGTTTGTTCAACTAACATCATGGTACAGGCCCCTGGACACTCAAATCCTTTCATTATGATGTAACTTGTAACAATCTTATGTAGGCTAAATAAGATATTCATTGTACAGTCAGCTTAATCGATTAGCAGAAGTTTGTGAGATCGCGATGAATCAAGATGAGTGACAGCTTACTGATTATAAAAGGAGTGCTTTTATACATGCTTTCTAGGCAATAATAATCCATTCAGAATTTGAAGAAAATGTATGTTTTGCTGCATTAGGTAAGGCAATAGTTAGGCTGTTTATTATTCAAACTGGCTGCCATGCCAAATCAAGCATATGCTTGCCTGTTCAAATAGTGGTTTGTGAACATAGCCACTTTAATAACAAGAGTGTTTATGCTGGGATGTGTAGGTTATTGAAAGGCGACATGCCTTACTATTTCATGACATTCTATTAAATGTGTTTTTAAGGAGGAATCGCATCTAGCCTTATTTTGGTTCACCCTCCGTCTATGCATATAAACTTCACGAAGTGGGACGCACTTCAAAATGGCGGCGGGGAAGTGCTTAGGCAAGAGTGTCTAAAAGCGAAGTCGAACGCAGCCCTGGCTGCAGCCTTCAGAACGGGGCGAGGCTACACGTGTCGCTTCGCCCCATACTTACTCTGATTGGCTCGATCTTCTTTCATAGGCATACATGATAGACCTTATTCACAGCAGCGCCACCTTTGATTCTTAACGGGAATGAAAGCGAGGCTATGAGGGATAGACTTATATCTCTTCAGTGGGTTGGACTGTTATTTAATGTGTTTTTGGATTTTTCTGCTGACAAAACACAAAAAAAATATCTTTCCAAGAAATTTAAGTAGACAAAAAAGTGCAGACAACATGAGCTGTGGAAAATTACACTATAAGAGATCTCAGAGCTTTAAACTGATTTTTACAGCGGATTATATTAAAAACACGGTAAGTCTGTCCCTCACAGCCTCGCTTTCATACCTGTCACAAAAACATTAATAAAATATACTGATCCAGGAAAAAAAGAGGTTTCTAATGTGACACGAATAAGATCAGTCTGACATTAGGCCTGTTTTGAATTATTAGAGCACACTTGATCTGAGAATATCATATTACTCCCAGATCTTAGCTCATTTGAGCAGGACAAGACCAAATCAAGTGTTTATTGTTCACTTGAATCGGTTGTTAACTGCTGCAAATTTAATCTTCTGATCAGTCGAATTCACAAATGAACCATACAATGTTATTGTCACAGATCCCCTGTCTCCCTGGACTACTATTCCCATGATCCTCCTGTTCTCCACACCTGCACTCACTTCCCTCGTCATCTCCCCATCATCACTCATCACCTGCACCTGGACTTGATTACCCTCACTGCCTTTATATTGCACTCACTCCCTTCACTCCTCATCCGTTCTCTGTTGTGTTATGTTTGCGTTTGGTGTTCCCTGCCTTTGTTTGATTAAAGTATCTAATGTTATTGTGGAAATCCGTATATGCCTCATCTCTACACCAGCAACTGTAACAAGAATCGGCTCAAAAGATTCACTCACGAAAAGGACATCACTATCGGGTCTCGAAAACTCGATTTCTTCACTTTAAAGAGGAACGACATGTTTTCCTTAAGGGAAGGAAAAAGTCTGATATTATGCTTTGCACTGTAGTGAAAAAAAGAAAGTTTCATAAAACTAAATGAACAAGGCAGACACATTGGCCTATTGCAGTGTCACTTCCTTACACAACTGCACCCAACATGGCTCATAAAAACCAATAACAACTTCTGTAACTATGGCCCTGTTTACACCTGGTATCGCATCACAAGTAGACGAGGGAGACACATACCTGTTTTCTCTTTTGTCCACTTTCAACCACTTCTGTCCTGACTTCTTCGAGGGGAGGGTTTAGGGTCTTTTGAGCATCTACAATATTAAAGCAATCTAATCAAATGCATTTTCGACTACCTCTGGAGGTGGTCAAAAGTGGACAATCTCAAATCGTTTTAGACCCCATTTACACCTGTAATTGCGATTGGATCGACCAAAACGCATCTTAATATCAGCTGAAACAGGGCCTATAAGTGTTAATGACATATAATAATGACACAACTTTTTCATTTCCTTTCTCATACTATGGTGATAGTAAGTAATCACATTTCATGAATCATTTCATTCATAATTCATTCCTCTACCTGATAACCTGACCCTCCTGCTGTGGACAATCAACCAATATATTTTTAATTGTCGTGTTTTTGTGTTAGCCTAAGACCAGCTTTATTTAGCAAAACAACAGTTTCAGGGATATTGCTAATGTTCTTTCTACCGTGCATTATAATTAAGGCTTTGTGAAACAGCTTTTCCAGTTCATTCCAGTTTTCCTGAATAACATGTACTCTGTCCTACAAACACATGTCTTATCATGTATGCCTATGAAAGAAGATCGAGCCAATCAGAGTAAGTATGGGGCGAAGCGACACGTGTAGCCTCGCCCCGTTCTGAAGGCTGCAGCCAGGTGTACTTTGTCTCTATGTTTTTTATTGAATCATATCGCTACTGCTAACACGGCGCCATTTTGTGGCCGCCCCACCCCTGAATGTCTGTAGGGTTTGACACGAAGAACAGAACCACCTCTGCTTTGACAACCGCCATATTAAACACAAAAGAAGAACCCTTCTCGGCTGTACACTGGAGCACCTGGTCTTGGTAAATGGGTCTTGTAATGGAAATCACAAGGAGCAGCTCGAACACGTCCTCACCTGCACTCAAAGGTAGACAAACATCTGAAACATTCGACATCTTTAACAGCAGTGATCGACAGTTAGAAGAACGGCTAACATTGGCAGTAACCTGCTTGATCAGGAAATCAGATAAAGGAAGCATTTGTCCTCTCATTATCCATTCACGCTACGATTTATTCTATAATTAACTCGAAATGCGAATAATAAATTTTATGAGCTATGTGAAAATAATTTAAAAAAAATAAGTGTGCATGTTTGTTGGTAAAATCTAGAGGATTGCGTTCTAGTTTACACTGTGAATTTGCTATTGAAAAAAACATGTTTTATTATGTTTTTTTTTTTTATTAACATTCATTATAAAATCCAAATGAGGAACTTTTCTATTAATAGTGCTTCACACAAACATTTTAGACAATTCAACAAAAACTATGATCATAAAGAAAAATAATCTTATTAAAAGGGTTTTTTTTTTTTTTTTTTTGCATAAGGAATGGTCACATGTGGCTGTTTTTTTTTCCAGGAAGGAGGATGGGCTAACTGAGCTTGTGAATATCCTCACTGTAGCTCATTCCTGATTGGGGGAATAAGCCACCCATCCCAACTCTCACACACTTTTCTGATATAGACTTCGATTTACGGTTCCTCAAAACAACAACGAAAAATAATAATAATAAATTCTCGCCGTGAGCAGGATTCGAACCTGCGCTGGTGAAACCAATTGGATCTTAACCCTCTGGGGTCTGAGGTGTTTCTTGGGCCCTAGAGATGTTTTGACATGCCCTGACATTTGTGTTTATTTTACTTACTTATAACATTTCCATGTCTAAAGTCTGATAAAACTGTATTCATCACAAACTCTGCTACAATAATATGTGAGCAGCATGTATGTAAAAGTTTGTATTTTTGAGAAAATGACATTTATGCATGGTTAGTGAAAAAAAAATATGTTTACGTCACTGAAATAAGGCCATTAAACACATACTGAACATTTGTTCACAAGACTTTTGAGAACTTGATCTTGTAGCCTAGAGATTTTACTACAAAATGATGTGACAATCATCCTTTCTACTCATTCACATAAAATAATATATTGATTTATCTTTTGTCAGACACTTTTTGTGTTCGAAAGGCTGTATGCGAGGGAGTGCCAATGGCCATGAATATTGATATGATTCACACCCGGGAAGACAAAGACACTCCCCTAATAGACCAAGGTGAATGTGACTGAAGGCAAACAAAAGAAAGAATGTGGCGAGATGAAAAAATGTTTGTGTGTGTGTAGTTTATTTACAAGACAACGTAATCAAAATATACATAATGAAGGTCAAAGGCACATTACTGATCTAAACACTGATCTTGAACAGTCGCGCACCTTTGTGCCATTCCTGGAAACAGATCCTGTACAAAGAAAAATTCACCTGCTTTTTTTCACTGAAGAAAAAACTGCCCCACCATCAGTAGTCCATGATGGAGCTCATTTGACCATGTTTCATGTAGATTAAATGTCTGTGTTCACACTGTGAAATCCAACAGTTGTTCTAACTAACAGTTAACTTTACTTAATGTCTTAAATTAATTGTAAAAATCTAGTAATCTGTACCATTCAGATACTATGCCTTGGTTACTCAGAAAAACCAAGTTAAGAGTAATTTGTTTGTTTTGAGTGCCATTTTGTCAAGCAAAAAAGACATCACATAAGCTGACTTCATAAAATGGTGTTGATTTTTCCGAAAATGTTTTTGTTTGAACTCCATTATGGTGATTAGTGTTTCCTTTGGTTGGGCACTTGGAACTTCATTTATATATTACTGTAATTCTCTTCCTATTGATACAGCGATGCAACAAAAATCACAGTTATTTGGTTTCAAAGGAAGGGAAGTAATAATAGATTGACCTAGGGTGACCTAAATAAATCATTAACTAGTCTATTTTTCATGTCGAACAATGATCTTTTAATTTTTTTTTTTTTTTTTTTTGCTGACACTTACGTCATAACACCTTGTGAAACTTTTAATTGGGTTGATATAATGTTTGTGACAAGCAATTGACCATGCTTGAGTCACACACAGACTTCAACATTCAGCATGCAAAACACGATGGTTTCAATTAACTTTATTATTATTATTATTAATTGTAACAATAACAATTTTATTTGTTCTTTTTGTTGTGATACTTCTGACACAAGACAGCAAATAAAATTGGCAAATAAAATTAAAAAGAATTCTAAAATAGCAGTTGCATCATTTGTTCATGCCGCAATGCACTCTGGGAGTCAGTAATTCTGAGTAGCTGTACAAGAGTAAGAAGTAAATTATCAAGTACTCTCTACAGTTTGGTTTTAGTTACTAGAACTCTCCTGTATGTGAACTATACTAACTAAGCATTGTACAAAAATAATGTGTATGATCCTAAACTAGCATAAGTTATTCACTTATGCTCTGCTGTATCCTTATGTTACATATTTATCTGAACGCCTGTAATCAATCAGGCAAAAGCCCAGACGATTTATAACTTAAACAATGGTAGTTTGTACTTAACATTGAAACTCTGTTACCTTTTGGAAATAATCCATGAAAACAAATTGCGATTTGAGGAGCGTGCAGTAGTTTCAGTTGCATTCAGTTGTGCATTGTCTCAGAGATAGGCCTACTCTCACAATAGGGGGAGCATTCAGGGTGCGAATTACGGGACGGTTTGGGAGGGTCTGACCCCCCTAAAGAAGGCTTGATCCCCCTGAAGTACATCAAGACAAGATGTTTTTTAAAGATATTAGTACCAGTAGTATGAAGATACATTTCTAGCTTTGACTGATTTAAATTGTAATTTTGGACACCTTTGAAATATCAGCTGTTAAATTAAACGCGCTACAAAACCCTGTTCATTCAGGCACGTGCATTATGGCATGGACGAAAGAACATAATGTTTAAAATGCATATACACGGTTCAGTTGAATGATAACAAACCCTATTTAATGCTGTTAAAAAAAGTATGAAACCAACTGTTTACTGATAAAATCCATAACTTAACAACAACACTGAAATAGGAGCACACAGTTTATCTGTCAATCAATTGCATGTGAAAGTCGCGTTCATTACTATAGATAGATAGATAGATAGATAGATAGATAGATAGATAGATACTGTATGTGCCTTTGTGTAATTCGCACCCTGGGAGCATTATGAATATTCATATCAGCACCACCCAGTGGAAACCAAATCTTTCAAGAACTGAATATTTGGTAACACCGGATGATTACCATATTAATAGCCTGTGCTGCTTATGGGTGTGACACATTACAGATAATGAGCTCAGACAGGAAAGACTGTACTTGCATTGGTTTCATATGGACTACATTATCAGAGAATATATTTGATTGGTTTATTTAAAACCAAGACATTTCAAGCTTTCTATAGACATATTTCTTACGTCTGTGTGGCAAGTTTACACTGAGTTTCGATTCATTTTGTGCCGCATTTCAGGAAAAAGTTCACAGAGATCGAGACTACAGAACATGCAACCCGTTTGTTTTCTTTTTTTTACATAAGCACAAGGTTTTTGAGTGTACACAAATAAAAGCAGACCCTTTACAGGTTCAAATGATGTACTACTCTTACCTGTATGAAGAAAAATTATGGAGGATTTTAAGTTCTTTCCACTGTTATCAGGGAAAAAATGCAGGTGATTGAGCAGGCGCCTCCACCGACCGAAGAGGGTTAAGTCCAACGCCTTAACCACTCGGCCATCACGGCGATAAATTTTCCTCATTTGGATTTTATAATTAATGTTAATAAAAAAATATATAATAAAACATGTTTTTTTCAATAGCAAATTCACAGTGTAAACTAGAACGCAATCCTCTAGATTTTACCGACAAACATGCACATTTGTTTTTTTTAAATTATTTTCACATAGCTCATAAAATTAATTATTCGCATTTCGAGTTAATTATAGAATAAATCGTAGCGTGAATGGATAATGAGAGGACAAATGCTTCCTTTATCTGATTTCCTGAACAAGCAGGTTACTGCCAATGTTAGCCGTTCTTCTAACTGTCGATCACTGCTGTTAAAGATGTCGAATGTTTCAGATGTTTGTCTACCTTTGAGTGCAGGTGAGGACGTGTTCGAGCTGCTCCTTGTGATTTCCATTACAAGACCCATTTACCAAGACCAGGTGCTCCAGTGTACAGCCGAGAAGGGTTCTTCTTTTGTGTTTAATATGGCGGTTGTCAAAGCAGAGGTGGTTCTGTTCTTCGTGTCAAACCCTACAGACATTCAGGGGTGGGGCGGCCACAAAATGGCGCCGTGTTAGCAGTAGCGATATGATTCAATAAAAAACAGAGAGACAAAGTACACCTGGCTGCAGCCTTCAGAACGGGGCGAGGCTACACGTGTCGCTTCGCCCCATACTTACTCTGATTGGCTCGATCTTCTTTCATAGGCATACATGATAGACCTTATTCACAGCAGCGCCACCTTTGATTCTTAACGGGAATGAAAGCGAAAATGAACAGGAATGAAAACTATTTTAGGTCTGTCTTATTTGTGTTACATTAGAAACCTCTCTTTTACTGGAGTAATATTTTATTAGTGTTTTTGTGACAGGTATGAAAGTGAGGCTGTGAGGGATACAAATAAGACAGACCTAAAATAGGTTAGAGATCAGTCTGACATTAGGCCTGTTTTGAATTATTAGAGCACACTTGATCCGAGAATATCATATTACTCCCAGATCTTAGCTCATTTGAGCAGGACAAGACCAAATCAAGTGTTTATTGTTCACTTGACTCGGTTTTTAACTGCTGCAAATTTAATCTTCTGATCAGTCAAATTCACAAATGAACCATACAATGTTATTTGTGAACTAGCTGAATGTAAAGAATCGTATCAAAAGATTCACTCACGAAAAGGACATCACTATCGGGTCTCGAAAACTCGATTTCTTCACTTTAAAGAGGAACGACATGTTTTCCTTAAGGGAAGGAAAAAGTCTGATATTATGCTTTGCACTGTAGTGAAAAAAAGAAAGTTTCATAAAACTAAATGAACAAGGCAGACACATTGGCCTATTGCAGTGTCACTTCCTTATACAACTGCACCCAACATGGCTCATAAAAACCAATAACAACTTCTGTAACTATGGCCCTGTTTACACCTGGTATCGCATCACAAGTAGACGAGGGAGACACATACCTGTTTTCTCTTTTGTCCACTTTCAACCACTTCTGTCCTGACTTCTTCGAGGGGAGGGTTTAGGGTCTTTTGAGCATCTACAATATTAAAGCAATCTAATCAAATGCATTTTCGACTACCTCTGGAGGTGGTCAAAAGTGGACAATCTCAAATCGTTTTAGACCCCATTTACACCTGTAATTGCGATTGGATCGACCAAAACGCATCTTAATATCAGCTGAAACAGGGCCTATAAGTGTTAATGACATATAATAATGACACAACTTTTTCATTTCCTTTCTCATACTATGGTGATAGTAAGTAATCACATTTCATGAATCATTTCATTCATAATTCATTCCTCTACCTGATAACCTGACCCTCCTGCTGTGGACAATCAACCAATATATTTTTAATTGTCGTGTTTTTGTGTTAGCCTAAGACCAGCTTTATTTAGCAAAACAACAGTTTCAGGGATATTGCTAATGTTCTTTCTACCGTGCATTATAATTAAGGCTTTGTGAAACAGCTTTTCCAGTTCATTCCAGTTTTCCTGAATAACATGTACTCTGTCCTACAAACACATGTCTTATCATGTATGCCTATGAAAGAACATCGAGCCACAGTAAGTATGGGGCGGAGCGACCCATTCTGCAGGCTCAGCCAAGTGTACTTTGTCTCTCTGTTTTTTATTGAATTATTTTATTGAAACTGCTAACACGGCGCCATTTTGTGGCCGCCCCACCCCTGAATGTCTGTAGGGTTTGACACGAAGAACAGAACCACCTCTGCTTTGACAACCGCCATATTAAACACAAAAGAAGAACCCTTCTCGGCTGTACACTGGAGCACCTGGTCTTGGTAAATGGGTCTTGTAATGGAAATCACAAGGAGCAGCTCGAACACGTCCTCACCTGCACTCAAAGGTAGACAAACATCTGAAACATTCGACATCTTTAACAGCAGTGATCGACAGTTAGAAGAACGGCTAACATTGGCAGTAACCTGCTTGTTCAGGAAATCAGATAAAGGAAGCATTTGTCCTCTCATTATCCATTCACGCTACGATTTATTCTATAATTAACTCGAAATGCGAATAATTAATTTTATGAGCTATGTGAAAATAATTTAAAAAAAACAAATGTGCATGTTTGTCGGTAAAATCTAGAGGATTGCGTTCTAGTTTACACTGTGAATTTGCTATTGAAAAAAACATGTTTTATTATATATTTTTTTATTAACATTAATTATAAAATCCAAATGAGGAAAATTTATCGCCATGATGGCCGAGTGGTTAAGGCGTTGGACTTAACCCTCTTCGGTCGGTGGAGGCGCCTGCTCAATCACCTGCATTTTTTCCCTGATAACAGTGGAAAGAACTTAAAATCCTCCATAATTTTTCTTCATACAGGTAAGAGTAGTACATCATTTGAACCTGTAAAGGGTCTGCTTTTATTTGTGTACACTCAAAAACCTTGTGCTTATGTAAAAAAAAAGAAAACAAACGGGTTGCATGTTCTGTAGTCTCGATCTCTGTGAACTTTTTCCTGAAATGCGGCACAAAATGAATCGAAACTCAGTGTAAACTTGCCACACAGACGTAAGAAATATGTCTATAGAAAGCTTGAAATGTCTTGGTTTTAAATAAACCAATCAAATATATTCTCTGATAATGTAGTCCATATGAAACCAATGCAAGTACAGTCTTTCCTGTCTGAGCTCATTATCTGTAATGTGTCACACCCATAAGCAGCACAGGCTATTAATATGGTAATCATCCGGTGTTACCAAATATTCAGTTCTTGAAAGATTTGGTTTCCACTGGGTGGTGCTGATATGAATATTCATAATGCTCCCAGGGTGCGAATTACACAAAGGCACATACAGTATCTATCTATCTATCTATCTATCTATAGTAATGAACGCGACTTTCACATGCAATTGATTGACAGATAAACTGTGTGCTCCTATTTCAGTGTTGTTGTTAAGTTATGGATTTTATCAGTAAACATTTGGTTTCATACATTTTTTAACAGCATTAAATAGGGTTTGTTATCATTCAACTGAACCGTGTATATGCATTTTAAACATTATGTTCTTTCGTCCATGCCATAATGCACGTGCCTGAATGAACAGGGTTTTGTAGCGCATCTAATTTAACAGCTCAGGTAAAGTTAAAGGTATTTCAAATGTGTCCAAAATTACAATTTAAACCAGTCACAGCTAGAAATGTATCTTCATATCACTGGTACTAATTTCTTTAAAAAACATCTTGTCTTGATGTACTTCAGGGGGATCAAGCCTTCTTTAGGGGGGTCAGACCCTCCCAAACCGTCCCGTAATTCGCACCCTGAATGCTCCCCTATTGTGAGAGTAGGCCTATCTCTGAGACAATGCACAACTGAATGCAACTGAAACTACTGCACGCTCCTCAAATCGCAATTTGTTTTCATGGATTATTTCCAAAAGGTAACAGAGTTTCAATGTTAAGTACAAACTACCATTGTTTAAGTTATAAATCGTCTGGGCTTTTGCCTGATTGATTACAGGCGTTCAGATAAATATGTAACATAAGGATACAGCAGAGCATAAGTGAATAACTTATGCTAGTTTAGGATCATACACATTATTTTTGTACAATGCTTAGTTAGTATAGTTCACATACAGGAGAGTTCTAGTAACTAAAACCAAACTGTAGAGAGTACTTGATAATTTACTTCTTACTCTTGTACAGCTACTCAGAATTACTGACTCCCAGAGTGCATTGCGGCATGAACAAATGATGCAACTGCTATTTTAGAATTCTTTTATTTTATTTGCTGTCTTGTGTCAGAAGTATCACAACAACTGTGATTTTTGTTGCATCGCTGTATCAATAGGAAGAGAATTACAGTAATATATAAATGAAGTTCCAAGTGCCCAACCAAAGGAAACACTAATCACCATAATGGGGAGTTCAAACAAAAACATTTTCGGAAAAATCAACACCATTTTATGAAGTCAGCTTATGTGATGTCTTTTTTGCTTGACAAAATGGCACTGAAAACAGCCAATTACTCTTAACTTGGTTTTTCTGAGTATCCAAGGCATATTATCTGAATGGTACAGATTACTAGATTTTTACAGTTAATTTAAGACATTAAGTAAAGTTAACTGTTAGTTAGAACAACTGTTGGATTTCACAGTGTGAACACAGACATTTAATCTACATGAAACATGGTCAAATGAGCTCCATCATGGACTACTGATGGTGGGGCAGTTTTTTCTTCAGTGAAAAAAGCAGGTTAACTTGTTTCTTGTACAGGATCTGTTTCCAGGAATGGCACAAAGGTGCGCGACTGTTCAAGATCAGTGTTTAGATCAGTAATGTGCCTTTGACCTTCATTATGTATATTTTGATTACGTTGTCTTGTAAATAAACTACACACACACAAACATTTTTTCATCTCGCCACATTCTTTCTTTTGTTTGCCTTCAGTCACATTCACCTTGATCTATTAGGGGAGTGTCTTTGTCTTCCCGGGTGTGAATCATATCAATATTCATGGCCATTGGCACTCCCTCGCATACAGCCTTTCTAACGCAAAAAGTGTCTGACAAAAGATAAATCAATATATTATTTTATGTGAATGAGTAGAAAGGATGATTCTCACATCATTTTGTAGTAAAATCTCTAGGCTACAAGATCAAGTTCTCAAAAGTCTTGTGAACAAATGTTCAGTATGTGTTTAATGGCCTTATTTCAGTGACGTAAACATATTTTTTTTTTCACTAACCATGCATAAATGTCATTTTCTCAAAAATACAAACGTTTACATACATGCTGCTCACATATTATTGTAGCAGAGTTTGTGATGAATACAGTGTTATCAGACTTTAGACATGGAAATGTTATAAGTAAGTAAAATAAACACAAATGTCAGGGCATGTCAAAACATCTCTAGGGCCCAAGAAACACCTCAGACCCCAGAGGGTTAAGATCCAATCGGGTTTCCCAGCGCAGGTTCGAATCCTGCTCACGGCGAGAATTTTTTGTTATTATTATTTTTCGTTGTTGTTCTGAGGAAGCGCAAATCGCAGTCTATGTCAAAAAAGTGTGTGAGAGTTGGGACGTTATTCCCTCAATCAGGAATGAGCTACAGTGAGGATATTCATACTGCACAAGGTCAGTTAGCTCAACAGCAAATCCACAGCATAAACTAGAACACAATCCTCTAGATTTTACTGACAAACTTGTTTTTTAAAACTATTTTCACATAGCTCATAAAATTAATTAATTTTAGTTTGAAGATCTGTCAAGTTTAACAAGGTTTCAGTTTCGACATCACTAGTTTTTATCTGATTTCCTGAACAAGCAGGTTACTGCCAATGTTAGCCATTCTTCTAACTCTGTGTATGGTCGATCACTGCTGTTAAAGATGTCGAATGTTTCAGATGTTTGTCTACCTTTGAGTGCAGGTGAGGACGTGTTCGAGCTGCTCCTTGTGATTTCCATTACAAGACCCATTCACCAAGACCAGGTGCTCCAGTGTACAGCCGAGAAGGGTTCTTCTTTTGTGTTTAATATGGCGGTTGTCAAAGCAGAGGTGGTTCTGTTCTTCTTCCTTACGACGTGTCAAACCCTACAGGCATTCAAGGTTGGGGCGGCGACAAAATGGCGCCGTGTTAGCAGTTTCAATAAAATAATTCAATAAAAAACAGAGAGACAAAGTACACCTGGCTGAGCCTGCAGAATGGGCTGTTACAATATCTTCAGTTCCTGAAATATTCCGTCCCACTGGTGGCGCTTACACAAATATTCATGATATTCTCCTATTGTGTGCGTGTCCTTGAGACAACGCACAAGCAAATGAAACTGAAAATATTAGTACACGCTCCTCAAATTGCAACTGTTTAATAGATTATTTCGAAAAGGTAATAAAATATTCCTTTGGAATATAAACCCTTCGTTTTGATGACAGTCTTCATGCCAGCAGCTACTTAAAGAATGATATTTTTGTTTAAAATATTATAATTATGATAGGAAATTATAGTTTAGTTTCGTTTTATTTAAAGGCAGCACGAAACCCTGAAATGTGTCAAACATAACACATACTCAAACAACCTTATGTAGCCTACCTGATATAAAACAATTTCAAAACCAGTCAAATAAAATAATTGTGATAATAATATAATTTTTTTCTGAGATAATACAGCACAAATACACAGAAAAAATAGACAGCTACTTTACAAGATGACGTTATACTTGTTAATATCACCAATGTCATAATATGGTTTTGTTTTGCTTTTGTGATTTTCCACATTATACTCATCAATCATCTGGTAAAGTCACTGTCTGTTTCAGACTGGATGTGAGAGCTGAAGTCTTGGATAGCTCTGGCAGTGTGTGATCCGGACATCCATGAAGGCTGTTCCCGAGTGCCAAGGCCCTGTTTTAATATTTACCTCAGAACCTCACGTTTAGCATTGCTTCTTTTCACACATTGTTTTGAATGTCTTTTCAATTTGTGTTACATTCATAGAGTAATAACTTATGTACTTGTTATAACATTCAATGTATTAATATTTATATAGGCTAACTGGATTTGTTTTTGTTTGTTTGTTTGTTTGTTTGTTTTGTGTTTTTTTAAAACACAAATAAAGAAAAGTCAATTTTCAGGATAATATTTTAAAGATAATTTTGTGCATTCCAAATAAGCTTTGCAGATCTTTAGAAAAGGTCTTAACAATGTTTGTCATGTTTTTCGATTATTTCACATGTACCTATAGGTCAGTCAAGGTCACGGTTACAATAACTTAGGACACTAAAGAGACCTTTCTACTGACTCTGAAAAACACCAGAATAAAGAAGCCCAGGGTCTCTGATCACCTGTGTGGACGTGCCTTAATCCTGCTGCAGGAGGCAAGAGGACTGCAGATGTGAACAGAGCAATAAACTGCAATGTCTGTAATGTAAGATGCCTGAGACAGTGCTAAAGGGAGACAGAAGGACAGCTGATTGTCCTTCCAGTGCCAAACCACATGTGACCATAAGTCCCCCCAGACATGTTTGAGAATGTGAAATGCCTTGATGGAAGAGTGGAGTAACATCTCACAGCAAGAGCTGCAAATCTGGTGCTGCATGAGGATGAGATGCTCTGTAAAGCAGCTGATGCCACTTCAGACTTTCAGATGTTCATCAAACGTCTGTGAAATTTGTTCACTTTATGTCTCAGTTGTTGAATCTTTTTGTTTGTACAAATATTACACGTTGAGTAATTTGCTGGAAAAACAGCTGAAAAATGTGCACCAATATTGATTGAATAATAATCAAGAAATTAAGGTTGACATCGAATATTCACACCAGTCTATAGCTTATTTTTATTAGGACACAGATACATTTGTAGAGGTTTATTTCAAGTTGTCAACACTATGCAGTACTGTAGTCACAGAATGACAATGAAGGAAGCAGACTAATCAAACTATTCGAGAACTTTCTAAATCCTCAAATAAATAATAATAATAATTTAAAAAAAAAAAAAGCTAAACAGAAAACACATCAGTGTAAAACACGGTTATTGGCTTATGTTTGCTCTGCTGTATCCTTACGTTAATTGTTTATCTGAATGCCTGTGCTTTACTCAATTAGCTCAGGCGATTTATCATATTATGCATTGTTTTGTACATGTGAACTGTTGACTAACATTGGATATTTTATTACCTTTTCAAAAATAATCCATTAAACCGATGTGTTTTGAGGAGCGTGTACTAATATTTTCAGTTTCATTTGCTTGCGCGTTGTCTCAAGGACACGCCCACAATAGGAGAATATCATGAATATTCGCGTAAGCGCCACCAGTGGAACGGAATATTTCAGGAACTGAATATATTGTAACAGGGGCGAGGCTACATGTGTCGCTCCGCCCCATACTTACTCTGATTGGCTCGATCTTCTTTCATAGGCATACATGATAGACCTTATTCACAGCAGCGCCATCTTTGATTCTTAACGGGAATGAAAGTGAAAATGAATGGGAATGAAAACTATTTTAGGTCTGTCTTATTTGTGTCACATTAGAAACCTCTCTTTTACTGGAGTAATATTTTATTAGTGTTTTTGTGACAGGTATGAAAGCAAGGCTGTGAGGGATACGAATAAGACGGACCTAAAATAGGTTAGAGCTCAGTCTGACATTAGGCCTGTTTTGAATGAATAGATCTGACACTTGATCTGAGAATATCATATTACTCCCAGATCTTATGGCAGGTTTTTGAGCCCGTAAGTCATGACTTCAAATCACGACTTACGACTTTGTAGCGTTCCAGGAAAGTCACGCCAAACTGTGTAAAAGTGTAAACAAACCACATGGCGGACCATACGGGTCTTATGCTCATTAATAATTATTTCTATCGCCAAAGGTGCTTACTCCTTGTTTATTTGAGGGAAACAGAGGAGGAAAACGGCGCATTATGCAAGAGAAGCTGTTATACCTTTTATGGTAACACTTTAGAATACTGATCCTTCATTAATGAATAACTACACAGGAACAAATGAGTAATGCATTATTAACACTCTAGTAACTACTATTAACTAACAAGTAACTCTGATGAATGAATTAGTAAGTAATAGCGCTCAGTTGAAGGTGGTAGTTCACTATTAGCTAATCAGTAGTACCTCTAAGAGAACTACTAAGAACTACTATATACAGGTTCATAATTAACATAAATGATGCATAATGTATAATTAATTCTAAAGTAAAGGCCTTGGTAACCCACTAGTAATGAGTGAAGTATTACCAAATACTTAAGAAGGAATTACTAATTATTTGGATCAGTATTCTAAAGTGAAAAGCATGATAACTCTCTAGTAACTACTGAAGTCATTGTAAACTTTTGATGTTTTTGTATGTTTTTGTACAGTAATTCCTTATGATATATTTGGTAACACTTAAAGGGCATATTGCAGGTTAGAGCTTTAGTGATTCAATGTGTAGAAAAATAATGTATGAAATAGATTTTCTTGAAAAAACACGCATAAATACGCTACATAGGCTTCTGGAGTCGTTTTTTGTGAGAGAATTTTACTTCCGCATCTGAAAAATGCCAAATCGGACGTGACGTCACAGAAGGGAACGCGATCAATATAAACTATAGGAAAACAATGGATCGCAATGACATTTCGGATGCTGAGGAAATTGTAAATGCTTATTTATACTCGTATAACTAATCACAGCCATACAATTAGCCTGCTATGTGGTCAAGAGAGCAGGGACAGGCCAGAATTAGACAGAATAACGGTCAAAAGAGACAAATTGAGCTGTTGTGTGAGGAGAAGCAGTGGAGAACAGGACAGAGACCGGTGTTAGCTTATAGATATAACGTTAACGACATGTGCTCAGATCACAATATTGTACAGATTATTATCATGAATCAGGCAATAGCAAAGCTATTGGTCATCTATGAGTAGGCCTAACTGATTACTAATAACAGAAACGAATAAACTTTGATCAAGCGTATGTCACACGCGTTAATATCCGTCCACACTAACGTTACGTGATATAGCCGTTTCTCATCACGACTGATTTGGTAGTTAGCAAATGTAATAATCAAACACAAAACTTAAAATGTGCACCGTAAGTCTTCATCGAGCTGCATCTCTGACGGATCCGTGATCATGTCTCCCGCCGGCGGCCAAACATATAGTGTTAACTTACTGTATGTATTTCATGTTATCCTTTATTCATTAATTCTGTGTTATGAGTTTATTCCGTGCCCATTCACTGATTGTGTGAGGATGTATGACGCCGTGATTATGTAGTTGTGTGAACTTGAATGTATAAGTTTACATACATGGCATGCATGAAATTGGAGTATTTACATTACCAGCACATCATTCAAAACTGTTTTGTGTGAGTGTGAGACTGTATGCATGTGTACATAATTTGTATTCATCAGTGTTGAAATTGATTCAAGTAAAAACGGTGAAGAAGCATAGCGTGTGTAAGTTTATTCATTTAATATAATCATTTACAGAAGTATTACAACGTTGAACTCCATCATATCGCCAGGATGATAATCCTCCAGTCTAAAATGAACGCGTTTTTCGACGCAGATGCAGAAGTGAAGTCCCGTCTCTTCACCTGCACAAAACAAACCCCGGCACAGAAGATAGCAGCGTAGTTTTTCTGGTTAGTAAACTTCTGTACGCGATGTCCTGACAGGCTGAAGTTTGTGCAACCTCCACAAACACAATAATTTACCATTACGATGATAAATAGAATACAAAAACTACCGAAAACACACTGATTCACGGCCGCTGTTGCTAAATACCAATATATTCTGCACTGAATCAACACAGAGCTCTGCGAACATCTCCCTGTAGTGACGTAAAATGACGCGACGCTGAAAAAAAAGCGGTTTTTACAGAGACCGTCACTTTATCTACTAAATTAATGCCCTTATGTCTCGCAAAACATTTTTAAACCCTGCAGTACCTTTTTATATGGTATTTTTGTACAAGGTTATATATTCATCTCGAAAAAATTGTTAAACCTGCAATATCCACTTTAAGTTTAAGTCTTCCACTTTTTTCACAAAACCTTTGCTCTCTAGAAACCCAGTCAGTTTGGGTTCAAATTCTTTGAAGTTCAAGTATTAGCATTATAAACACTGAATTAATACAACATGAAATTAAATTAAGGACATGCATCAGAAAAATTGGGAATGTTGGACAATAAATATATAACAGAAAATAACAGCTTGATTTTGCAGTGTTGTATTTTAAAGCAAAAGTGTCCAAAAGTGTGAATTATGTGATAACGGACACAGCAATGCATCATGTATTATAAGATCATTATGTTTGTAGCGTGATCCATTAAAACGTACAATATAGCCTATTTCAATTCAGACCTAGATATTATTACTATTACTCCACTAGGTCTAAAATATTTTGTTCGCTGCAAACATTATCTTAAATGTATTAATTATTAATTTACTATTAATAGATGTGTAAAGTTGCATAATGGAAATACTCAATAAAGTAGGCTAACTACGTTACCTCAGATGGATGAATGTTTGGATTCCACTGGTAAAATAAAACATATATAAGACAATACAACATTTACTGTAGGATTCATACAATTTACTGGTGACTTAATTTAAAAAACTGTTCTATTGCGCTTCTGATTTGGGAGTGAAATTTGTCGATTTTGGGTGCGTAAGATGTGAAGGATTCAATGGTCCAGTTAGTATTTTCACCCCATAATGGCGGCCGCGCTACCGGAGCGCCATCTAGTGGCTATTACCCAAAAAGAATAAGAGTTTCGCCTCTTGGGTTCTAAGCTCTTTGCTGATAAAGGTGATGTATGTCGTTTCTGTGACTTTAGTGGCACCTAGCAGATTACAAAAATACAGCATATTTTGCAAACGCACCTTTCGCATGTCACGCCTCCATCGACTCAAACATCACAAAAACTCGTATTGCTTGTGAAAGCACGTCTCCGGTAAATGTAGGCTACTCTCAATAAAAGGTCCAACATATAGAGTACCTCAGGGATGACGTGTTTTTGTAGGCAAAACCCGGAAGCGAGTTAGCATTTTAGGACTTCTGGTTCCATGGCACTAAAGTCTATAGGTTTTTTGAATGGGTTTTTGCTAAATCGCCTGAAATAAGGTCTGTGGATAACAAAGCCTCTAAATACTTTCACGTTTTGATCTATGACATAAAACACACCAGTTATAACCCACTTGTTATTTTTCAAACCTTTATTGTGTCTTAAAACAACAGTTGCTAACAAGTTGCTAAAAGGGACTACTTCCTTTGGCGGGGACTTTAGATGCCATCATTAAAAACGGGACATTTGGACTGCATTTCTCATGAAAAAATGGATAAGTGTTCATACACAGCGCAGATCATAATCAGCGAGCATGTTTTTAAATAAAGTTGTTTTCGAAATAAAGTTTGAGGAAGCTTGGTGGTGGTGATGATGTTGATCTGTTGATCTCTTCAGCTGTAAATGTCTTTGGCTGTTAAAGTCTTTTGTTAATTATAATAAATTGACATGTTGATAAAACACACATAAGCAGTCTTTCAGAATGCTCTCAATTACATGTAGCCTGGATCAGTTGCATACTATATGCATTAGTGAGTGTGGCTGTGCTGATGGGGTAAGTAAATATGAGGCCGGGAGGGAAAAATCACAGTACTCACTACAAAAAAGTATTAGTGATATATATATCACTAATACTATAAAATAGTAGGCTATTTTTAGTTAAACTCCAGTGTTTAGGCTAGAGATGAGACTGAAGTTTATAGGTTATTTGAGTTGGTTTGAGTTGTACTGAAATGATGCTGTAACAGCGTGACTAATCATTTTTCAATTCTGAAGGATAAATGATTATAAAACAGACAGGAACAGATTCACAGAGAGGGTTTAAATGAAGCCTTTCTTCTCCTCAACACCAGAGGGTTTTAAGGGCTGATGTGTTCGACTCGACGGCGCTTGAAATGCAAAATAAATCCTCTCACACAGAGCTAAAATTAGCCTATTCTGAAAGCTCGGAGCTAATGACAGATGTTTGCATGAAACACTTTCTGCACTTTAAGCAAAACGTCTCTAGAGGATTCCTGAAGAGAAAGACACACGTCTGTCTCACCTGAGTTTATTTGAAGCAAATGTTTGCACGTGCTAGAGATGCTAATTCAGTTTTTCTGCTATAAACCCTCTGTTATGCATTATAACTTGTGACGGATATTTGGTAACGCATTGTCCTTGTTTCATATGCTTACTATACTTAATAACAGTACATTATAACCTACATAATTACCCGCATCTAGCTTTATATGATTTATATTTATGCTATTAAACGCCGCCCCCTGCTGGAGATCTGCTGAAGGCGCAGTGAGTGATGCCGCAGTGAAGCACGCGCGCGCGCGCGGGCGGAACGCGTTCACATGTGCCTTTGCAAATTCTGTAAACAAAACTCAAGGCGCATCATCAGTCTGCGGATGAAGAGCAAAAGGTCACCCTCTCGCTCATGGTTTATAACTCGCCAGGGTTTTGCACGTTAAAAGGATTAACAGCGAGGTAAAAGTGCCTGTAAATGTGCCAGCGCAGCAGATAATGTGCTGACGCAGCGCGCGTATATCACCGCGGACAGCAGGGGGCGCGTGAGGCTCAGCCGGATTCATGTGCAATACTGACATCAGACAGTAGATGGCGGCATCACACAAGCAAAGGGGGAAAAAAACAACAGCAGAAAGTGAACTAAACCAGGAACAGACTGAAGAATAGAATAGAATAGAATAGAATAGAATAGAATAGAATAGAATAGAATGCAAATTTTGATTGTTTGCCAAATGCATCAATGTAAATATTATTGCAATTTGATGCACAAAGAACTTGCAAAGCAGAAAAACCCAAATGATTTACATGTAAACGTTTAATGTGTCTGATCATCAGCTCAGGAACTGCTGTGGCGTCTATTTAAAATTAAAAAGCACAGTGAAGAAAGCAACAGTCTGAATATTCTCCAGCACATAAACACTCATAAACAGTATTAATTAAAGTTCCCAGCAGCCACGGGGAAAGGCATGAGTCAGGGAGGCGGTGGATAAATATCGATAAAGTAAACAGTACTGGGTTTGATTTACAAATGTGATGCAGATCCATAACTGTAAATCACACGCACAAACATTATAACTAGTGTATCACAGGACGCTCTCATTCACACGCTGACCAACACTTCTAAATCACATATCTGAGCGCTGTGTATCTGAGCAAACCCACTGTCCTAATGTCTCCAACTCAAAGATTCACACACTCATGATGACAGGCATCTCACAACAAACCACAGTCTGAGAGGAATGAACTGCATATTCACACAGAACACTGGAGTGAATAGAATAGAGCAGAATAGAATAGAGAAAATAGAACAGAACAGAGCAGAATAGAATAAAGAATAGAACAGAGCAGAATAGAATAAAGAA